>NW_028186357.1:6888871-6996072 GCF_003343005.1 Rhea americana | reverse complement strand
TTTTTTTTTTTTAAGTCTAATTTAACTCCCTGCCCACCTCTAAGTTTGTTTACCACCTTCTAAAGCTAATTTGTTACATATGGACTAAATCAGGTGATGTGTTTATATTTCAGTGCCAGCTCTGTTAACAAGGAGTAAAGAATAGTGTAAAAGTCTTGTGTTCTCAGGTGATAGGTGCTATTTAATCTCCTTCTGCCATACACTTCCTGCCTATTACTTATGAATTCAACTTTTAAAATGATATATCTGATAATTTGGCTTTGAGCATACTCAGTCCACACTTTGTTCTAAAAGMTTAAGAAAGCTGGGCTTTTAGATGTAGTCCCTAGGTGAAGATTCACAGTGGCTTGACTAAGGCAAGGGAAATCAGAAATAATTAAGGAGAATGTCAGTGTACAATATTGCAGTAAAGCTCACCTTTTGGAAACATCTCCCAGCAGGAAAATGAAATTCAATCTTAGTCTGTCTATTCCTGGTGAAATTTTGCCAAATCCAATCCCAGAATATGAGTTAAAGACAGAGAAATACAAAAGTAGATTTACACTATAGGGAACTGAGTCCATCATTCCTTCTAAGGCACAGGTTGAGCTTTTTTGCACTATAGAAATATCTGAATTTTCAAATAAACTAAGAGGCTAAATCACACTTTGTCTTTGCCTTTATCATTCAAATAGACTTCATATTTTCAGAAACTGGCAGTTGCGTGTCACCAAAAGGAAGTCAGTATTTCTGTCTCATATCTGTTATATAGTCATGTATGGCTTTTTTCTATTCAAAGAATTAGTCAAGCATAGATCCTTGACAAATATACAGCTATTTTTTCATAAATGATGTGTTGTCAGCTGAATGGAAATGATCTATTCTGGGGATTTCTTCCCCTTTCGAGGCCCATCTAAAGTGGTCATTGGCTTTGAAGTCTACAATTCTATTTTTGTACCAAAAATAACTCATAGAAAAATGACATATGCATCCAACTCTCTTTATTTCAGTATTTTATATTTTCCTTGAGATTACATTACTGGAATTTTCATGTGTGGGTTTTGTTTTGTTTTGTTTTGCCAAATGATGTTTCAGTAATAGAATTTTGAAATACTCCCAGGAGAGGCGGGTGATGGAATGGGCAGACAGCCAGTCTAGACAAAGTAGTGGTAGAAGATGATGGTACCAGGGCTTTGGTGCGCTCTCTTTGGTTCACAGCTCCTTAAAGATAGGCAGGGACAATTGGGCCTTGACTGTATTTGAGCATAGGTCATGATCGGACAGGCAGCTGCAGATCATACTAATATGTGCTATGCCTGACTTACTCAGGTAGCCTGAACTATTGAATGTTACAGAGCTTTCAGAGATGGCATGAGCATAATCATCACACAAGAGGAGAAAAAACTTAGCTATCTGGTGTACAGATGTAGGTAACACGGTCTTGGGTAAGATTCTTATCTTTGCACTGGCATATGTGTGCATGTTTAAGCATGTTAAAGAGATCTGCTTATCCCTGCCTTTTCATTATGTGTTTGTATAGTGCCTAGAATCAGAGAACTATAATACATTGAAACGTCCTGCTACTTGCAGAACTCAAATAGTTTCCCAGTTACGCTGTCGGAATGAAGGGGACGGGTTTGGTTGAGGGTGAGCAAATGCAGGCTCACCCGCAGTAGCTGCAAAACCAGAAGGCCTGGGAAGATACCCATTCTGACTTTTTGTGAGATAGCTTGGATCTGGATTCTGTTTGTCTGCCAAAAAGCAGACCTAACGAGCTCTGCTGAGAGTTAGACTTATATCTTGAATGCATTCCTGATTAAACATGACAATACTGTTAGTAATTCCTCATAGGTTGATGCTATTACCCAAGGACTTACTAACTTTAATCTTGGCTAGGTTGGATGTTCAGCAAGCTGCTCTGTTTTGGGGTGTCTTGATGCTGGAGAACTTACGTAGAACAGTCATTTAAACATTTACTACTGTTTATTTTCTTGTCACTGGAAGAAGTATTAAAAACTTGTCCCTGAGAGTTGGCTTTGCCTGTCAGCTCTTGACTGAAAGTAATTTTTGACTGGTGATTTGAAAATCATAGAGGATAGAGATACATGGATTTACTCAAGCTGAGGAAGTGGCTTACAGTTTCTAAGACAGTATGTATGATAAAAACGCTAATAAAATGAAGAGAATGATTTTGAAGGAGTGCCCTTCCAATTATTCTGTAATTTTTCTTACTCTTTATTTATAAAATAACCTGTTTATTGTTGCCATAACCAGATAAAATAGTGCCACATCTGTTACGTAGATGAAAGAGCTGTTGTTCTCTTTCGTTTCCTTTTTTCCCTCTTTTCTTCCCCCCCCCCCACTCCCTTTTCTCCTTATTTTAGTGTTCAGTCTGCTATAGTGGTTTCTTTCCTTTTAGGTTCTGAAAAAAATGGGTAGATTTGTTTTTTAGGCCCTGGAAGAAGGGAAAGCTGTTGTAAAATATAAATAACGATTCACACCTTTTTTTTTGCAACCTAACAACCAATTTTTATTTTCTAAAACTTTTACAGTTCAGAGACCAAAGTAATATTTGCATAGGATAAAAGGGGCTCCCTTGTTTGAGTTGCTTTGTAAAACCTTCTCTCACATATATGAAATATGCAGTTAAAAGGTCAGATTTTTAAGTTCCTGACTTACAGAATCAATGCATGTTTCACTTGAAGCATATCATTATAATATATGGGTCAAGCTACCAAGCGTATTCCTTCCTACTTATAGAAAAGATATCTATATTTACTAAACAGCTTTAATAAAACACTCCTGCAGCTTATTGTTAATTTTTTAACGCTAATAAGAACTCATAAGCAAATATGTAACAGACATTAGTTCTTGTTAATGTAAGAGACTGCAATTCAGGCTTATTGCTTATGGTGTCACAGATRGTATGCATTAGGAGGCTGTTGGTGCTTACTTTGTGTTGTGAGTTAAATGGTAAAAACAGGGGYGCTGGTCACTAGCTGCAAAAAGCTGAATATCGTTTAAGTAACTGGGTGCAYATGGCCACTAGGAATTTGGTTTACAGAAAGAGTCTGCATCCTATCAYACCTTCTTCATTCACAAGATTCACTTCAGATGGCTCTTTTGAGARTTAAACTTTGAAGCTGGGCTTTTTTTGTTGCAGACTTTATTTTTTATAAGGTCCTGTAAAAGTTCATTCAGTCCCAAGGCAGCATTATTTAAAACCTAGTCTGAGAAGCAACTTTGTCTTGAATTGCTTTTGTCTGCTCTTCAAGAACTCTTGCTTAGTTCACTGTTTTTCTTATTCTTTTAGAAAGGTACTATTTCTTCAGGAAGCCCTATTTCTATAGAATATATAGCAGTAGCTTCTAGGTATCATTGTAATGGATATCTTATATATTTGTAACTGTACAAGGAATATTTACTCAAAGCTTGGGAGGACCCAATAAGGTGTGCTGCCCAGTCTTAACATTCTCTGGACAGCTTCCTTGTGTTCAACCTAAAATACTTGCCCCTTCCTTACGACCTGTGGAGACGTGCTACGGATACATCTCCTTTGGAAGTTTGTGTTTTACCTAGTCAAAGTATCACCCTTCTCATGCATCAGTTACCTAGATTTAATTCTGTAGCTGAAGGAAATGAGTAAGCCTGAATTACAGTTCTCAAGTGTATGTTAAACTCTGACATAAATACAACCATATAATTAATGACAACTCCTCTAACAGTACTGCTTAGGCAGCTTCACTAAAAATGCATAAATCTTGTAGAACCTGTAAAATYAAATTCATATTTTGATTTTGAACTGCACTTGCAGTTTTTCAAAGCCTATATTTTCATACATGTCTGCATATGAAAGCTGATGTAATGGTGGAAATAACATTGTGTTTGTGTGGTGTATATATGTAAAGCAAAGTGTGTATGTAAATATATGTATACATATATAGGTGTTAAGATATGCATACTGTATTTATAGGAATGTGTATACACATGCAAAACAGGCTGAAAGTTACTGAAAGTGCCATTAATGGAAAGACATTGAAAATACCGCTATCAAAGCAGTATCTTCAAAAACATACTTTAGTAGATTTAATTAGTAGAAATTCAGTAGATTTTCTACTTGAGTAGAAAATAAGTTTGTAAGTATGTTTTGCAACTTTTTAACTGCTTTAATAGTATACTATCTCCTTAAACTGGACACCAGCTAGCAATGTGAATGTTTGAATTTACATTGTGATTCAAATTTGCTCTATTTTGAGTTTTGTTTTCCAACTGTTGGTTGGAACTGAAAACTGGCTTGTTGTTCTTAGCAGTCTGATTTTATTTGGCTGGATAATATTCATCTATCACTTTTGTTTTTTAAAGCATTAATATCTTGGAGCAAGGTTTCAAAATGGATTAGCTTCCTCATCTTTCACTCCAGGAGACCTATGTTTGAATCTGTCATAGGTGAAAATGACAGTCAATATGTTATTTCAAGAGCCCAGCTGGCTAGGATGGGTAAATAAAATGGGGCTTTGATCAAAGTACTTATTTTCAGAAGTCCTGTTACACAGGAAATATTTTRGGTTGTGGATTTTCCTCTTTAAAGGATAAAAAAAAAAGTATTGGGGAAAATAAGTTGTTGTTCTTACTCTTTTTTTTTCCCCCACTAACCACTAAAATGAGARTACAAGTGGATGTCTTAGGACATCGAAGAGAAATTCAGAACTCTTGTTCCAATTCTAGTTTTATATTGTTCATATTTAGGTTTATCATCAATTAAATTTTTTTGTTTTCCTATACAGTCAGTGGCAACAGATCTTGCAGTACAGATCTTGCAGTAATARGAAAAAAGAGGAGGAATGAATAAGTGTGTGCTATGGAGAAAACATGTACTCTATGTACAGTTGGGTTTTAGGTGTAGTGATCAGCAAAGACATGAATGATCCAGTACATGTAGAAAATRCACAGAAAGCAGAAACAAACAGATTTAGTTGTGTGTTGCAATATATTTTCTCTRGCCATCACACTGAAATTCAGATTGGCTGGTGTTTGAGTAACAAATACATTGGTAGCCACTAAGAGAACTGTTTCCAGCGCAGGTTGTTTATCAAAGGTAGGAGGGGGTCAGCACAGGTGAAAGATGAACATAGCTGTGTGCATATTCATGTCTATGATAGCGTTATAAAAGTTGTGGAGGTTGTTTTGCTTTTCAGATCATCCCAGCTGTGCTGTGTTTCCACAAGCAATTAATGTATTTATGAATGAATTTATCCCTAATGTTGCTTTGTACTGTTGTTTGGGGAAGGGTGCACGTAGCATACCAGTTCTTTTACGTGGGCTACGCAAATATAATTATTCTCCAAATTCCATAAATAGGTTTCCATCCCTCAAAGCATTTAGAAGTGTTCTTAACACATATAATTAGTCCTTCAAATTAAATGAATGTCATAATAAAGGCTTTATTGCAAATAGAGTTAAGAAAATATTACAGATTTTAAAGTCAACAGAGATAGTTAGGCAAGCAATTCTCATTTATTCTATTATAGGTTAATGATTAGTTTTAATGGGAAATTAGTTTGCAGATTCCTTATATGGCCTTGGAGGGGTCAGTGCAGTTGCCTTGCCTGAAATCTACTGCAAATTTGTTAGACTCTGGATTAGACTTCAGGACAGAAATTAACAGCATGCTTTATCAGGCGATGCTGATCCTTTTGAACAGGTAAAATTAGTTGGGTAAGTGATYTGGGGGAAGGCTGCATTTCTCAGTGGCACGACTGATGGATGAAAAGCACGCRGGGGCTCCTCTCGTGCAGGCAGCGATCGTCGGTGAAGCGCTGTGCACTGTGCGGGGAAAGGTTCAACGTCTGCCCGCGTCCTCCACGCCTGTCGTTCACCGCACGGTCGCTAGCGATCAGAATGTGACGAAAACATCAAGACAAAACTTTGTTTTTATGYGCTGAAGGTTTCCCTCAGAAGCGCAGGACCCCGAAGGCTGGCGGTCAYGGGGAGCGGCGGCCCGCGGAGGCGCAGGCGGGCCGGGGCCAGGGCGGCCGCGCGCCGTGGGGTACCTGGCCCGTGAGCTGCCGAACTGCTGGAGTTCCTCATCTGCCAGAAGCCGCTGCGACGGGAGAGGCGCTTTGAAGCGCTGAGCTCTAGGGGAAGGGGCAGTGCTGCTTTCGCAGGTAGCTTTGCCCTGGAGACGTTATACGTGCCGGGAAGGGCCTCGGGTTGGCGACACAAGCGGTAATCCTCGTCCTCGTCCTGCCCCGAGGCAGCGAGGCACCCCCAGGCGGCTCCCTGTGGCGGCCGTCCGCAGCACTGCCCCGCTATCGCTTTTAGAGCCGCGATTTTGTGGATGTGGAAGCACGTTCGCTTAACCCTGTCCCAGGGGTAGGAACGCAGAACCAGCGCGTTTGGCGGGTGCCCGGAGCGCGCCGGGCTGTGCCGGCTGTCGGGGGGGGGGGGGGGGGGGGATGGAAGAACGTTCCAGAAAGCGCCTGCTGCTTTAAAGAAAAGCCATGGTTCTGTGGGACCTTAAATAGCTCGTTAACTGGACTCGGCACCAGGAGTGCTGGTAGCCATTCACCTGCTGTTCAGACCAAACTCCTGTCCCTGCCATGGCAGGGAAATATGGCTTAGACTTGGCAGGTAGGAAAAATAAAACTGAGCGTAGGTGAAGTGGTGAAGAAGACTGAATTAAAAGAAAAAAAAAAGCGGGGAGGAGGCACAGAAATTAAGCAGCAGAGCCTTCAGTGGGGCTGGTGTGATCCGCGAGGGCTTGCCGGGGCGCTAGCCAGGGCTTGCTCGCTTCGCAGCGCGCGGTCGGGGCTGGGAGCCTTAACGAGTCGGTTCTGTYGCGAAGAGCAGTGGACGGTCGGTTCCCTTTCCAGGATGCTCTGTTTCTTCCTTCTCTTCATTTGCTTCTCCCGCAGAGAAATTGTAGCTTGCCATTGACCAAAGATATATCTTTCTGGGCAGAGTGCATTAATACGCTGAAGCAGTCTACTTTAAAACTACGATGTGTACCTTGTGTGCCTCTGCTAGTTAATCCAAAGCAAGGATTAAGTAAGGTTTTTGTATATAAGGGGAAAGCTGAATGTAAAATTAAAATGTAAATCAAAAAGTAATTGGCTTTTTGTGCATAGTTTAGATAAGATTTACTTTTGAGGAATGACTTTGTGTTTTAACGCAGCAGGCCAGGCACCATGTGGCACACTTGCACTTAATAATGGCAACCAATCTCGGCCATAAATACTGCAAACGATGCCATTTGAATGAGGAGCCCTATGAACCGTAATAAAAACCCCTGTGATTAATTCTAAAACTGCTCTGTTCATATTAGACCTGCAGTGGCCTCCCTGATGAGATCAATACAGCGTAGCAGAGTGATTCTAATAGAAGTGTTATTATCTTTTAATCTTCAGGAGAATGCCAACTTTCAGAATTCTTCAGCATTCTGGCTGCTTATTTTCTCAGAGCAACCTTGAAGGCAGTTGTTTTCTGAAATGAAGATACATTAGAGTCTTTCCAAGGATTTATCAATAATACGACACGGTCGCTGTTTGTGGAGCCAATAGCTTAAAAGGCACATTTGTATGCTGAGACTTACGGTTGGTCACGATGACCTTCCCTGTCAGCCTCTCTTTTCTCGGCAGACAAATGCCTACAGCGAACGAGGAGTAAAGGACAGCGACCGGCGAGGGGGAGAGGCGGGACTGCGCAGAGCAGCGGTCCTCAGGCAGCCGGCAGCATCACCTTGCCTGAGCCTAGGTGACATATTTTATGTTTAGCTTGGGCATTTCTTTGTGCACTGTAGGCAATACCAGCTAGAATACAAGGTTTATAACAAATTTTCATTATCAGTGTAAATGAAACTGTAGCAGCGTTTGCTAGAATGAGGAGTACCCACCATAGTCTGAAAATAGACATTTCAGTCTGTTGAAACTTCCAAAGAGAATCGTAAAGCAGAATGGTTTTGTTTATGATGTTTCCTGTATTCACAGGAAATAGAAAATATTTCTTACCTTGTAAGTGTTGCAAGATAGGGTTAAGCAGTCATTAGATATTTTTAAATTTTCAGTTGGTGGCAGGTGAGTGTCACCAGCCTAATCCCAAACCTTCAGAAGAATGGGTTTGCCTGCCCCGATTTTGTGGGTGTTTCTGCTGCTTGTTTTTGGCATTATCAAATACTTAGTACGTCGGTATTACATAATGCAGCCTACTCTGTAGTAATTGAGCATCAGAATATTAGAAGAAAAATTGAGAGACAACAGTAAATAAAGTAAAAGGAAAATCTTTACTTCTTATTTGTTTGCTTCTGCTCTCTAAGAATGGGAATGTAAATATCACTATATTTGAAGTATCTGGATTATAAATATGGTTTCTACAGGAACCTTCAATGAATAGCATAAACACCATAGAAATTTAGCTGTTTAGTATGATAAAATGAAATGGAGAGCCAGTGTCTTGTGCGTGTGCAGATGTTGACAGTCAGGAAAGGTTTCTATAGTCGGTGCACTGGGCACTGCTAACAAGACTATACACATAAATGATCTTCCATAGAATCTATGATAAGCCATTAAGAGGGAAAATCATCTAAATAAAGATATATCACTTTTCATTTCAGACTTGTAATTAGTTTAGTTATTAAGGAAAGAGCGAGCTATTTTTCGGTTGACTGGAACCTTTATCCACTCTTTATTCTGTAGTAAAATTGCATTGTTTATTTCAGTGATGACTGGCTGTGAAAATGTTGTGCATGGCTTTTTTTCTTTTTTTCTTTTTCCCTAGTTTCTGTTTACACTAGTTTCATAGAAACTTTTGTTGTTTGCACAACTGGCTTTAGATGCTTGTAGGAGTCTTGTTCAGAAACTGGCACAGAAATACTGTTCCTTGCATACAGATACCAAATACAGCTCTATTCCAAAGCTCTGATTTCAGGCTTTGTTTTGAGCGTGCTTGGTGGTGATCCTGCTCCTTGCACATACTGCTTTTTCCTGGGAAGGGATGATTTACATGCCTCACCTTGGTGCTCAAATTGAAGTGTGCTGCCTGAAGAAGTGCCAKTGCAGTGGAGTAGCAGGGCAGCTTGCTGTGTGTAGCAGCTTATTGTGCGCTCATTGCCGTGTACAAATGAGGTCTTGCTGTTTTAAGGACTTTGCATGTTGTATCTGTAAAAAGGTGAAATTTGCCCTAAATCGGTGTAATTCTTGGCTTCTTCCTGCAGTCCTTTCAAGGACATACCATTTATAGAACAGGTTTGGGTTTTTTTGTTTGTTTGTTTCTTTCTCCCCCCGCCCCCCCCTTTTTTTAAGGGGAGGAGCAATAAGAAATTCTGACATTTGTAGAAGATTACATTAAAAAAATCTTTGTACTGCTTCGTTTTCTTCTGGCAATGTGCGTTAAGGCCATTGTGGAAGAAGTTGATATCATGTCAGATGTATTCCTTGTCAGTGGAATCCAAATGTTTGTGGTTTAAAATTTTGTTATATAGATTTTCATTTATTAAGATTTATCCTTTCTGTTACAAAAACAGGAAGTTTGAAAGGCCATGCCCTATTTTCTCCTTTTTTAAAAAGAGAGGAAAAAAAAAAAAAACCAACAACAATGCTCTTTGGCAGATACCATTAACAATGCTAAAAGACTTTGCAAATGTAATCCTCATCTTTGTTTTGTTCTCATTTAATTGAATTAGGAACACATAACAAACCAGAAAGGTTACTTCCATGTCCTTAACTTTGTGTAAGAGCTAAGGTGCAGTATATGTTTCTCTCATAGTTTTTTATGTGCACCTGGCAAAGGACAATTCTGCTGCATATGAATTATAATTCATATTCATGCTCTTGCTTCACATCTTAAACTTTAATCAGTGTTAATTAAAGTACAGTTTCTTCAAGCTMCTTTTCTTAATCTTAACTCGCTAATACTCAAAGCAAGCTGTTAAACAATAAGAAGTCCCTTTGAAAGATATTTTTAGGAGCCGTATGATGTTTCTGAAAATGGAGATTAAAGTGTTTGTGTCTCTTCTGATACATGCCAGTAAACACTGGAGAGAGATGTGGTGTACTTTAAGAATCTTGAACTTCTTCAGGTCTTGGTTCAAGATTCAAAACAGAGGCAAACAAAACCTCTCCATAATACTTTGTCTGAGACTTACGGGAAGAAGGCCAACATGGAAGGGATGTGGTATAATTGAGGCACAGCTTTTAAATTTAATTTGCAGGGAACTATCTGGCAGAACTTCATACAGTGCAGACTGTAATTTCTAAATCACTTTTATGTAGTAGAAGGCTAACATTATTTCTCTATTCTTCTCCAGCTGGGTCAAGTCTGAGACCATTCCACACTTAGCCTGGACTCATATARGATAAGCCAATTGTCTCCTTTTGTGCACTCATTTGGTTGAGTTCACGTTGTATAAAATGGCTATTTTTGTCCTGTCCTTGCCATCATGGAAAGATACCTGTGTTGCTAGCCAAAAGAAACAATTTTTAATACCTTGTTCCCTGTTTTTATAGTCAAGCTAGATGATTTTAGTATTAAAATTGTTGCCTCAATTGTTGCTTCTCATCTCTTGAAACTGTATGCAGCAGATGATCTATTTTGGTTGTGATTTTAAAAAAACCCACTTTCTCAAGGAGTATTAAAAACATACAATACACAATGTTTGGCTTCCCTTGTTTTTCTTTCTTTCCTGTTCCTTTCCCTATTTTTTTTAAACTCTAAAATATTTGTCTATGCACTGTGCATTGCTCTTTTTTAAGAAAACTTTGAGTTCCTTGAACATTATCGTAATCTGAAGTCATAAGTAAAAATTACAGTCATGATCTCTGGCGTGTGAATAATAGATCACATCAGTTGCTATGGCTAAAGGGGGATTGTAGTACATTGGCATGGTCGGAGAATTTTTTGAGGCAAAATATATACATACATACATACATACATACATATATATATATGTATATATATATGAAGTTCCAAAGTAATTGCCCAGGTGGGTGCAGAGATTAAACCCTTTTGTTTCAGTCTGAGCAAAATTGACTTTCAAAGGAAAACTGCATAAGAGAGCTTGGAAGTGATGTAGTTCAGTTTCTATTACTTACTATATACATCAAAAATAAGCGGAGAAAAAACTTTGTTACAGAATTTTATTTCTGTAGTTTTTTTTCCCTTAATTTCATCTTTTTCCTCCTACTGTTGCTGATTTTGTTTTGCTTAATTTGGTGGAACTGGCTGCTGTTCTAGAATTGAATTTCAAATTAAGTTAGTTTAACTTAATGCCAAAACCTAAATGCTTGAATTTGGTTTCCAAATATGATGCATGAGCTTTGTACAGAACTATTGATTTTCTTTGAAGTATTGTTACTTAAACATCTTATTAACTTTTATAAGAAAATAGTATATTTGGTTTATCTGTAGTAGTTGTCTGTCCATTTAGGAAAGTGACGTGAAACTAGAGCTGTTGTAGAAAAATGCCATTATGATTATGAGGGCAATGAAGAATTCTTATCAGAGGAGATAAAAAGATCATGGCTTGTTTAGCATAGCAAAGGGAAGTGACTACTCTTTCTGTAAACATGAAGGCAGTAAATGCTGGAGAAGGATTATTTAAATAAAAGAATAATAGTTTTAAAAGATCAAAGTGATATAAATTGGACATGAATACATTTATACTGGAAATTAAAACTTTTCCAATACAGTTAGAGGAATGATATTCTGGAATAACCTTCCAAACAGACTATAGTTTTTATGTATATAAAAAGAATATTTGAGATAGTGTTTGATAAACTTACCATATGAGAAAAAAGAGTGATCCTAGATTTTTGAGTTGTTGATGTCCATAGCAAACAGACTAAAAGAGAAAAGAAAATGTACTATTTACTGATGTTTTTTGTAGTTCAACAATATGTTGTTTCATTAATCCCATGCTTCAGGGATTTGTTTCTTGCCTTGTTTCTGAAGCTAGTAATTTTTGTTGATTTTTTTTTTCAGTTTTAAATTCATCTTCTGAGACATTGAAGATTTTTCCTCATATGGAGATGGAATAATGAGCAAAGTATTCTGATATTCCTGGTCACACTGAAAGTTTCTGGGATAGTTATTACATCTTTGTTATAAGATAAAAATAAGAGTGAGGTTTGGGATCAGAAAGGAAATTTCCCATGGATCACTTGAGATTTTTCCTCATCTTTTCCTTCTGTAGGGTGGAAAGAGTTTGTTGTCTGCACGCTTTACCTAACAACTTCCTTTCTTCCGCAAAGATCTAGAAAGCTGGTCACATCTGCTTTTTTTYCCCTCCCTCATCTTTTCTTGTAGCAAAATATGGTTTTTGAGGAGTTTGCTCTTTTTCAGAAAGCAAAATTGCATGTTCTTTTTTAGACTCTGTTGCACAGTCATGGAAAGCTAGACTTGAAAGTCCATGCAAATGCCACGGTTTAGAGTGTTAGCACTGTGCAAGCAGGAGTTGCAGTACCTTATTAAAGAGTGAGGCTTGTGCTCACCTTGTGTTGCTTTCTCCCTCCTCCTCTCTGTCCATCCATCACCATAAGAACTAGGTTTATTTTGTCTATAAGAATGAGATTCTTACACACCGTGAGCGTATGAGATTGTTGCAGTTCTATAGTTAAGAGTAAAAAGTGTGGAAATGACCTGAAATACCACCAAAGAATTGGAAGGGCCTGCGTATTGCTCCCAGGTYTTAACTTGCTACAAGAGCTTGGACTGGATTCTTAATCTCTCTGAAATGCATGAAAATACATTTAACTTTATTGGCAGAATGGAAAGGTGAAACAACAATCTGTTTGACTAAAACAGATTCCCAGCTTCATGGCAGAGGTTATATTTAGTGGTGTTCTTTCCTTTACCATCCCTTCTGAAATGTAAGTAAAAAACTTAGTRTTTTCAATGTCTTTATACCTCATTTTGTTAGAAAATGCAATTTCAGAGACTTAGCCATTTTAATCCTGTAAGTCTGTGCAGTTTAGGTCTGTCAGTTCTCACAACTAAAATGGCTACAAAAAGAGAATTCCTGCATTTCGGTGGCTCATCATGGAATTTTTGTTCCAGTGTCCAAATATGAATGTATATGACTGGAAAAATGACAAGAGGCTTTCATACCCTCTGTTTAACATAATGAGATACGTTTTACTAATTGGATGCTTGGATCAAAATGCTGCTTCATCTTTGTAATCTAATACCAAAGATTTCAAGTTTGTTTACTTCGAGGTTAGAGTGTGGCTACAAATCTCTAACAGTCTTACCAGCTTTATAATATGGAGTCCAGCAATTTTTCAAATGAGTAGAATGGATTATTTTTTTTCTTTCTTCAGAGAAGGCTGGATCTAACCCTAAGTTCTAATGTTTATAGTTGTTGAATCTTCATCCATAAATTGAGGTGCACCGTTAGCTTGGTATGAAGACGGTCTGCTGYTTGTTGGAAAGCTGATAATTTGCCAGCAGTGCTTTCTGTATCATTGTATAAGGGGCTCTAAAGTAGTTGCACTAGCTTTTTGTTAAGCTTTCAGGTAAAGGTAGTTGAAAACATCTTGATGTTAAAGGTAAAAATGTCTTTTGCTCATATACAGGAAATTTCAGCACGATTTAGCTGTGTAACTACTATTAGCTTTTTTTTTTTTTTTGAGATGAAAAATTTGACAAAATCAGTAAGAAATTTTTATATAATGTTTCCGGTCCTTTTGAAGCAGTCATGTTTATATTTGCATCACAGGTTAAAAGTGATAGAATGACCTCATCAACCTGGCTAATGTAAATGAAGCTTATTGCAGTTTGGTAATCTGGCGTACTTCAAATAGCATAAGTTGAGTGCTTAGTAACTTAGGGAATCAGACTAAAATGACTGCCAAGTATTGTATCTCACTTTGTCTTACCAGCATTCAGTTCCACTGTCTAAGCATGAAGGAGGAAAAGTCACTGTAACATGAAGGTGTGAGATGAGAAAAATGTTCCTTATTTGAGCAGAAAAGAAAGAGAAGGAACATGTGGTTTGCAGGTCTTATTTATACTCTCCAGAAATTTTGCACTCAAATGACACTTACAGTTCGCTTCTAACAGTGAAGGTAGTATTTTCTACGGTGTTTATTTTCCTAAACTGTTGTTGTCAAACTCTGACTACAGTGTAATGGGATAACTCTATGTGGATGTGAGTTAGAGGGTCAAGCTGATGAGAAGGTACTTTAATCAGTCTATTAGTCACAGCATCTTAGAGCATAGTTACACTCTAACAGCCAGAGCAGAAGATAAGCACTGAATATCAATAGAAAATAAAAACACACGACTCTATTTCTCCACTGTACTATACTGTACATTCAAGTCATGCTTGCTAGTAAGACCATATCTCTCTAGCCCTCATGAGACGGTGTACATAGTATCTCCTTTACTGAGTAACCAGGCAAGGACAAAAAAGGACAAGGTGGTAGCACTGCTGCTTTTGAAAGTGAATATAGTGGTGCTATTGCCAGGAAATACTGAGAGGCTCAGTTAAAGTGAAAAAAATTACTGTGTTCACGTGTAATGGGAAACAAAGTTGTTGCTCATGGAGGATATCCTCTGTCTTGATGCCTATTAGAAGCACTAGGGTTAGATGCAAGCAGGAGGTTTTTAGTGTGTTGAAGGCAATTTTTTGATGCCAATGAACGATAACTGTGGTTAGGAGGAGGTGTTTTGTTGAATCTGTTTCTCAAAAACCAGGAACAGCAAAAACATCCGGACCTGCAGCAACAGTAAGATTGTGATGTTTAAAATCCTTTGAGAAGACAAATAACTCATAACTCTAGATTTTAGAGAAGCATATTTTGGCTTACTTGGTATCTTCTTGGCAAGCTCAAATGAAAGCTTCTCTGGAGGAGAAAGGGACACAGGACAGCTGGTAGATACTCAAGGACAACATCCTCAAAGCACCTGAACGGTGTATTCCAATGTTGCAAAAGTCAAGCATGCATGGTGGAAGGCCAGCATGGAAAAGCAAGGAACTCTTGAGCTCAAATGTAAGAAGGAGGTACACACAAAGTGGAAGCAGGGATGGGCTGCTTAGGAGGAATACAGAGATTATCAAGCATGCAGGCATGGAGTTAGGAAATTCAAAGCTTATCTGGAGCTGAGACAAATAGGGGCTCTGAAAGACAGCAATAATGCCTCCTAAAAGTACCCTGTCAGCAAAAGAGAGGCTAGGAAAAATGTTGATCAGCTGCTTGGTGGGGCAAGGGGTCTAAGGACCAAGGATATGGAAAAGCTTGAGGTGACTGATGCTTTTTTTTTGCCATATTTTTGGTTGTTTTTTGCCTCAGCCTTCATTGGAAAGGTCTGCACTCTGGCTTTTCAGTTCTACATACTCACTAGYGGAGCCTGTGGGAGTGAAGTATTATCTGTAGTAAAGGAGGTTATGRTTAAGGAGCATTTGTGGCAATTGGACATATGCAGCTTCATAGAACTGAATGGAGTGTATTAGAGAGTGCAGGCTGCTGTTAATGTGATGCCACTTTGAAAAGTCATGGTGACTGAGGGAAGTTTGTGATGACTGGAAAAAGCCAAAATACCACACCTATCTTCAAGAGGGGCAAGAARGAGGATCCAGAGAGCTACAGGTTAGTGAGCCTAATCTCAGTCTCTGGAAAGGTTCTGGAGTAATCCTTCTGGAAGTCTTTCATAAGCATATGAAGGATAAGAAGGTGATTTGGAGCAGCCAAATTGGATTTARCAGGGCAATTGTGCCTGAGCAACCTGATGAGATGACTGTTTTTGTGGGCAATGGGAAAGCAGTGAATATTTTGACTTTAGCAAGGCCTTTGACAGTTTCCCGTGGAATCTGGGTAGCCAAACTGGRGAGAAGAGGACTGGATAAGTGAACAGCAAATGGATGGAAAATTGCCTAGCCTGCCAGACCTGGTAGGTGATACAGCGGTAAAAAGTCCAACTGGAGGATGATTATTAGTGACATCTCTCAGGGATCAGTACTGATACTAGTACTGTTTAATGGGTTTATTAACAATCTGGATGATGGGAGAGAGTGCACTCAAAGCAGGTTTGCAGACAGTGCTGAACAAGGGGAGAGGTTGATAGTGCTATAGGGCAGGACTTATTTGGAAAGATATAAGCACAATGGAAAAATGAGCTGATGGGAACCTTATGAAGTTCAGCAAAGGAAAATGCACAAAGGCAAATGCAAAGTCCTGCATGTCACAGTACGGGCTAGTGGCCAACTGGTTAGTAAACAATTTTTCCAAAGAGGGCTTGGGGATTAGAATGGTTAATAGGTTGAACAGGCTCAGAAGTGTGCCTTGGCACAAAGATGATTTGTCCTAGGCTGTATTAGCTCGAACATAAACAGCAGGTTGAGGAAAATGATTCTTCCCCTCTCGAGCATTTGTGAGATTGCATCTAGTGTACTGTGTCCACTTTTTGGCTCCCTCATGCACAAAAAAAACCTCTGACATACTAGAATGAGTCCAGTGGAGGGCCACCAATGTGATTGGGGACTGGAGCACAGGATGTATGAAGAGAAGCTGAGAAAACTGGGTTGGTTCAGCCTTAAAAAGACAAGGTGAAGGGGGAGATCTTACTGCTGTCTTAAACTACCTAAAGAGGGGGTGTAGAGAAGGTGATCTATCGCGTATAGGGATAAGGCAAGAGACAATAGACATAATTTGAAACAGAGCAAATTCCAACTTTATGTTGGGAAGTTTGTTTATTTATTTATTTATTTTTTCTTTTCCCACACTGAGGGTAGTTCACCACTGGAACAGGGGCTTTTGGGGATTGTGGTGGGTGTCTTGGGAATGTTTAGAACTGCTTGACTGGGCATGCTTTGAGCAAGAGATTGGACTAGGTGACCTCCAGAGGTCTTTTCCAGCCTAGGTGATTTTGATTGATTTGTGGTGAAGTTCTAACCTAGACCTCATGATGCAAGATCTGTTATTGTAGAACACCACAGTACACGATACAAAATAYGGGCATCATTATACAGTCAACATTTTTTAACAGAAATTTGTAACCAGCTCTTGCAGCAGGCATAGAAAATGAGTTAACTTAGGTCTATGTACATACAGAATGTATAAAAATTGAAATGACAGGGATGTTAAGATAGCTTGTTGTAAAGATACCATTATCAAGGTAATATACCAAACGAKCAGTTCAGTGTTTTTTGAGCAAGTGAAACGAAATTTGTCCTGTAATGTGACACTGCTATCCCCTCCTTACCCCTGTCACATCTGCTGCACTCATCTTCAGAAACCCAGAGAAGGAGGTCTCAGTTGACAGTCGTCTGCCAGGTGATACTAGATTAACCTTTTAAATTTTTATTTATGCCATAAAAGGATACATTAGGGTCTTAATTTTCATTATTTTCTACCTGATACTATAATTTGTACCTGTGAAAACTGAATGTGAAAACTTGCCCTAATGGAATGATTTCTTTTTATAGCTACAAAAATCTGAGATTCTATACCAAAGATCACAGAAGTCAATAGGAATTTTTAATGAACTTCAGTGGAGTAGACCCTAAATGAATGTCTGGAGTATAAAGCAGTGAATTTTATTGTGCCTAGTAAAATTAATTTATGTGTTTCAGACACCTGACTTGGCATTCTTCGGATCTTTTTTTTTCTCTCCTTACCATTATTTTGTCCTGGATGAGCCTTGCAAAAATGTATCCATATGTAACTGGCTTTTCTGTAGAAGGCTTGTGAGTTTGTTCTTTCTTTCTTTTTCTTTTTCCTTCTCTTTTTATCAAGAAAAAAGCAATATRTCCCTGGAAAATATCAGAATGACTTTCTTTCACTTCAGTCAGTTCTGTTTCATGATATTAGTCAGGAGCAAATCCTCCCTACACTGCTATTCAACATTTATAAAATCAAAACATTAAACTACTATAGTGTTATCTGAAAGCCTTATTTACTTCGGTTCTCTCAATTTCGGAGCATTTTGTTTGTTCTGAACTTATTTGCACAGCCCTGCATGTAAAATTGATTCCAGATCTGAGGTTTCAGACTGGAAACTTCAATTGGCCAGGCTTGTAGTTGTTGTATGTGTTTACCTATTTTAGGTTATATTTTTGTATTTTTGTTGTACTGTTTAATAARCTGTTATTAGACAAGCAAGGTGACRCATAATCTGTTAAAGTGCTCAGAAAGTAGTATGGAGATTTCCTGCTAGATCAAGGAATTTGTCTCAGGTTAATTATATCAGCTCTTGGTCTGATATTGACAGCTGAGATAGAAAAGGGTCAGGCATCTTGACTGTGGAAATAAAAAAAAGAATTCATTAGAATTTGTACATTGCAGTGTCTGTCAGGTGATTTTGCTGGAGCTAGCTTATTTTCCTGGAGTGGAAATGATGCAGCTGGAAATCTTACTTCTTTCTTTCTTTTTTTTTCCATTTAAAATGTGGGGTTTGTGACTGCTATTGGATGTGCAGGATGGATATAGTGGATAGGGGATAGGAATTCTGCACGGGTCTGCGTCCCTGGGTGGCTGCTGCTCCTTTCAGCAGAGTACATGYGTACACTGGGAAGAGTATCTGAGAGCCTCTGTCCCTGTATCTTACTAAATATTCTCCCCCCAAAACATCCTGCCAGCAAGCAATAAAATGTACCATTCACCCCAAMAGTTAGAAAACATGCTCTGTTTAGATCGTGGTATAGTTCAGTCACCTTGCTGCAGCTGTGAGGTACCTTATCTGTCCTATCTACTGCTGATTTCTCTGAAGAGCTGTAAACTTTGAGTTCTGTAAAACCAGGACAATCATATGCTCTTTCTGTTTGAGCAATGCTTACAGTCTCAATTGGTGGTACAAGTTAACAATTTTTTCCAGATGACTGAGAGAAAAAAGCTTTTCTTGCTGATATGAAATGGAAACTCCTGGTTGGTGTAAAATTCTAAAGTCTGCTTCTGAAAATGCTGTAAAATAGTTTAATGATAAATTTGTTCTGCTGAAAAAGCAAAATATTTCTTTTATTTGCTGATTAAAGTAATATCAAATGAAAGAATTTTTGAAGAGCTTTATCCTTTTCTTAGAAATCATTATGGCAATATAGCTTATTAATCTACTTATCACTTGTCCAAACTTTGAGATTTTTCCTTTCATTTTTACTTTTTAGGGAATGCAGAATGTACATGAATCCCAAGTAAATGAAACCTGTCCAGCACTCCAAACCTGTTCGAAACTAATTGTGAGTGGGATTTCATTTTTGTTACAATGGAACTTGGATGTTGACCGCTATTTTCAGRTATTTTACAGAGTTTTCTGTACCTCTGTGCAAAGTGAATGAAAAACTTTATAAAATCAGATGAGAGACAAGGATCTCAAAAGTCCTTGAGAAATTATATTCTGTATACCTTTTATATAGTAGTCTGATTAAAGTAGCATCTTTTTCCATTCATGGGTACAATCATCTGCCTACAAACACTTTTGTGATGGAATATTATATCCTCAGAAATTCGGAGGACTAAACTGTGTTCTTGTATTAAGTATTTATAACAGAACCAGAGGATGAGCTCTACTAATGTAACTACTGCAGTGAAAAATCACACTGCTAACAAATAAATGATAATCTCAGAAGTTACATAAACTAGATGATATTTACCTTGACCAAATTTCTTTCTGTAGGGACAGATGACTAGCCATTATGTAGTTTGCAGATCTGCACCTGAAAAAAGTTGAAGGTTATAACCAGGCATTTTCAAATTAAGTATCTCAGGATTTCTCCTGAATCGTAATGAAATAATCATCTTTCTGTTGATAAAGTCGAAAACTACGAAGGCTTTGTARTTCATTAAATCCTAATAATGAGTCAGATATTTAGCAGAGTGGTATTTGAACTTGAAAGTAGGTAGGATTTTTGCTCTATGTGGCTTACTTTTCCAGCAACCTAATAAGACTGCTTAAAGGTCTGCTTGTGATAGCGAGAGTTTGTCCTGGAAATGTGGTAATGTCTATTTCTGGAGATATTTTCTTCATACAAGTGACAGTTTTTAATGCAGTCCTTTTGTTTCCCTTGGAGCACATTGTAACTCGTATTTGTCCTGCTTAAAAAGGCAGCTCAGGATTTAAAATATATATATTTACACACATACATATATTTCCCCTTTTGAAGGTACCTAAAAAGAAAGCCTGAAGCAGTCATCAAATGAAAAGATGCATGAATTTTAATCCACTATGAAAGTACACCTTSAAACCTGAAATGATAATTTATTTTTACTCAAGAGGTCCAGCCAAGCATATCAAATCATGAGAGGAAATGTTAAGATAAAGCTTCTGGAAGCTTTTCTATGTAAATATATACTCATTTCTTACTGAAGAGTTATTTCTGGGCCACACCTTTAATATAGATAATATGGCTTACAGATAATTATGATGTTAGTGCCATAAAAGGGTCTTTTCTGAGAAAGAGGAGAAGTTTAATTTCAGTTATGCTAGGATATATACAATATCCTGGACTGTCTAGATATTAGGACATGTATGTAGGAAGTCAACATGTTGACTGTGTAGACTAAATAAACATATGTCTTTAGGAAAACAGTGATAGCTCTTAATTTGATTTAAGTACATTAACTATATTAATGTTTTTTTTTTTTTCATTTGGTTTTCAAGTACAGGTCAAAACTAGATGTTCCTTTGGACTGTTTGTTCCTCTGTCTGCTTACTCTTTTGCCTAGGTGGATGTTTTCAATGGGGCTGTGAAATTAATCTGAATTCACAGAGCTGGAGTCATGCAATGCTTTTACCAATAAAATCACCAGATATACTACACCAGAATACTTTTAGTCTATTTGTTGACACTGGTCCCAGACAATTTTCCTATCAGATCTTTTAGGACTGCCTACCATTACCAACAAAACAGCAGCTTCTTGATAATGTGATGTTCTACTACCTTGGCTACCATGCACTCTAGGTGGTGTGTTTCATTTAGATAGAGGAGAGTCAATAATAATTTGTTATTGCATGCAGCTAGGTGGATATTAATATTTGCCCTGGAAATACCATTTTTATAAATCAAGCCAAGTATTAGCCCATTTCAAGCTTATTAATGATTTTCAGCCTATGGCTAGCATAAAAGGACTCTTATCACATATTTTCCATCTTATATCCAATGCCTCTTCTGGGTTTTTGGAGAATCTAGGCCAGATACTTGGCTCCCTCTTCTGGCTACAAAAAGTGTTTTTTTGCAAAGAAATTTTTCTTATGGACTGAAGTCCTGTACTAATTTACTGCCCTTTATAAAATACTTTCACAAATGCAAAGCAGTGCTGCATTTTGGTCTGAGGTACTTTGATGCTTACTTTCAAAACCAATTTTCGTAGTTCCTGACCATTTTAGTAATGTTATGTTTTTGGTGGTTAAAATAGGAAGATGGTTGTGATGAGTTCCGGAAGTTTGTTTTATTGGGAAACYCTTGTAGATTATAGATACTCTCCTGGAATTCCGGATTTTGATGATGACACGTACAGCCAGAACATACTGATTCTCCATGTAGCTCACATGGTACTGGACTCATTTGCAAAGTTTCTTACTTGCTTTTTAAGTATTACCTTGAGTGGAATTGACAGATTCTAAATGTGGAAGTTAAATTTTGTGAAGCTTAAATGAGGCCAAATCCAAACGTATTCTTGCACTTTTTTTTATATCTGGTTATATCCAGAAGGATCCAAGGCATACCTAAAGCAGAGAAGATGCACGTAGCTAGTTCMTTGCACTTATTGTGTGTAAAAAGACATATCTTTTGTACGTATTTGCTCTTTTTAAGAAATTCCAAGCACATATTATGCTTATATAAGTAAATATTGCTATCATATTATATATTAATAATAGTGGAATTTGGATATTGTAGTAAAGTGCAATATTTAAAGTAATACATAGAATAAATATGGAGATGGAGACTAAAGATTGTTGAAATATACAGGTCAACCATATGTATTTTTGCTGTTTCATTGTAGCGTATTCTTATTCAAAGTTTATTGGGTCCAGTGGTTTAAATGATGCTGTTAATACTTGTGGACTTTCATAAATCTGAAATCAGAGTCTGCCTACAGTAAACTTAAAGTGCTTTTGTTTCCTTTTGCTTCAGTATGGCTCCAGATTTCGAAAGAGATTTGCTGAATACAAAAGAGAATATTGTATTTATTTCTTAATCAAATGTGAAAAATAAAAACAGCAGGGCTATAACTGAAACCTGTGGCTGTACTGATGCTAGCAAGAACAGAAATCCTTTCCCACAAATGCCTAGATTTCAGTTTTCTTTGGTACTGAAAAGCAGTATAAAAGTTTATAAAGATAAACTGTATACRAAGGGGGACATAGAAACTGAAAACAAAGTAGTATTCATGAAAAAATAAATCATTCTTTCAATTCATTCAGTAGCTATTTTAGTTTTAGAATAAAAGTCCTTAGTAGGTGAAAACTTTGGACTACATATGCGTATTTCTGTGCAAACCTGGAGCAATAGAATGTGTTTATTTGTTACAAAGGAAGTTTAGACAGTGATGAATAAAAACAAGAATCAGAGAAATCCACAAGTAAAAAGGATGGGTTTGTTAGTAGGTCTACATTTTCTGTTTTTTTGCTTTGTTTTTGTTTTGTTTTGTTTTGGGGGGGGGATATTTTGATGTTTTTCTTTTATGGACTTTCATCTTCTGCAAGTCCATTCACTGCCTTTATTCTCTTATTTGCAATATGGGAATAATATTTTAGAGGACCCACTTGCAGAAGAGCTCAGTTGACACTGAAATGATAGGGCCAGATTTTCAAGAGATCTGAGCACCTTCGTCTCCAGGGTTCCTCTGCAACTTGAATTGAGGAGGTTCCAAGCTCTGAGATGGGATTTTGAGTGAAGAATCACAGAATCAGTAAGCTTGGAAGGGACCTCTGGAGATCATCTAGTGAAGAGTTTTGAAAATCTAGTTTAAAGGCATGCATCGGAGAGGTCCTTGAATTGAATGCTAAATAGGATTGCAATATTGTTACTATGCTAAATAGGATTGCAGTATTGTTACTGAGTGAACAAAATATTTCTTACACATGAAAAACTTAAAGGTTTTATGTGTTCTCTCTCTCTCAAAAAAANAAAAAAAAAAAAAAAAAAAAAGGAGAGAATATGATGTTAAAACATAAAGTCCAGTCCCTAAGGTAAAAATGAAGCATATTCCTTGCCAAATAAATAAGTTTGATCTTTCTACTTTTGGCCAAAGTAATGTTTTCATATTTGAGCACTTGTTAAATTGTGTAGTGTTGGGCCTTCTATAGAAGTCTACAAGCCTTATAGTTGGACCTTTAAATGAAATATAAACTTAGCTACTAAAATTCTATTGCCTATAGTCTTAATGTATTTTATTAGATTTAACCAAGGTTTTAGACAGCATCTTGAATTTTCAAAGCTTTGGTTTCTGGAAAAGGGTTAAAAGTGCAGTAAAACAATCTATAATCAATTTTAACATCTTGTGCCAGAAATCTCTTATCTTTTAACTGAAAGCAGAAAGTATTTAAGTTGGTTTTGATCCAGAATGAATCATGCTTTCTACAGGAAATCATAGCAGCTGATATCTATTACAGAATTATCATGAGTACCATATGAACAATATGATATTGTCAGGTGTTTCTGTAATAAATACAACTATTATTACAAAGCACAAAGAACTGGGTGATTAGATGCCCCTAAAACAGTTTGCAGATAACTTATGTCCTCTTTCTGTTTTCAGATATCTAAATGAGCAAATGTATTTGCTAATACTAATGTGTTTGGATACATGTGGAAATAGGGCATGATTTTTTTCATTCATATGAATGAACATATGCATTTCATGCGTATGTTTGGTAAGAACATTAAGAAAATCCTTGTGTGTTCACTTCATAGCTAATATAAACAGAATGACTACTTTTGAAAATACCATTGATTTCATACTAAATTGTTTTTCTCTAGGCTCATTTCTGAAATTCCTTCATAAGATGCTGACTGATCTTCTGGATTGAACTCCATCAAATCTTTTAGATGTAAGCAAAATAAGAAAAGATTGAGAAGAGGTTTAGTTATGCACATTATTTACTGGTCAGGGATTTTAGATGATCTGAGAACTTAGGTATTTCAGRCTTTATTCATATGGCTAATTCCTTTGAAATGGATTAAATAAATTCTGTATTTTTCTGATTTAGGGCCTTAGAACCTCCTTTTCATGATGCTCTTTCTSTTTATATAGAAATTCTGAATGTACTTAATAGTAGATGCTAGCTTCCAAGCAGTCCTGCCTCCTAAGAACTGATGTGCGTTTAGTGCCATCAGCACTGCCATAATCATTAATAGTCAGGAGAAAGGAAAATCTGAGCTTGATTATGGAATACAAATATGCACCAAGATGAGTCTTCCTTAAAATAACTATTTTAATGTTACTTGATTATGAAAACTCTTCAGTTGAGAAACAAGAATATGACATCTCATATTCTGAAGCTTCATTACAAAAAGAATTGATGCCCTGCCGCAGTGAAGCTTACAATTTGAAGCTCTTTTGCCCCTTTTGTATTTTCATTAACAGAGTTGAGAACAGGAGTCAGCACAGTACACTGTCTAAATTCAAATTAAAATGAAAGTGGGTGTAATGATTGTGATGCCACTTAGAAATGGCTTTCTTCCAGTGAAGGTAGAATTGCTCTACCTTCCCCCTCTGTCACATCTCCTAAACAGTGAGTTAAAAGGAGAAATATTAAGCAATCATTCATAGCCTGAGCATACTGGAAAAATAACATACAGAATGGTCAGAGAGGCTGTATTCTCATGCCTACGGCAGATTGGAAATCACTCCCCGCAGGGAGAGGAAGGAGTCTGTGACGGTATGCTGCTAAAAACGCAGGCACTGCATCTGCTTTGCAGAGCTCCTCTCTGCGAGGTAATGCATTGTGCAAGCACACAATATCTTTCTGTTTGAGACTAATTTGTAAAGGTACACGAGATGCAGGTAGGGGAAAGTGTATGGATTATGCTTTACTTGGTGTTTAGAGGTCTTAAATGGTGGTATCAGTGTAAGAAGAAACTACTGTTATGGGTAATACAAATTTTTTTTGGTTTCTTTAAAAGGAGTGTGCAATTTAAGTATGTATATGACTTATATTCCCCTCTTACCGTTTTATGAAATTGTCTCTAGAAGCATGCCACATAAAAATGCCCAATCAGATGAAAATATTATTTTGCTTGACTTGCTGGAAAACAACACGAATTCCTTAATTTCTTTAAAGGATATGAGGGTGTTTTCCTAGCTTTATTGTGACCTCTTTATATAGTTTGCTGAGAGAATTAATCTTCCATTGTCTGATCAGAGCAATGTTACAGTTTTCACGTGAAACTGGAACAAAGACTGTATTGAGGTGTAAGTGTGGTTGAGCATAGTGTTATGATCTGCACTGGAGTTGATTGAGTCTGTTTCTGATAGAGCGATGAAAAATTTCTCACAAACATGAACAGAAGTAGTGTCACTACATGACACTACAGCTGTTAAGTATTTAATAACACTGGGATCCTAAAAGACCCGAAGATCATTACCTTCTGGCAACTAGATGAAAGATGTGCTCTCTGGTTCTAAGTTCTCAAGGGTTTGTCCTTCTTCCTGTCTAAATTAACTAAGTCTTGCCTGGTGTTAGATTTGGCCACCTTGTTTTGTTTCGCACTGTATGTCTTAAACCTCTTATCTTTCTTTCATGCATTTTATGTTGAGGAGAGATRGGCTGTAAAAATTCTGATGTTTTCTAGGGCTTACCAGAAGAGTCTTCCAACACCTAATCAGGTGTCTCTGACACTGGCTAGGATAAGCTGTGCTCTACGTTCAGAAGTCTTCCTGTAAGAACAAGTAATGTGGCCTCTTAAGGGAAGATTCTCTCCTCATTTCTGTTTCTTAATAGTGGCTTAAATCCTGAAACATTACATTTTACCTTCCTTCTCAATATTATTTTTTCTATCCTCATTAGCTAAGAGGTGTTAAAGTCAAGTCTTACTCATTTAGTGAATTTTTGTATAAAAATATATTGATGGAAATATACATACAGTATATAGATACATTGGCAAAGGAGAACAGTATCTCAGAATACTGGTTTTTTATTTCATTTAAAAACAACAACAACAAAAAGCTTGCARATACCACAGATAATTATTACTGAGCATGAAGATTTTCYTTCACTTACTTTGAACCTCTCTGTGAGCCAAAGTATTTGCCATTCTGAGTTTCACCTTGTGGTTGCCTTTTACACCCCTAGCAGAGGGTGTGAAATTTCATTGTATTTGCATGTTATTGGAGCTATTACTGACTTTGCAGAGATATAAATAAGCCTGGGCGGTAGAAAYAGAGAATCAAAACACTAAGGTAGAGGATCTTCCTTAGCATACTGTGAATCTTGCTGAGTTTAGTATCTTCGGTACAGAGATTTTTTTTTTTAAAAAAAAGCAAGATATGAACAGTGTTAATTTGTTTTGTTTTGAATTTGTTTTGAATAAAAATAGCTTATATTGAGAATGAAAAGCTTTTAAGAGAAGGTGTTCTGAAAGRTGACCATGCCTACAGTGGAAGAGAAAAAGGTAGAGAGTGGTAAACATGACCCTGGTGGTGATCGTGACTTGAAAATGAAGCTGCTCAGAAGTGTGGAAGATGTTTTCTTAGGAATTGTCAAAAAGTTTGGTGGGAAGTTCAAACATGGAGAAGGTCCTGTGGTTCCAGGTCTGGCATGGCAGGGGGGATGCTTCACGCCTCGAGTTAGACTGGTGGCTGGGCAGGTGCAGAGGCAACAACAGCAGAAGTGCTGCAGCGAAGCAGCTGTCTTGCGGGAAGAGGCGAATGTCCCAGAGAAGGATTTGCTTTTGGCATTGCCAATGGGAGAACAGTAAGCGTTGTTTTCTTTTTGTGAATGCTGCTTTCCAGACTCAAAGATGAATGTGAGTGACCTGAGACCTTGTGATTCTGGGACTCTGTTATTAATCCTGATACTACCTGCCATGAGTAGGGGGCATCAGGAATCCCTTCTATTTGTTTTAAAGCCTCAGTGCTGGAGACTAATGACTGGCACAGCTAACTTGAACAAAAGTTGGTTTGTTTTGGCACCATGATAAGGAGAATGCTAGTGAGGAATTGGAGGGCAGCGGGAGAGTGTTTAGCAAACTGGTAAAGAAGGCAGTGTAAGAAACAGGAGTACAGCAGAATCTTTGTATTGCTGTGAATAATTACATAGTTACAATACTGGGAAGTCCTTAAAGAATTTCAAACAGAGTTTTGTAATCYATAGGTAACTGTTGATGAACTGTTCCACAAAGAACTGTGAAGAATATAACGTGATAATGTAAAGAATATTAGAAGAATTATCTTAATACAGAAGAAGGAAGAAAATTTCCTTTAACTGTGGGAACACAGATTAAACTACAAAAAGTAAGTTGATTGCATCAAGATCTTAAAATCTTCCTGAGACTGGTGGCAGGGGAAAAAAAAGTTAAAGGCATGTTTTTTTTTTTTTTGTGAACTTACCCATGATTTTCCCCAAAACATATTCCTGACAAGTCTGTCATAAGAAATATGCTAGGTGACCATGAGAGATGCCACTTTGGCAGGAATCCTATGAGCGATATGCATAGCAAAGTGTGCTAAATTGTAAACGGGAAAAGGTTTTGCAATCAGCTCAGCATTTTGCAAGGTGTATATGTCAGGCTAAGGATACAGAGCATCCAGGTGTGATGTCCCAAMTACAGTTGCAGGTGAGTTGCATATTCAAATTCTTTTACTCTTTGCAATTCATGGATATGTAAAAAAARTTATGAAGAGCCTTGTCATTTATGTATGTTTAAGCTATAGAAGCTGAGGATGGTTTTGAATTCGCTTTCCCCTCCATCTACCTTTTGCTTACTGATGAGCACACATGCTTACTTAAGGAAAAACCTTTTCATCTARGACTAGTGTGGGTTTTTTATAAGTGACACCTTGTAAGAAAGTTGGTCTTTGCATCTTCTTGGATGTTTAAGAGGAGGTTAGAGTGGGTGAGTGGAAAGCAGAAGGTAACTGGTTAGACAAAAATGTCYAAAAATGTCTCAAGCTCTTTTTCTTTTTTTCTTTGTTTCCCTTTCTGCTCATGTTTGGAGTCATTCTTAGTTTAGTGTTTATATTGTGAATCTGGCTTTTGGGACAAGAGTTGCTGGAGGTCCACTGAGTAGTTTCAAAATTTAACTCTTCTAACATGCATCTCTTTGTAGCTACCAGATTTAGAAATGCCCAGATTCCTTACTTGACATTAATAAACTTCTGCAATTGCCTCAATCTCTATTCTGATGTTGAAAGACCAGAGACTGCTCTTAAGACTTCTTGAATCTGAACCTGTGAACTTGGTAGGGTAGTAGTACGAAAAGGAATGAAGACAATACCCTGAGCAGTAATGAAACAGCCGCACCGGGCTCTGGGCTTGAACCTCTTTGGAAAGTTCCATTGCTTGGCAGTGAAGCAGGGGTCTGACCTGTGACTTTTCTTTTCCAGCGAGCAGCTGATTTCTCATGCTAATTTACCTTACAGGGGAGGTAGATAACTCAAAAATCCTTCACATTACTGGTACCAGCCAACTTGCATTTTATTAGAGGCTCTCCTGTGAKTGCACTGTAGGCCTATCCTCTCATGAAGGTGATAGGGCTCTTGGTGCTGCTAAATACCAGATCCTTTTGTAAACATTGCTGCTGTGCATTATTATAGAAAGAGTGAAAACAGACTATGGAATGGGTTTCAGAGGTCAGCGTAGTTTTATTGTTTTTGAGAACTGTGTTAATGTTCCTTATAGTGGCTGGCATGTGATAATATATTGAAGTAGCTTTTTATGTAGACGACTTAGTGTTATTTATTTTAGTTTATTAAAATATATTCCATAATAACTAAATTTTTCAATTAATACCAATTTTTAAGAATGGATTATTGAAAATTAATTTATTTTCACTTTAAAATACTAAATTGAAACTACTCTAATAAAAGCAGTGAGTTTATGAAAATAATTATTTCAATAGAAACAGATGCAGCTTCTAGGAAAGCTTAGAGGGCTAATTTAGTTGAGAAGGTGAAGTGTTGTAAACTTCTAATTAGCTGGTGAGAGACTGTCACCTGGTCTGATTTGGCTTTAAGGAGTGCATTGTAGAGATTCGAGGAGGAAGAAAAAAGGCTAGAAAATGGAATTTCCAGGACTTAAAAATTGTCGGAAGGGTGTTAAGTAATTTGAAGATAGTGATGTACTCCTGTCAAGTTTAAAATACATGTGATTAAATATTAGTTTTTAAAATAATCCTTCTAATCATAGCATTTGTTCACTGCTAATCCATCTCTGCTGGGACTCACTATAGTGTTTTCAAAATTTGACCTGATTCAAATTATCATACAAACACATGCACACGTACACACACAGACTTGTTCTCTTGCTCTTGTTCTCTTTTGCATGGCAGTTGTTTTTTTGTGCCTTCCCATTCTTCTTAAATTTTAATTAATCTAGAGTTTCCACATATAATACTTAGACCTGCTTTATTGATGATTTTATAGCCTCTCATGTTATAACTACTCCTTAAACTAATAGTGTGTTTTTTTTGTTGTTGTTGTTGTTGTTTTTTTAATCATTGGTTATGGCAGAATGTTAACTTTTACTGGGAGGCAAAAAAAAGCTGTGTGTGTTGAGACAGGTATCAGTTGTCTTGGCATTTTAAGACGGCGAAACACACTACCTTTGAAATTAGTTCCATTTGTCTTCTGTTGCCAGGGAACTTATAAACTAGTCACTGATTTTAAAAGGGGAAAGAAAAACATGCTCTACAGAATTTCCTTTATTTTATAAAGCATTTTAGTATTTATGTTGTAAATGCAAAGCTGTTTTGAGACTCATTGTTTTGGTAGTACATAGTTACATGTACTGGCAGTTTTACTGTTCGGTCAGTTTGGTCCATCTTTGCTCAGTGTTAAAAACAGCAAATTTTTTTTATTACATTAAACCTTTAAATGCTTTGCTTTTATTTAAGTATCATGCAAGCTATACCACTTAATCTTAAGAATTTGATTGCTTTCTAAAAGTGTAGCGTAGCACCAGTGTAGGTGAGATAGGTTAATATTGTCCAGATTTCACATGTAGGTGCATTGAGCCGTTTAGGGTGGATTTTAATCAATTGCATTGGTTGAGGTTCACTGATACTACCTTTTGTAGTGTAGGTAAACTACGTTAGTTCTAGTACTAAAGTGATGATGATGCAGTAAAGTACTTGCAAAAATACGAGTGATTTTCTGTTCTTCTGCTTATTAGTCATGAGCTCAGGCAAAATRGATTCTACATTAAAATCTACAAGGCAGTTGCAGATTATATATGGTTAGCATGGCTCAAATTTCCTCTGTTAATTGGTGTCCACTGTAAAGAGCCTTGACTCTTCTGAACAGTCACAGAATTTGATTTTAATTGCTAAGTTAGTTGCTGCCAAAAACGTTCACAAGTGATTTACAAAACCCAGAAAACCACACTTGCTTTTGATGTGTTTTTCTATGCAAGTTCTTCGGTATACTGGGGAAAATAATCCTAGTAAAATCAAAGCAGCACTGTTGTCAAAACATCATGATGGGAGCTACAGTTAGACTGTACTTACTGTAAGAGGAATTTCTTTATATAGCCAAAAGCTTGCATTAAGAATGGGAACAGTGATGCCATAAAAAATTAATTAGTGAATACATGTTTCTTAACTTTTAACTGGACTCTGTGACGCAAGATAGCCAGGGGGACAGAGAAGTCGTACGTTTCATGAGGAAAATATTCTACTTGCAGAGTGAGTATTACGTTTTTTGCTTTAAATTTAACTGAATCACTGTTCAGAAAAGGCAAGAGACTTGTTATTAACAGGCTTAGCGTCACTGATGGCAAAGTGGGCTGCAGCTTGCAATTTTAAGGGTACATAAAACACTGGCTGGATTCCACAGTATGCACTGCTAAACTACAGACAACAGTAAAATCTCCCTGTTGTAACATAAATACGATATGAAAGTTGATTAACCAATTTTATGTTGTAACCCGAGCCTGCAATCCATCTGGACTAGAATTGTAAAGATGAAAACTGAGTTTTCCAACAGCAAAATAATAAATGAAACTAGATAAGAAAAAGCAAAGATTTATTCATTTAAGTTTCTAAGAGGATGGCCAGTTGTTTGTTCTGTATGATGTCTGACTTAATTTTTGTGGAATAACTGTAAAATGCAGAATTGAGATCAATGTCATTACAGAAAAGTGTGTTTGGTGTATGTCAGTGGGCTCATACAAAGTGTAGTGGAATMCTGTGCTTGTGTGCGTGTGCTTATCTGGGGAATCGGGAAGTTTTTTTAACTTTCAATTTATGATTTGAATAGACTTGGATGTTTGATATTTTTATTCTACCATTCTTAATGTGCACTAAAACATGCCATGTTCATGAATCAAGTTCTGGGTAGACTTTCTTCACCTGTCACAGTGTCAGTGTATTGGAATTAACCCTTAGTATTCTAGAGAGTTTACTGATCAGTGTGATGATATTTACATATTTCAGACATTTGTTAATCAGCTTATGGTGTTTGTAGTGTAGGCTACTTTGGAAAAGCAATGAGAAGAAAGGCAATATTCTAAATTTGAGTTTTGAAAATATATGCAAGCTCTGATGGAACAGACATGCCACAGTTACTGAAGGACTTTGGTATGTTTATATTTTACATGAACATGAAATTCAGGTAGTGAAACCTTGTTCACCTGAAGCCTTATTAGTTCCCAAATGGGCTGAATAGGATTCTTTCTGCTGGATCAGGTCCGGAAGTAGTCTTGCTGATTTGATTTACATTTGCATCACTGAATTRTGTTAGCTGTCCTTGGAAAGTTTTAACACTAATCATTATGTTTAGAGATGGGATAGTTCAGGAAATGCAGGCTCTTGCTTTATGTGACACATAAGGACATACATGATATATATGACAAGTAATGGGGACACAGTTCACATGTCCTGTGCCTTTAAGACCTCATATCTTTTCCTCACAGTAAAATACTTTTGTTTCTTAAGAATATTTCAGTCTTGCGTAACTCCACCATCTAAGTGAAATCTACAGCACAAATCATTTCCTTTGTAAAGAAAAAAAATTTTTACATTCCTGAGCGGATAAACTGTCTTAACTGTCCTTCTGGTAGTTGCTCTTACCAGCTGATTTTTTTTTTTTTCTCTCTCTCTTACTTCCTTTAAATAGCGTAGCTGCTCTTTTTCTATCAGTCAAGTATGATTAAACCTAAATTCTCTTTGGAGTGTGGGGGGAAAAAAAGAAAAAATCTCAGTTCAGCATTGCCCTTATTGTAACAGGCCCACTCCTTACTGATCCCTGGCAGGAAAAAAATGAGAGAAATTGCCCATTTTAAATGAGAAACGTATTTTATAGAATTATCAGAATCCTAAATTAGTATTAGCAGAGTCTGCTTATCTCGAATTATTGCTGAACTGTGTGGTAATAATAAGCCCTTGTTTTCTTTTGGCTCTCTGAAATTAAGCCTATTTATGGAAGACTTTACAGCAATTCTAGGTACATGATTCTGCAACATGAAAATAAAATCCCTCCTAAGCAGAACTTAAGAGGAAATAGTTTAATTCAAGCCAACATGAGCCATTATAGGAATTCCAATTTAAGAGGTTCATCTAAAAATATGTAAATGTCTGGGTTTTATCTCTGCCTTATAAAGCATTATGAATACCTTTAGTCTGATTGTACACTGGACACACAAAACACTCCTGCAATTTTAAAAATGAAATGATTGAACACAGCACTGATCTGTTGACTCAGTTAAACACAAGTTGTTAGTGCTTGCAGAAATTGTACTTCTAACACTGAGGCTGGGATAGACATTGCATGATTCAAGATCACAAGTTGTGCATGTTGAGATGAAATAACATCAAAAGATTAACTATTATTAAACGAAGCTTGTAAGAATTATAATAAAAATGCTCACATAATGCCTTAATTYTTGTTTTGCTGACTCATTCCATTAAACACATTGGAAGTATTAAAGCTTTTAAGGCCTAATAAAAACCAAACTTTCTGTGCTTACTGAAAAGAAAACAGGACTTCTGTTTTCATCTATTTAAATAATGCTGTTTTTGCTTCTGTGAGGAAGACTGAGTAAAAAGAGATGCTTGCATGAGGAACAGAGTGCAGGAAGTTTTTAGATTTCCTTCTAACTTTAAGGAGGATTAAGAGGCAAAATTCCATACCCCAGAGAAAAAACACTTGCAGCAAGGGAATTCTGATTCAAGCCTTAAAAATAAGGCAGATGATACTGGTTGTTGTAGATGGAATATTGCCATGTGACTGTAGTGATACAAAGCTTATTTCAGGAGTACTTAAGAAGCATATGCTGATGTTTTCTAAGGGAGAGTGGTTCTGAAATGTCCTTTGAAGTGACGATCTATGTAATTGTTCAAAATAATGTGTTAGCGGTGCTGCTTATTTTATATCTTGTCAAGGGCAAAAGAGACAATACATCTACTCTGTGAAGGCACGATGCAGATGTCTGGAAAGAAATTCAAATAAACAAAGCGTGTTAAGTCTGCCGGCATTGCATCCTGCRGCTATCTTTCCTGTATCCTTCCTGCTGCTGACTTTGCATGCAGGTACATCTTGTTGCACAGACCATTTCATCTGCTACTGTGGTTGTCAAATACTAAGGACGGGGTGTAGCGTTCATTTGCAGAACATAAACATGCTTCTATTTTGAGATTCAAATAAGCACATAAAWATTTTGATGTTTCTTTGTGCAGGGGGAGCTTGGAGGAGCTAGTCTTAAGATCTGAACTGTTCAAGAAGCAGAATTAAAAAAAAATATATTGGTTCAATCCTGCTTTTCTTAGATGATGTTCAGCACGCTACAGGTGCTGTTATTTGCAATTAAATTGCTGTCTTTTGAGTGTGGTTTCTGTTACAAATCAGGTTGTCTCTCAAGAAGATAACATTTTATATATATATATATATATAAATATATATATATATATATATATATAAAAGAATCTAGTGGTAGAAATGGAGAAATTATTCCTGTTGTTTATCAGTATGAGAAAATATCATTTGCTTTTCATGAATTTTAAGTTAATTCCATCAGTTTTGAAAAGCAGTGGATGTAAGTATAAGAAGAAACGTGCATGTCTTAGCTATCCTATCAAAATAAAAGCAAAAGGGGGGAGTGAATCTTTGCTGTGATTGCATTGGACACGTTGAAGAAAAACAGTGACTGTTGTGGCCTGCTCACAGGATCATAACAGATTACAAGATTAATATCTAGGTTTTCTCATAGGATCTGTATATGTGTTAGCTGACCAACAGAGATACTGAATATTCTTTAAAAACTGTCTTTTTTTCCTGATTGTTCAGTTCATTATCTGTAAAAGTGGATTAGATCTTTAAAAGAAGAAAGAAAAGAAAAAGTTGGTTTCAAACAGTATGTCCAAGCAGAACAGTATAATGGAAATAAAAGTTTAAATGGAACAAAGCTCATGACATTTATTTCTTAAGACTTCCTTGTTTGTTCATTATGTTTTCTTTTTCATGCATTCCTGGGGGAAAGAGGTTTAAATCTGTTACTACGAACTTTTAGTAGAATGTCAGTGACAGTCTGATACTGTTACTGAAATAAACTAATTGGTTCTACTAATGATGCTGCTGTTGGCACATGCYGTACTTCTATGCTTTGAGACTATTATCTGAAGGTTGTTTCTTAAAGTTGTGAACACTCGGACAAACAAACTGAATTTGCCAGTGAAATGACGGGGATTTTCATGGYGAATGTGTTCCAGAGAGTAGCAGATTAATGCCTGGGTTCTGTGAAGAAACTTAACCAACAAATGTGATACGAGACAGTGAACCAGGGGAAGCTGCAGTTGTGTTTTGTTTTTCAATCACCGTGTTTGTTCAGTAGCAGTCAAGTAAGAGTCATATTTGATACTCCATTAAAGCAAAGATTTTTTTTTTTAAAAAATACAAGTTTGAGTGGCAGAACTGAAACTTTTCAAAGAAGTCCAACCAGCCAGAATTGTACGTTTTGGACACCGATGTTTAATGCTGGACATCGAAATTGCTAGGTTTCCTTACATGTAGTCTTACAAACTTATCAAGATCTTTCCACTTTACTTACGGAGTATCTTCACTGTAGTGATGCTGTCTTGTTAGGCATTGCTAAATAATCTGAATAACTTTTATTCATTGTTGTAGTCTTTCATGTGGTGATCTTTTCCCTTCCTCCTTCAGTTTCCCACATTTATACAGATCACAGAAGAAAAGTGCCTATGAACATTTATATTTAGTGATTGCACTTTAAACTCACTTTTCTGTCAATGCTACTGGCACTTTGAAGATGACCGCCGTATTTAATAGTGATTATAATTGATTTCTCATAGCTCTTAATGCCAGACAATGATTAGAGGATGAGTTATGGCCAGCTCTTTCTCATGGTGGAGAGTTTTTTATCTGCCTAAGATTTGAGCAGGACTGTATTTTTCTTTTTTTTTTTTTTTTTTTTTACACACCATGAAAATGCTTAGAAATGTAGAGGAAGAGTAAAATGTGAGTATTTAAAATGACTCAACTGACAAAACAATTATGAATTTGTATTATTGCATTATCTCTATGTGCCAGCCTTGGTTAGCAACATGGGAACCTGAAAGTCTGACTCCTCATTAATATGGTTTATTTCCTATTTTTTCTATGATTTCCTTAATTCTACTGAGGACTTGCTCATCATTGCTTAGATACTTTTCCTCCCTCAGAAGAGGGGACAGTTCAGAGAGAGAAAAATGAGAGCCTCAGAAAGGTGGGGTAAACTATATTGGGGATGCTCTCCAGAGGACCTCAAAAGACTTCTTATGATGTAGTCTCATTTCTTGGGCAGAGGGTGCTGGCAGGCCAGCATGCCTTCCAGTGGTGGGCAAGGTGGTCAGGGAAAGGAATACATTTGGTAAGGAGTGTAAAGAGGAAAYACCTATAGTCCCATGAAAATTATTCAGTATAGAGTAGACAGTCTTTCTTTGCTCTATTCTTGTTATGCTTCTTATGTCTTACAGCCAGTAATATGTGCAGGTTTTGTCCCACAGAAAATTAAAGGCCTTGACAGAACTGGAGGTTCTTCCAGCAGCCTGGGTAACCTGGATCCAGTGCTCACAGCCTGAGGCAGGCTGCTCCAAATGGGGAATCGGAGCATGCGGTGACTGATGAATCAAAAGTTGTAGAGGAAATGCAGAGCAGCAGAAAAAAATAACATCCACATGACTACCCTTTTACCTCCTTATCTTTTTTTGCCCCCAAGTTCACTAGCATGTATGCCCTTTATCTTTCTGTATTCCACACCTTGCCTAAATCAAGTTTTCTGTCTTGTCTCAGTTCTGCCTTTTGTAGTCTGTTGCTGATCTGTATTCCTTTCTTTTCACAGTCAGTCTTATCGATATTCTGATCCCACCTTCCCACAGCAAGATCTACTTGACATGGTTATTTACAGCAGACTTTCACTTGTAAGCATATGGAATTTAATTGTTTTTCTGGTTTGGTATGCTACCTTTGGAGCAGTGCTGTTGTCTAGCTTTTAAGCCTAATGCCACAGTGCATCTGACAACATAAATGTGAAAGGATGGTATCAAGTCTGAGGCRTGTGTTCGAAATATAATATGGATTTCTTAAACTTTAAAGTGAGGAGGTTTCTTCTATAATTCCAAATGTTAGGAAGATATATTACTTAGGAAGTGGTATCATTCTGTTTTCTTGTATAAAGCAAGGTGARTGTGGAGAGAGCCCTACTGTATAGAAAGACTTGAAATGTATTCATAAAAAATACATCAGCTGTATCTTGAGATATCAGTAAACTGCTTCTTTTACATTTATTTTCCCCACTTTTTTCAGTAGAAAATGTTTGAAACACAGAAAACAACACTGTTTTAACTATTGACTTCAGTGGGAGTTGTACCAACGGAGTTGGATCAGAAGACCCTCTAGTTATGGAGAACAGGCCTTTAATTTGATGCTTATGTTTTTACCTAGTCTTTATAGCTGGTTTATTTTTTGGTTTCAGATATGTCTCCACACTTCCCCCCACCCTGTTCTGTTTGCCCTCTTCACGTGGGAGCTCGTAACACGAGCTGGCACTGCCGAGTGCGGTGCTTTGTGCAGCATTGGCATATTGCARTTTTCGACTAGGGCAAAGCTACTGCCAGCTAGGCGTTCAGAAACCACCGTTTCAGCCTCAAAAAGAGAGCAGACTACAGCCCATCTGTCAAGACAGGGATTTATTTAACACAGCATATGTAAGATCTTGGTAACTCATGCTATAATTATCTAAATAATTACCATGTCAATGAGCAGTTTCCTATGTCAGATGACCTGTCTACATTGTGGTCTGCTGCAATTCAGGCATATCTGAAGATCTTAGAGCCTTTATTGTGCAGTGAATACTGATCTCTTAATTCTCTAGTTGTTCGTCTATTTTCTTAGGTTTTTTAAAGATTATTAAATATATGAATATGCATAAGCTAAGCACAAAGCAAAAAAAAATCATTATTCAGTACCATATCTCATGTTTCATCAGAAAAATGTCATCAACTTTATCACATTCTCATTTTATATAAGTGTAATTTTTCTGTGTATGTTTTCAGTGTCAGATTTGATGGTAAGGTAGAAATTCTGTGCAAATCAAAACAAGTTTTAGGCACAGCAGTTACCTGTTTCAGCCCTTATGATTTCTGTTGTCCTCTTCTGCCAGCATGAGWGGAGAAGAGAGCTCATCAGGTCCTTTGTAGAAACTTGCAACATTATACAAAATTTTATGAAGAGTAATTAAAACTCCATTTCCAGACACTTTAAGGCCATACAGTTATTTGGATATCTCACATCTGAGTTTCATTTTTATTTTTTTAATCATTATGGAGATTTTGTTACAGTAAAGGGCGTGGGGAACTGTTATCCGTTTTTTTTTTTTAAACACAGATAGCAATGTATTAAAAGAGTCTGAAGAAAGCTGTGTGAACTATCAAGGCCTTAGTTATCTTTAAAGACACTGAAGAATAACTTTAAGGTTAGTGGGTATTTTTTTTTATTTATTTTATTTTATTTATTTATTTGGTAGGAAGACTTGAACTTCCAGCCCACTGAAGGGGAAACATGCCACATCAGCTGTTATCTTTCAATACAACCATAGCCAAGACCACTGAGAGAAGACTTATACTTCCTAGGGCTGTAGCAACATGGCATGAAGTCTTTTCTTCCAAACTGAGACAAGTCAGTCTGGGCTTGGTCAGTATTGCTGCTGCCTAGGGAGAGGAGGCTGCAGATGATGGCAGTGGTGTGAAAGGCTTGGAAGGAGGGTGATGGGGAGAATATGTACCCATCATCCTCATCACCCTGCCTGTCAAAATGTCCCCCTGTAGCTTTGTTCATTTTTGGATATGCCAAAAATATCTATGGACTGAAGTGGCTTGTAATTCTCCCAGTTAATAATTATGAGTATATTGAAATTAGTATTTTAGGAATTGGGTGTTTCAAGGATTCTTTCCAGGATTAAACCACTGTGAACAGCTCTTTATTTTGCCCTGATTTTGTAAGTTGCCAAAATATATATATACACCAAATATATTTTTTTGGAAAATAGTCTTTGATAAGACAAATACAAATATTAAGGGAAGGATACAAAATCTCAAACAAAAAATATATGCTGTCATGAATTTAAAAAATACCAACATGCAAACAAAGTATGCATGTTTCAGAATATACAATTTTTTGTTATGATTCCACAAAATCTATTGCTAACTCTTGAATATAAACACTGCTTTATTTAGAAACAAGACTTGCCTATCAAGATTTAATGGAGTATTTCAGAAAGTAGAGAATAGTGCACACTGATTTCTCCCCAGCCCCCACCCCTCTAGCTTCTTCATTTATTTTTCCTTTGCCTGTTGGTAACACTTAGATAATACATATAGATGTGCAATAGTGTGTATGTAAGGAGGAAAGTAACCAGAGTTTATCTAAGTAAATTATTTAATGGGTGGAAGATTAGACAAAACCTATCCTAAATTAAGAAAAAAGAGAAAAGAGTAAGAGGAAAAATGCTCTAAGAGTGGACAGAGTTCTGTTCCACAAAGAATGCCATGACTAATAGCTTTCACTTATAGGATCATATTTTTTTTCTGGATTGTTCTTCTAATGTAAATTTTGCGATCAGAATTGACCAGGTCAGTTGTAGATCATTCAGGTAAAAGGATAATTTTAGGCCTGGATTCGGATATCCTTTTATAAGGAGGACAGAGGGATTTTGTTGCTAAATCAGTGAGATCTGTGTTTCTAGTTTTGCTTTTTTTGAGAGGTTGAATGTTTTTGCCCAATACTTGAAGTAAATTAAAATCTAAAACATAGTAAATCCAATCATATTCTGTCACAGAAATATAATCCATGACCAGATAAAGACTTGCTAATATTTATTCCCAAGTTAGAGAGAGAGCAAGCAAATTAGAGCATGCAGAGTAACATGGTGTGCAGAATTTGAAGAAGGGCTCACTGGCAAGTTGATTATTAGTATGAATTTATGGAATCACAAAAGTTAGAGGCAATGTAATGTCTTAAATGTCTTAATGTCTTAAAAATGGAGTTCAGTCTGGATTCCTTCCCTGTAGCTCCTACTTAAAGTTTCATTGTGTCTATGAAGCTGCACATAGGAATAGCAAGTCACAAGAGGGAAGGATGAACTTCCATCAGTATTACTGTGTCCTTAATRTACACTTGTCTATATCTGAGATGATTATGTCATAAAAGTTGTTTCTTTTTGTGGAGAAAAGTAGTATTTTATATATGGATATAATGTATGCGTATATAAAGGAGATTAAAATGAAGAGAGCAAGAGAGCATACTGTGGTATTATTGAAAGATGCATTTGAGATAAGACTGTTGCTGCTAGTCCTAGTGACTTACGTTAGATCACATTTTCACCTTCAGTATGTAGATAGGATAACATGGAGAAAATTTTAAGACAATCAGGCAAAAGAAAATTAGAGGCTGAAATTTGTATTTGGGGCATTATGAAATACAAAACTATGCAATGAACTTAAGCAAGAGGATGTTAAGGTAGGTCTGTGAGAGTGCAGAGTAAAGCTCTTTGTTCTTCATACCAGTTATAGTTGCCCATTTAAAGAAAGGGCACCATGATACTGTTTTGGTTATATGATGCTGATAAAATCTGTTTCTGTTCTTTTAGTACTATGTTTACTAAAAAGACTCAAGACTGAATTTTCTTTATAAATGAGCTTTTCCTTTTCATTCTCCTTTAAAAGCTGTCTGTGATAGTTTAGCTTCTATGGTAATGTTTGTGATACTGTTTTGTTATTCTGGGTAGAATTCTGGAATCCTTGCACGGACAAGCGTTCTCAGAATCCCGTACGAGACTTGTCTGCATGCAGCTCGCATATTTAGACTCCAGAGGATGAACTAATAAGAAGAGCAAAGCCATTGTCATACAAAACTATTGTTTGAGAAAATTAGGAAGGTCAGATAAATTTACTAAAAGTGTTTGGACAATAAATTGATCAAAGCTTAAAGGAATACAACATTTTCTTCTTTAATATAAAAGCTTCTTAGAGATACATAGTCATCACTGATTTCACAACAAGACCTTTTTGCATACCTGAAACATTATAAATTGGTTTACTGGTTTGACACAGGGTGCAGACCAGGGCAGAAAGTAGCCAGGGAGGTGTGGAAGACTTCGGAGCCAAAATGAATTTGAAGGACAGTATTACTTTAGCCTTCTAGAGCCTGTACAGACAAGCACCATGAAAGGGAGGGATGCACTGGGGACAACTGCCTCTGCAAACTGGAACTTGGATGTTCCTATAGACAATGTTAAGTGAATGTTTCTGATGTACCTTTTCAATTTGCAGCTACTAGAACAGCTGAAAAAAATCACTTCTTTAAGGGTGAGGTGGTGTAAAAACCTAGAAATCATCACTAAAATAAACAGCCTTTCCCCTCTGTCATACATTTCTTTGCCCAGTGTATCGTTTTGAGGTCAGGGTAACCTCTACTCTTCACAGCCAGTTTTGATCAGCCCATGATGTCCTCTAATGTGCCAATATTTAAAAGTCTGGTGCACCTATCAGGAAGAATCCAGTTGTTTCTAAGGGTGTGTGTGTGCACATATGTGTAACAAAACGTTGTGTTGTAGGTAGTCTGGCTCATCTTATATAGAAGAGGAATGTGTAAGTAGGATGTAGAAGTCCCTTTTACCCTCTCCCCCGTCCCACCCAGCATGTCAAGAAAATTTGTGTGTTGATTGTGATGTGACAGGTTATACTTCAGAGAATTAGATTTCATTTTAGAGAAAGTTATGGTGGGGGAGGCAACCACTGAAAATTGGGTTTACCATTAGAAAACTAGTTTCAGCATTAAATTATAGAACTGATAACACTGCCTGATAATAAATACATCTTAGCTGTGCTTCTGGGGCTTTTGCAAGTGCTGATAGCGAGTATCATGATACAATGCAAATAGGAGACTTACGAGCTTCCACTGTCTCATTTTCATTAGCGCACAGTGTTTGTATCATACAGCAAATTCATGAGATGGTGCTACGAACTGAAATATGTGACATTAGAAAGATCCCCGTTTGCATTTACACTCCATATGCACTCTAAAACTATGCTTAATGTTATTATAAATTGTGGTCTGCCTTCAAGAAAGCCATTAACATAGCTAGAAAACTTTATCCTACTCCTCACTAATATTGAGAGGATGACATTGTCAAAAGGAAAGAAGCTTCTTACCGCAAAGTAGTTTAAGGATTTGATCTTGCAAATGGCCCTTGTACGCATGTGTAGTCATTGCTCATGAACTAATTCAGAAAATTAGTCTAATAAAGATTTGGGAATGTGTGTATATGTTTGTGAGGGGATTATATATTATATATATAAAAATATACCGAATATGCTATATATTTATTTATTTATATATATAAAAAAATATATATATAAAAACATTTTTTGGTTATATTATTGTGTATTCTCTAAGGAAAAAAATGAGATCTATTTTTCAGGCAGTCTTCTTAATACTCTTTCAAACTAGTCATTCTTGACTAGAGAGGTGAAGAATTTACTTACTGCTCAATATTTACCTGAAAAGAATTAGCAATTAAAAAATGGATAATGAGTAATACTCACACCACCCTATCAGCATCTAATTCAGTGAATACTAGGTGGCTGAATAACTAGATTTCTGATGACTTCTAAATCATTTTTATTCTGCATCAAGATAAAAACAACTCTTTAATTTYATTTATCTGTCAGTGAAAAGGCAGACACTGAAAGCCCAAAAAGTCAATAAACCCACTGATTGAGACATACGCTTCAAATGTTAGACATGCTGATTCTAATTCCTTCCAGGAAACCTGGTAATATCATAACCTAACTGCTGGGTTGATGCTTAATTTGGGCTTTGACTTTTGACTAGAAATCCCCTTTGAGCCTGAGGAATTTTACAGGTAAAAGTGGTGCCAATAAATACATTTCTATGATAACTTTTTTATTTTTTCCAAAATTGATTTTTTCAATGGAAAATATTTTATCAGAAAGATCCTGAGTAATTCTGTTAAATGGGGCTTCTCATAGGTCATGGCCTAGGGGAGGATTAATAGGTATTTGGATGAAAAAATATATATATGTATGTTTTTCTCTAGTTAACTAGGAGTTACCTGATTCATTGACTTTTTTTTTTTTTTTTTTTTTTTTTTTTTTTTTTACTATATATTGCAGACTAATAGAATCCAGTCTAATACGCTGAAGATGTTTTTTAGTGGATGAATATAATTCTGTATAAGGGTTGAGACATTGTATGTGTTAAAAGCGGAAGTATTGACATTGGATGTCCTTCTCCAAATGTAATGAACTTCAATATCTCCCATAGTTTTTATTAACCTACGTACCTTATTTGCGGGGTGCAAGACCAGCTTACAGATCTTACTGTTTCTGCTACCAAATTTGTGAGTTTGTGTATTTATATTTATTGTCATCATCATTTTTTTGTGTTCAGATCCTTAAAAAAATAAACAAACATAAAACCCAAGGAAACAAGCGCATTAGAAAATAAGGCATTACTCCCAGTAAAGCCTGCTCAGGTGAATATAAGGAAATAAAAAAATGCTCTTAAGTCATTTTAAGGAGATAGTATTTTTGTTTTGTTTTTCAGTAATGCGTTTTGAATTATGACAGTGTAAGCAAGCCACGTAAAATCAGAATACTGTGCCAGACTAGCCTGAGGGATACTAACTCAGTCAAGTCCAAGAATAATGTTGTCCGAAGCTGCCAAAATTCACCTTTCATGCATGAGGAAATACATCTATATAGGATAGTTCAGCTCAGATGGAAAACTTTAAAATAATTTATGACTCTGAAAGTGTCTATTTCTGAATCTGGAGGATTGATAGTGTCCTCTGCTCCATAGATCAGCTGTGCAGCAGGAGCTGCAGCAAGGTGAGTCTCCCACTGCCCGAGGCGGTGGGAGCTGGGGTTGTCTCCCTGCCCGGTGTTGTCCCCACTCTTGAGAGCATTCTCCTCTGCGCCAGCGGTGATTGGTGATAGTCCTTGGACTGGACATACCTAGCGAGGTCACGTAGGCCACAGCAGCAGTCAGAAAGTGCTGTTTGTCACTCACAATGAGGGTTTGATTAGCAGCCACTCCTTTTTTTTTTTTTAAAAAAAAAAATCGGGTGGCTTCAGAGCCCCACAAGTTGCCCGTCTGTTTCTGGCTTTGTGCTGAAGCGTTGGGGGAATGCCAAGAGTCCTCAAACAGTGTATTAAAAAAGCTTCCAACGATAAATGTAGTGCTGCAACTGTGGTGCTGTAACGAGCAGTTATGGAGTTAGCAGTTCAAGTTTTATGGAAAACTTGAATATTCATTTGCTCTTGTTTATGCAATATCTGAGTTTATGCAGAGTCTGACATCTAATTAATACTACGCTTCGTAAGAGTTAGCATTGCTTTTTATCAATATAATGAATTTTTAAAGTAAAGTCTTTCCTAATTGGCAGTAATGAGCCAGTAAAACTTATATTGGTTTAAGAAAAGACAGAAACCCACAAGAGCTCCCTGTACAGCTTAATCCGTAAAATTCTGGTCACAAAACTTCATTGTTTCAGTTCGGATAACTGGCACTGCCTCCCAAACTGCCTTGGGTAGTAAATCTGATTGATTTTGCTTCCTTCATGTCACTCCCAACAGTTTTATACTCTGTAGCACTTTAACTAATGATGTACCGGAGTAGAAATATACATTACTTGCTGTTTTAAAAGTGTGTGTATTCCCCAGGTAACTCAACCGATTTATTTGACAGTTGTTATTATCAGTTTTTACCAAAATAAACCATCAAAGTCTACTTATGCTTGGGCAGTTGCTAGAAAAGCATGGACCATGAAACTTAGGGAGCTCTGTTGCAGACCTTGGTCTTACAGATCTTTTTAAAATAATTTCTGGGGTTTGATGGTGCAAGCTTTAAAGCTAAAGTGCGTTTTATGGTAGCTCTTCAGTTGATTGAAGTTATCAAAGTGCCCATTAATTTCCATGGGGTGTGGCAACTTGCATCAAATGAGGATCCTTGCTCCAGGTGACTAAGATCCTATGTAAAGAAACCTACCTTAAAAATACCAAGCAAAATGGGGGGGGGGAGGGGGGAGGAAATGTGTTTAATAGCTATACAGCTCTTGAAGTATGTACTTTTGAAGTAAGTAAACTCTGCTTCCCATAGTCACAAAGATATGACCAAATGACATAACTGTGCTCACCTGGATGAGGAAAGGATGTGTTGGCCCTGTGTGACCCTGGAAGGTACACACTAGTGTATCTGCCTTACCTGAAAACCTCACAAATGAGCAGGTGAACAGTCTTACCTATTATGCTTTCTCTCTGTTTGGTAGTGTTTAAAAAACAACAACAGCAACACCCTCCCCAACCAAAAACCCTCCAAAACTATAAAGCTGCCACTCAGAAATGACTGAGAATTTACCCTGTATCTTTGATTCAACTTATTTCCAATGTACATGTTAGCAGTACAGCAGATGTTTCACTTGAAGCTTTTCATAGGTACTTGGCTGGTTTGTGGGTTCCTGAAGAGRAAATTATTCAGTCTATCCCAGCAGCTGTGATGGGGGGGGGGAGGTTAGGAAGCACACCCGGAGTTACCTGCTGTGGTGAATGCCCATGACCCCATCAGCCCTCCTGTGCTGGGTGTTACACYTGCTGCAAGGAGACCTGGATCCTCCTGCTGCCCTGTCCTACCGACTCAAAGCAGTGACCACAGCTTTAATATTTGAATGTAGCAGAAGCTGATGAGCAGCACACAGTAATGTTACACATCGATCTTTACTGGGAAATAAAGGTTAACTAAGCAAAGTAAAATCRGTAGAAACTATTTTATGGACTCTCTTACTATTTGAAATGTTCATGGCACTTATTCTTGAGATTTCGAAAGACAATGTGATTAACTCTAGACTTAGCTTTATTGTATAAAAATAATACAGGACATTCTAAAGTAATGGTAAGAAGCTTAATTCAATAATGACTCAGAGGAAGGTGCCACTTCATGGAAATATTTATTTTGTTACTTGCAGGGTTTAAATACCTCATTTAGTTTCTTCTGTTGCAAATTAAAGAGCCCRAAATTGAATGCTGTGACTGTTTCCTTTGTGAGTCACTAACACTACTTCTTGCAATATTAGTACTTTCAAGTAAGTATTTTTTCTTCCTTCTCTGCTCCAGATATTCTTTACTTAGTATATRACATGTGACAACCACTGCATTAGCAGTCTTTTTTTTTTTAAGGGTATTTTGATACTGTAGGGGTAGAACATATTTCAGTCAATCTGTATATGTAATCTATAGGAAAAGAAATAGCAGTTTTGTCCTTGCATCACAGGCCAACCTATTGGCAACRTTTTTTTCCTGCAGTCTATAAATACTCTCTAATCTATATGTCCTGTTTGTGTCATTGTGCTTGTGTCACCTTTAATTTCCAGTGTAAGTTCATGTATGCTATATATAGTGTTTGCAGTGTAAGGAGTAAAAATATTATATGCAATATGTAAAAAGTTATTTTTAAATGGTGTAGACATAGCATTGGCTTCTAAAGATTATGAAAACAAGGGTTTTTCAGCAGTAAACTGGAGACAGAGAAGCATTCAACTTCTCTACTTCTAACAAAAATATTTTGCCTCTTAGATGTCTTTAGGTTCTTTAAGTGCAAGCTTCTGCTGCTGGTGCTTAATGTTTGTAGGAATGATCGTAATGGAGATATCAAACTAGTAAAAGATGGATATTTCTGGCAGAAAAAGTCTTACCAGTGGGGCAAAGTATCCTGGGTAGCATATCTACGAAACCTCTTGGTTCTGTTCACTTATTCATGGCTCTTGCCTTCACAGCTTAATAAAACTGGGACAGGTCTTGCACAAGAGCRTGTCTGAAACCTGCACGATAGTATGGCTCAGTGACACAAAAATAAATTTAAAAAATGCAGACATTTCCTGAACATTTACAAAGAAATAAGCAATAATGAGTGACTTTTTTTTTTTAACCAATCACTGGATTTTTTTTTAAAGCAGTTATTTTAGCAATGTTTCCTACAATGTTTTCAGAGCTTTAATTTATATTTATTGTGGTTTTAAGGCTGATCAGGATATTTGTGTACAGAAGTTTGTTCCTGCTGGTATAATCAACTGAATATTATTAAGTGCAGTGATAACTAGTCATTTGGCAGACCATATAGGTGTCTTTTGCAGTGATCTAGTGTCTGCCCGTTCTGGGCGTGGATGCACCGTGGCCAGAATACTCATTTTTCCACTTGTGCTGGTTTATTCTGCCACATAGTGGGACATTATAAATGTGACTCCTGTCAAGTAAAGCAATCCTTCCTGGCGGGTGGCGGGGTGTGTGCGTGTGTCTGTTGCGACAACCGATGGTTGTGTTTGGCTGTGTGAAATGCACCTGCAGTTGGGGGAATAAGCAACGCAGAGACTCACAGGGGCGTTAGAAACAAGGGTGTGTTAACTTCATGATCCAAACCTGTGCTTTTCAGGTCCGGTCAGTGTACCCCATGGGTACCCTTTATTCGTTTTCTTTAAAAATATGTCACTTCAGAACACATAAGAAAAAACTCTTGTTATAAGRCCTTAAGTATTATCAGACTAATATTCATTATATTAGTGATGATTACATTATTAAAAATATTCTAATATTGTGCAGTAACTGTCCTCAAACTCTCCATGTTATAGTAGAAATGCTTTCTGTGGCTTCTGTTTTGGACATGTAGCTCCACATGGTTCATACCTTGAGCTCCCATTCTGTTGGAAATTACAGTGTTTGGCTGGCTTTTCTTTTCTTTTTTTCTTTCTTTTTCTTTTTTTTTTTTTTTTACTGTTTTGAATTGGAACAAAAATATGAATACCTCCAGCAAAATTGTTAATTTTTCTTTTGAAAAGATTAAATGCCTTTTCATGTCAAGCTTATTGGAATATTTCTTTTTCATATGGTTGAAACACTATATTTCTGTATTATTCTTATAAATATTGACTATTTTTATAATAAATATCATTACAATACATAATCTGCCTGACCTCTGAGAGGAGAGGGACTAGCCAACCGGGCAGCGGACATGCTGGGCATCCAGCCTGCCTCTTCTCCTGCCAGCCTGGCTGGCTGGTAGGCATGCATCCAAGCAGATTTGCCAGCCCTCTGGCTAGCCTGCCTGCTTTCCATCAAAAGTTTCAGTGAATAAACACTCCTGAAGAATGTTCTGCTCCAGCAAATCAGCATTTTCTGATGGAAAATTGTTCATCAAAGAGTTTTAGTCTTCTCTATTAAGAACATAAGTCTTTGAAATTGTTAGTGTTGAATAGAATTGTTGCCAAATGATTGAATGTAATAGCCTTCGCTATCTGGAAGGCTCATTCACTTTCTCTATGTAATAGCTCTTGGCTTTCTTTTAACACTCCCTGGAAAGGAGTATAAGTTAATTAAAGTGGGTATTTTTCTGTGTTTGCAGTCTGTTGTCATTGAAACAAACATGGAAAAAAGGTTCAACGAAGGAGAGTGCAGTGTTAGCTGAACTTGAAGGTGTCAAGGAGACAGCTGCAATTCACAGTGCTAACCATCAGCCTAATTAGTTTGGAGGATGAAACAATACTCTCTCTGTGTGTATGTATATACATATTTTTTTTAAAGGTGGACTTTCATTGATAGTGCTATATGAATATGTTAGGATTATCAGACTAATTAAAATTTGGTCAGCTCAGCATATAGATCCCTCTGTAAGTCTTTTCTGTTTGCAGGGGCATGGTTATGTGAACACCTGTTTTAGAAAGGGTGAGTGCGAATCAGGAAGTAGCACTACTTTGAATATATTTGAGCAGGTGTGCCAAGTGATACAAAACTTGGTACCTRTTTTTAAAGGGATTTTTGCAAATATTAGACTTCCTATACAGCCCAGGGTCTGTTGCAGTCTGAGGTTATTCCTGTGTGTGGGCACTAGCATAGTGATTCTTTGCAGTCCTGGTAAAGGCCTTGAAGCACAGGTGAAAGCTGGCGCACCTGGAGATTTGTGTGAAGATGTATACACAAATATCTGTAAGCCAGTCTTGTTTATTCTCAGTTCTGTGTTTATGACCCACATAAACTTAATGTTTCCCTATGGCATATCATCAACCAGCAAGCTCAGGCATCTTTCCATTTACTAAAAATATCTTTTTGGAGGGGGTTAAGAGGACAGGATCAGGTTCTTCTTGGTGATGTCTGGTGAGAGAAGGAGAGGTAATGGGCACAAATTGAAAAACAAGAAGTTACACTTAAGCATTAGGGAATACTTCTTTATGTGAGGGTGCCTGAGCATTAGAGCAGGTTACCCACAGAAGTTGTCTCCATCCTTAGAGATATTGAAATCCCGACTGGACATAGTCCTTGCTCTAGCTGACCCTGCTTGAGCAGGGCCGTTGAACCAGATCATTGCCAGAGGTCCCATCATTCTGTGATTCTGTAAAGATTTTGGCAGAAGTTTGGTGATTCAATGACAGACTGAAATCATAACTTCTAAATTTATCTTTGCCACTATAGTGCCCCTGTAAAGTATAGCCTCCCTGTCTGATGTCCCTCTCTCCTCAGAATTCCTGGTTAGACTTTACTTTCTTGGTATGCCTGTCATAAAACAGCACGTCCAGGCACGCGTGTTACTTGTTGTCCTGGGGAGTTGGACTAGGGACGCTCACCTGCCTATAGAGTCACTGAGCAGAGAAGCACGGCAAATTGTATTCCCAGAAGGAGAGCCTTTCAGCATACAGTTTTTCAAACCTTTCACATATACAGCCCCCAAATTAGAGAAGAGCAATCAGGGAATTGTCCATAAAAATCTATCTTCTAGCAGGGAAGGATTTATTTCTGACCAGTTGCTGTGATAACAACGACAAATTTACATTAACTTGAAAATTCTGTACAAAGGAAAGTTGCAACTTGCTTTAAAGTAAGTTTTCAAGTATTTGACATACAGCTGATTTAGTGGAACCAAAGAGTGGACTTGCAGCAGTATGTTGGGTTATGATAAATTCTTCTGCCATGATGTTCAGAGAGTGGGCCTGTAAGTGAGAAAGCAAAAAATACATATACCTGTGTGATCTTCATATTATACTGTTGTAGATTCTCATTTCTAAATGCTGTCCTAAACTTTTGACGAAGGAAATAGACATCTGCCAYGTACGCTCTGCTGCTTAAAACTATGAGGCAAATTCTGGGTGTGCAAAACCACCTAAGAGACTTCATGCCATGACGGAGCACTCTATTAAACAATGACCCAATTATATTTCTTTCCCCTTCTTGTGTATTCCTCTCCTTTACAATGCATGGATCTCAGATTCGTGATTGCAGAAATATAAAGTATTTCATTTTGCGACAAAAAGAAGAAGAAGAAAAAAAAAGCTTTCAGTGAATAAAATGCCCTTAGCTGCCTACTTATCTGAGAGCAAAGCAGAGTACAATTCAGATCTGTTTTTCACAGGAAAAAAATCCAACTGCTTTTCCTTCGACATGTTCTCTGACTAACTAGAATCTGAGAGGCTTTGCTGCTTGGGAAAAAAAAAAAAAAGGTGGAAATAATGGGAACCCATGAACTCATTAGCAATGAACTGTATTACCCAGTGCCTTGTGTCCTTCGGGGAAAGTAGGAAAGCTGAGGAGCAAGAAGGTATTTTGCAGTTAAAATCTCCATGAGCAATCTGGATGCAGAAGGATACTGGAGCCAACTGAAGGCCTGGGATTGCAATGCAAGCCTCTTTTATGGGCTTGTTTCATGCGTTTACATGTTTTTCTTTCCTAGTGTCTCAGATTTGCAGTGGCAGACTTCAACACAGTATTCTGCTTTGTAGTCTGAACTGAAGTTTTAGGTCTTTGACAGAAAACACTTACTGTTTAAGTTACGTAAACAGTTATATTTTATATTTTATCCCAGCAGTGCTGAAGGAGTATCTACAAGTATTACAATGATGTATCAACAAAATAGTTAAACTAATATTGGAAAAACTTAATTTTGTCCAGAATGTCAACTTTTAAATTGTTCACARTAATCAGACTATTTGACTAAACTCCTTCAAAAGTAAGCATTTCATCATAAAAAACAGCCACTTTTATAGCAGTAGAAGTGATGAACTGGATACTTAATGATCTCTTAGGCTGTTGGAGCAACTTTATTTTATCAAACTTCGAGAGTTTTCTAAGTTATATTTTGCTTTGTTTCCCCCCTTTTTAGGTTGCAGTTCATTCAAAAAGGAAAAAGTTAACAAAAAGAAGACACGAGGGATGTAAGTTGTTTTTTAAAGACTGTACTTGCACAAATAATTTAGTGAAATGTATTTCATTTCTTGCATATGGCTTTATTTAATAGGGGGTGGGACAATTAAGCAGGAATGGTAAGCAGTATTTTGGTCTGCAGTACAAATCGAAGTATACTGCTTAGGCAGAAGGAGGAGATGAAAATTGTATTTTCTTCCTACAGTAAGATAGATTCCTGCTTTTAGAAGTAGAAACTTTCACAAGGAAGATGTATTGACATTTCAATTATTACACAGTTGTGTTCCTTCTTAATGTGCCGAASAGATATTATATATAAACCTTGTAATGGAAATAACTGTAGCCACTTTATTATTTCAGTGAGCTCTTAAAAAGTGTTGATGAGTGTTGTTGTGTTTCTGCATAATAATGCCMTTGAAAACTACTGTTTATGTGTGTGTGTGTTTTTTATTTATTTATTTGTGGGGATGCATTTATTTGACATTGTTACAAACACCTAACATTTCTCAAAAATTTAGAGCAGGAATAATGAGGAAGTTCTGAACCTTATTGACATAAGAATTAAACCTTTAATAACCGATGCATATAACTAAAACTCAAACTCACCTTGGCTGACATTCAATTGAAATAAAATCCATAATTAGAATAATTAAAATTCCTATCATATGAAGAATTCTGCTAATGGATTTCTCATTGAAAGGACTACTGAATGAATCAAAAAACCCAAGGCATTTAAAAGAGTAACTCTGCTTTGGTATTTGTTATGTCAATAATTTTCATTCTGTGATAAAGAAAAAATGGATTAGTGCTTAGTGACATGGATTTGGGAAAGATATTGTTTAAGCTCTTTTCGTATGTAGATTTCAACCCACTTGACAAAGGTCACTCAATTTATTTTCATATGGCTATTTCAGAGATCAGCAGGGAATCAGCAAGGTCAAATGAGCAAGTCTTTTCTTGATACCAGGAGTTAGGAAAAGGATGGTAGCAGTAGTATCTTTTACTGGGCCTATAGGAATACTTTGAAGTGAAGAAGCTAGGAAAGCCTGAATAGAAGTAGCAGAAAGAGAATTAAGAAAAACAGAGAATCTCGTACAGAATTTGTAACGCCAGAAGATGTTAAAATAGTTGTAGGAATTTTCAGTTGAGGATAAGTATTTGCATGCTTGTGTTTGTGTATTTCTCTTTCTGTTCATCTGCATGCACGTTAGTGGATACAAGCTTTATAGGATCTAACTCTTCTTTCGATGAGAAGCTTAGCAGATTTCAGGTTCTGTTAAACTAGTCAATATCAGTTTAAGAAATAAAAGACCCATTATGCTTAAAATGCAAACATTTATAGCCTAAGTTAGGAARACTTTAGAAGAAAGATATGATTCAATTTTGGATGCCTTTTCAGAAGAGAGTAATATTCTAAGCAGATGTTGTTTTCATACTTTGTTTTCAGTATTGTTGTATATATTTATAATTCATTAGTAATAGAGGTAATAGAGGAAAATAGCAAGTAATAATTACTTGCTTATTAATTAAAATTAAAGGGTTTATTATAACTTCAAACTATCACACTGCTTTGGCATTGTCAGGTAAATAGAGATCTCATTGTTTTGATTCTGTACTTTTTGTTCGCTTGCTGGAGAGACACTGTCACTGCTTTTAACATGTTCATAGTTGCTGCATTTGCATAGTGAGATTTCGATGCACTGAAATAAGGAAAAAGAAAAGCACCTGCATATCAGAATACTGTTTTCAACAAAACAGTGGAAAAATCCATGAATTTACTGCGTCATTTTAACAAATGTGTTGGAACTCCAGTATATACTGTGATACACAATGCTTGAGAAAGCTCAGCAACATCACAATGGTATCAGATAAGGCAGTAACAGATCATCAGTGTAATTAAAAGCAGATTCACAGTGTAGTTGGGGTCCTCTGGAGAAGGAAGGGACCTCTGGAGATGATTTTGTCCAATCGCCCTGCTCAAGCAGGGCCAGCTAGAACAGGGTATCAAGGAACATGTCCAGTTGGGGTTTGAATGTCTCCACAGATCAAGACTGCACAACTTCTCTGGGCAACCTGCTCAAGTGCTCAGGCACCCCCACAGTAAAGAAATGTTTCCTAATGCTCAAGTGGAACTTGTTTCAGTTTGTGCCCATTGCCTCTCATCCTCTCACTGGGCACCACCAAGAAGATTCTGGGTCAGTTTTCTTTAGACCTTCCCATCAGGTATTTACAAACATTGGTAAGATTCCCCCATGACTCTCCTTTCCAGGTCAAACAGTTATCTCAGCATGTCCTCATATGGAGATGCTCCAGTCTTTTAATCACTTTTATGTCCTGTGAACAAGACCATGTATAAAGGTTACCAGTCCTTTACCAGTCCTATTTTGTAGACCATTTAATGCAAGACATCTAGGAGCACRAAAAAAATCAAGGTGAGAGATGTTAATAATATGGCTAGCTTATATCTGATTATCAGTCTGTTGTGCCAACTTTCTCTAGGAAAGTAAATTTCAGGCAAATCTCTTGAGATAATCCTCAAGACTACACTTTTACACCAACGTGAGTTATTTGATACTGTAAATTTGGAATAGATCCTACACAAAGGATTATCCACTAATATCGTTTTCTGTTAAGATGCATACAGAATGACAGAAATACTTGTAGAGGACTGATACCTGTAGAGGATTGCCTGTCTCCAAAATAAAACCCTCTTCACCAAAGGGAAGTTTTTAAAGTTATATTTCCTCATAATTTTGAGTTCTACATTGTTGAATATCTGAACCATCCAAAACATTCTTTAATTTGTATTTTCAGGCATGCRCACAGCCCCCTAACTCCTCTTTCTTCTTCAAATTACAGTGCATTCATTGCAGCTATGATGTTGTTGCACTTCAAGATTAGGTCATTAAAACTAAACTATCTTCTCAGTAATATCTAGAAAAAATTCAGGACTTTCTAAGGTAAAGTATTGCTTACTGTTGTTGGCTTCTTAGATAAACATAGTCTTCAGTGGAGGCTATTCAAGTTAGAGATTAACAAAAACTGCAGGAAAAAACACCCAGAATGCTGGCCTGTTATTTTGTCATTAACAAATATAATTAATATGAGTGTTACATAGATTTACCTGGTTAGCATGAAAATGGCAACTAGACTCAAGAACAGTAGTTAGCAATGTTCAAGTAGGCACAAAGCTACCATCTGTTCCAAGAGCTTTCTGAAGACTCCTGATTGTACTAAGTTGCCCTTGTGTAAATGCTTGTTAAAATTAGAGGTCAGTTGAATGTGTTGAGTAAATACATTTTTAGGAGAGAAAGAAAAAAGACCGAAGAAACAAATGCCTTTTTGTTTTAACATCTTCTGTCAAAAAAACTTTAGTTTAGATGTATTTGAGTAAAACTGTTTGCAGAGTTGTACAGAAATACAGAAATGAATATATTGTGGAACCAATTCTATGAACGTTTCTTGAAATATACATTAATTCTCTAATGTCTTCTTCAGTCATAGCTTCTATTTAGTGAGCTACTTCTGTATTCAGTGCCTGTGTCTTAGCCTAAGTTTTATGCACTCACTCAGAATAGTGAATAGGCTATTATTACTTAAACTATTATCCTGCTTTAATCATGTGATTCTCTCAGCTCTGTCATAGGTTTTCAAGTATGAAAGTGTGACTTTAAAATATGTAAGTTGCTGTTGTCTAGTCATTATCAAAAAGAAGAAAAATATACTTTTCTGTCTAAATCTCTACTTGAATGTAGTTTTGAATAAAATGTATAGCAAATCCTTGAATACATTAGGTATTAGTTGGAAAAAAAAATAAAAAACCCCTTCTGAATACATGTTTACTCAACAGCTATTATTACTGTTTTCTGTGTATGTGTTTCTTATTATGTATGTATAGACTAATAGTGCATATCAAAGTAATACTGAGCTTCACACAACTGTATAGAAAGCAGTGAGAGATACTTATTTCTGGTTTTTAATTGAGGTTAAAAGCTTGCAGACAAAAAAAGCCCATTGCTTTTCTTCAGACCTGGTTTTTGGTGCATGTACATTAAGCAGTTCTTAAAAAATGAGACTTTGATTATCAAACCCAAAGGACAAAACAGCTACATGCTAGGTACTATTTATTATGCATAGAAAAAATGAAGCAAAAATATTTTAAGTCAGAGCTGAAACATTATTTATGCTCAAAGTTCCACACTGYCCTCAATCTACTTGTAAAACAAAATGTCTTGCTAAACTTTTGTTTGCAGCTTATCTAAGAAACAGCATCCTTCACACAGTGATGCACACCGTGATCAAATTTTCTCTCATTGGTGATCCCCTTGCATCATTTCTTCCCCTGTGGATTTTTTCTATTTACACCTTATGACAACTTTTTCATTTTCCTTCTTCTCAATTGCATTTCTTATTTGATGACTGGTACACTAAATTGACACCACCAGGCTTTCTCAAATCAGTGGTTAATAATAAAATAATAAAAAAAATACCATCCCCCACCTAAAATACTCTCCCCACAACCAACGAACAAGATCCAAACAAAAGCTTTGTCTGAACTGTCAAACAAGAGGAAGGAAAATTTGCGAAGCATATGTAATTGAGGTTGTCTGGTTGGTGGAACATATTGTCTGGTTGGTGGAACATACCTAACTAACCTAATTGAAATTACATGTTGCTAGATGTATAGACAAACAGATAAATTATTTCCATTAAATGTCATTTGAAAATAATTTACAAAATGTAAACTTAGTTCTCTGACCATATTTAGTCTCTAGATAGCTGCAATGCYCTTTAGCATGTTGGACTCTTTGATGTGTATATGAAATTAGGAAATGCAGGTTTGTAGYAGTGTAACGTTATTTTGTAATTTGATTATAAGCACTGATTATGAAAGTGTGAAAATCTCTTGGTGAGATCTGTGTATCTGCCTATTAGGTAAAAGTACATATTCACTATATGTGTGTATGTATATATACGTGTGTGTGTACATGAATTTGCCATCTCTTCTGGAGAAATAAAGTCTGAGTCTATTGAAATTAATGGAATATGAAAACATCRATTTAAAATTGCCACAGTAGAACAAAGTGCTTTATATTTGGAATTTGCTATCAAATTTCTATACTATTWAATCATGCTTAGAGATACAAGTTTCAGAGCAGTACACTGGAATTTGAATTATTAGGCAAGTTCTACAGATAAGATCAGTATGAGATAGGACTGCAAAATTCAACTTAATTTTCCATGAATAATTTTTTAGCAAGGGACAAATGTAGGCACTGTCTGGTTGAAGGACTTGCTGTGGAAAGAGCTAGTAAGAATACATATTGTTTTACATTTCCATTGAAATGCAGAATCAAAAACCATTGAAACTAGTTGTTGTCTTCATGGCTGTGAGAACCAAAATGTACAAAGCCATGGAATTTTGGCTGTGTCCTTAATGATGTATTCAAACTGAGTGCAAAAGGGCAAGCTGAAGTGGGCAGCTGGAGTGGTACCACACTACTCCCCATTCCTTTCCTYATGTGATTCTTGAAGGCTAAAATTTGTTATTTTGAGGCTGCATTTTTTTTAATAGACTATTATTACAGCTCTCTGATGGATTAGCATCCTTTGAAATTTAAGGTCTCTGGTGAGAGACGCCTGCATTTAGCTACCTGTAGCTAAAATTGTATTGTTTAATTTATTACTGCTGTGCTACAAAGAATGCTTTAGCATGTCCAGCTGCGGACATCATTTACTCAATCTACATGTGCAATCTATGTATTTCTTCTGATAGAGTTGTTTTTCTTTGCTAGGAGGTGGAACATAATCCTTTAATACAAGCAGAGCTTATTGTTCACACAGGTGTCAGAGAAATTCATGGGGCTGTTTAGAAAGAGCTGTTCAGGTGCGCCTGTGTTGTAAGATTTGTCTATGCATACTTGGAGCAAAGTATTTGTTCCTTGCTTCGCAGCAGAACTGCTATTGAATGCAGTGGGAATGGGTTCTGGCCCTCAAAATCCCTTGTGATAAAAAAAGACTCTTAGGTCTCGGCTATCTCCTGCCATCTAGAAAAGAACCCAGAACATTGTTGCTGTTTAAAATGAAAGTGAGGCTCTGGCAGGAAATGCATATGATCTTATCTTCCATAAATAAAGCAAGTCAATTAGTAATTTTTCATTGCAGGCAAAATCGCTGTCATGATAGAAGATTAAAGTTCTCCTTTGTGACTAGAACCTGATGTTTCTGCTGGGGGGGGGACAAAACAAAACAAAAAACAAAACAAAACAAAAAAAACACCCCACATTTCTTGGCTCACTTTGCCAACCAGAACATAAAGCAATTGAGAAGAATTGATTTCTCATTTTGCATAAAACTTACTCTATAATTTACTATAAGTGAAAAGGGTAAAAATGTGATCAGTTATGAACCTCTTTTTTGAATGTGTGTGTGTGTCAAGTCTGATAACTTACCTTTTATCCAAGTAGATTCTCTAAGACATTTGACTGATATCTCTGATAGACAGTGAGGTAATTAGGAAGTCATTACACCTGTCTTCCTCCACCCACTCATCTAGTCCAAGCCCCCTTTGCCAGTGAGGAATACTTACTGAAATCTTCTGGGTTTTATGTCTTTCGTCCCAAATTATGCTAGTGAACAGATTCACTGAGTTGTTACTCCGAACACCARCTTAAGTTCCTTGCAGGATCAGGCCTATTAGATAAACAGGTATTTCAAAGCTAATAGGTCAATAGATAGTCACCAAGTAAATCATTACCTATTTCAACATTGAATGAATGTGTTAGAAGGCCTCTGATGGGCAGGTAATCATACTGTCATGCCACAGAGAACTTCAGACTTATTTGAGCGCAGGATTGAACTGAGGTGCTGGCTTGAAAGATAACAGTTAAAACAAGATCGCTGTCATGATGTTGTTAAGACTGCAATTTTTTTGGTGTCAGTTTATGTAAGGTTTGCCTGAGGCAGCCTGTGGTGTGACACCAAGCGAGGCACGACCAGGAATGGAGAGAACATGTACTGAGCAGCAAAACAGCAGTTAAATGCTTTTTCCCCCCAAAAGAACACATAAGCAAAGACAATGGATTGAGTGACTAAATGTTAACAAAACAAAGCCCTTAAGATAATTACATTTTTCATATTGTGAATCATTTCAATTTCATGAGTCTCAAAAACACTGCTTCTCAAGTGATTAATGTTTTCTTCATTGATTGCGACTGTACTTGAGCTAAGGTCGGTCTTCATAGTTTTAAACAAAGAAATGCTTTAAGGGTCATAGTGTTAATGGTTTGATATAGAGGACCCTTTCTATAGCTCTACGGTGAGCCGGGTATGTCCTAAAAGGAAGCTCTATCTTTAAGTAGTGTAAAATCCAAAGTAATAGTCCAGCTTTGGATATAAAAATCTWTCTCATATGATACTATTCCCCCCCCCCCCCAGTTACTGCCTTGCAGTCTTCTCAGCATTTTTTTCACCTCCTAGATTTTTTTCCACTCTAAATTCTTCTATGTTCTTTATTTGTGATTTTTCCTCCCATCACGGTGTTTGTGAGTGAACCGAGTATAAGGGGATAATGAGCATGTCGGCTTCTTCAACGGATGAATGGCTTTCCTCGTTTACACTGGGGAGTTAGCAATAGAATTTGACCCGCATAGTCTAAATGCAAGGAATTACGTAGTTGGACTTACAGAGGTAGAGTTGTAAGGAAGACATAGCTGAAATAAAGGGAGTCTACTGTAATTAACAGCACAGTACACACTTCAGTTGTTCCTTTTTTTGTTGTAATTTCTTTGTGTCCATTGGTGTCTGAAGTGTAGAAGTTGAGATTAATCTGTGAAGAGATTTAGGTGTCTGACTGGGTTCACAGCTGGGCAGACATCTCCTTCGGGGATCTCTGAGGGCTGGAACTGGAGAGAACTGTAGGTGCATCCTCGCTCAGGCAGAGATTTCCATTTTGAGCAGCCATAAATCATTTGCTTCATTCTGTACCTAATTTTATTTTGTTCACTCACACAATATCTCTGTGACATAAATAACAATTGATCTCTCATACTCTGGTGATTTGGTGTAAGTTTAAGTATTGTAAAGTTAGGTGTATAAAAATGTGGTGCACTTTGTATTTTGCAGTCATACGGTTGTTCAGGCTGAGTAATATATTCATCCATAACTTTGCTTAAAATAGGACAAATAGTCCATTTAATAAACTGTACTCGGAAAATGCCATTATACTCTGAAAGTAGGAGTTTGTGGGCTTGGGTTTGTTGTTGTTGTTGTTCTCTTCCCCCCCCAAAATCAGTGAGCATCATTCTGCGTGTGGGACTTGGATTCTCCAGAAAGATCATCAGGGATCTTAAGACTAAGAGGAAGCTTGCTCCTCTGTGATGTGGTTGTTGCTATGATACCTTATGCCTGAAGCTTTTATGTTATATGCACACACATACACACACACATATACTTCTAACTGTAGTCCATGAAAGAATTCACTTATGCTACTACATGTGCTAGCATAAAATGCTATTTATTGCTTTTGTAAAATATTTAGCTTAGTTTAGAAGCTTTTCTTTCTTCTGGGCTGAAATCTCAAGCAGCAGGCTTCCATGAGAATTGGTGGTTTTTCAGAACGTAATCTTTCTTCTTAGAATCTATATCTATTCCAAAGATTCTTGCATGCCAGCATTGTTACAAAGGAGAGAATGCTTTTAGAATAGTTGAACAAAAATACTAGGAGAAATATATGATATACTAATGTTTTCATGTTCAAGAGCTTCTTCTGTCCCTAGACAAAATGTAGGTGAAAAGGAGAGAGATAATCTCTAGGAGAGAACCTAGATTTTTAAAGGTATGTGGGATTTTTATAAATAACAATTCTTCAGATGCATGTAATATCACAAATTGCCATAAAAATGTAGCAGCTCAGACAAGATATGCCCATTCACCCAGTCTTTACCATCATGAATGATGACACTAATGAGAATAGAATAGTAATGACATTTTACTTGCTTGTCAAAAAAAAAAAGCTGAAATGGTCGGCTCCAGTGCACGATGGGGTAGAGTAGTTCAGAGGGTTTTTTGGTGTGAGTTGGTAGCCGTGTTAGTTATGAATGATGTAGCCATGAGTTTTTCAAGTCATTCTGACATGAGTGTCAAGAAAACATTAAATCATAGTTTTGTGGATTCTGTAGGTACCAYAAGCTTCACAGTAGAGTACAGTAGAAATGAATTAGGACTATGCTTTTGTATATTTTCTCCTGAAAAGACTGGAGCTGTAGTGACCCTGGTTGCAGCATTCCAGGAATAAAAAGGGGGATGGGGGAGGGGCTCCTAAAAATATGACCAAAAATAAAACTGTAAGTGAATCGGAGTGATGTTTCACCCAATGAAGTCTGCTATTTCAGTGTCTTGCAGCTTGAAACTCTCTCCCCTTTCAAATGATATGAACACGGCATTTCTATGAAGGAAGAACATAAAATATCATACTTGGAAACTATTGCTGTTCAGGACAGAGTATTACCCAGCATAGACTTAGACCTTTTTAAGTTTAAGGAGAATGGAAAAAAAGGAACTCTTTCTGTGGCCTGTTGGCATAATTTTTAAAAATATGGTTATGGGACAGTTTTAAGTTTAGACTGTGTGTGTATTTGTAATTTATAGATGTATATATGTAAAACTTTCTCAGTGTCAACCTTCAACTGAACATGAGCTCAGTTCTTTTTCTATTAACATAAGTGGAACTTACGTAGATTCTTAATTTTATTACCAAATTCAAATAATTTTCTGTATTTTTGGTGGGGTAGGAGAAGAGCGAGATAAATTGCTAAACACTTTATGAAAGATGCAATATGTACCTAAAGTGTCAGCATTCTTCTGAGGCACTAATGCACAGATTTCCAAGGCAGATTTTGCATATAATTCAATCTGATATTACTTTTTTTGTTTAGTCATTAAGAGCTATGATCTTCAATATTCCAAGAAATGATTGTTAACTAAGCAAAATATTCTGAAATATTCTTCATCAGTAGGATGCTAGTTCATTCTAGTTATACAGTAAATGGTATTTTAAAGCATATTATTTTTATAGAAAGCTCATTCAGGCTTTAAACTTCAAAATATTTCCGCTTATGTTTTGTTTATTCTCGATGCACATTCCTGTAGAGCACTTCAGATGTCAATTATTGAAATCTTTCACTTACATGAAATAGTCTGAAAACGTGGAATAAAAATAACAAAGAATAACAAGCTGTTTTCCCATAAGAGAATTTAGAAAATCTGAAAACTCAGATTGATGTTTGGATTTTTTTTTTTTTTTTTTKGCAATAATTCTGATTTGTGCTTCAGTACTCTTGAGCCTATTAGATCTCTGACGGTGTCTTGACTTCAACACATGAATTCAAACAGTGAAAGCTATTGTTTCACTGCAATTAGCAACCATGCTTAGCAGAGATGGCAACATGCTGAAAAATTAATTGAGAATTTAACCTTCAAATGAAAAATGCATAGCCCTTAGACTTTATTATAATCAGCTTATACAGTCATATATGACTTTAGAGATAATTTAAGCTTTTTGCTATTTTATTTCTGTTCAATGAAAAAGTGCCATTTTTGCGTAGACCACTAATACATAGTATTCATTCAATGTCTGTTATCTTGTTTGAGTAGCAGGGTTTTTAAGGCTYCTTGTTTCTGTTTAGTAAGTGGATGCATAACAAGATTAACAGTAACGTCTGTTCTTTGCAGCTTTCAGAACAAAAGCTAATCAGCACTCCCATAAAAGTTTAAAATTTTTATATTCTTTAATTTTGCATGTTGTTAGCTGCAAGCTGATCCCTAATGTTTGTTTTATTTTAATCTGTCAGAAGCAATGCCAAAATATATTTTCTTTGACTTAAGTTAGGGAAATTAATCCTTAGCTGGAACAATCTTTTTTTGTGATTAAAGTATTTAGTCTAGTAGTGCGTATATCACAGTAATTTTTCACTGAAAAGGTGTTAACTGTTATCTACATATTTTAATAAACCTGTTGAGGTAAAATCTATTGACTTAATTTTTTAAATATATGCTTTATATGTCAAAGGGGAGGAAGAATAATAGAATATTTTAAACATGAAAATGTAAACCTAGTCTGTCTGGTATTTGCCTTAACTTCTGTTTTATGTAGACTTTGAAAAAATCACATTTATTTTGAAAGCATTTATAATCTTTGATGTTGGTCAATAACATATATATCTATGGGATTAAATTGCAAAATAATATACATTGATCTTTCTTGGCCATTGAATCAGGTTATTATAAAGATTTGTAATATAACTCCAACAAAGACTATCTCATATAAAATGTGGTAGTTTTTTCAAGTGCATATCCAGTTATGCACAGAGGCAGGACCATTTTTAAAGGACATGACCATAGTTTTGGGGGAAGTTCCCCAAAATTTATAAGCTCTTCTTGCCTGATACTAGTACCATGATCAAGGGACTGCTGTGAAATTTGTATTCTGCATTCGGATCTACATTTGATCTGAACTCTTGAGACAGTTAGAAGCCATCAGGAAAATTACAGTAAAGAAATATTAGTCTTATACTTTCTTTCACAATCACAGAAGTTTTGTAGTACCTGTACCTCAAGTTTTCAGTCAAAGCTGGTTCCAAATCAGAATTTTCATCCATGTTATTCTAGTTCTAATATTTTGAAGTGTACATCAAAGATACAGGATAGGCTCTAGGTGGAGCACTGGGAGCTATGGACTGGTGAGCATACCTTCTGTCCCTGGTGAGATGGTAGAGTTCATCCAAAGAATGAAACCACTAAGCACATTGGTCTGTTAGGAAAAGTTCAGCGTGGTTTCTCTTGGGGGAAATCCTCTACCACAATCTGTTGGAGTTGCATGATGGTATCAATAAAGTATGCAGATAAAAGGGATCCAGTGGGTATAATATATTTGGGTTTTCAAAAAGCTTTTGAGAATGTTGCATACCAAAGGCTTAAAATGTCAGTCCTCTTTGAGTTAGAGGAGATGGGGGGTTGGGCTTACTGGTCGCTTTTCAGTTCAAGAAGGCTCAGAATTAGGTGCTACCCGGTATTGGGCTACTTTCATGCAACATATTTACACTGAAATTTCCAAATTTTAAACTCTTGAGTCATTAGTTAATGTGTTGATTAAAAAAAACAAACAAACAAACAAAAAAAAAACCCTCCAAAAGAACATCACAGAACTGGGTGGACAAAAAGACCTTCAGTGTACGTGAGTCAGGGTAATGCATCTAGAGGAAAATAGTCAAAATCGTGCTTACTTGATGCCGAACAGTTACAACTCAGAAAGAGATGTCTTAGAGACAGTTTTCTGAAATCAGTGTGTCAATACACAGTGACAGCCACAAGTGCTGACAAAATGTCAGGCTTCATAAAGACAGGGGAATAAGAGGGCATCATTTTGCCATATCATGAAACATTAGTGCACTCATATCTTGTGTACTGTGTGTACATCCAGTTTTCCAGAAACCTTTTTGTTGAAATCGTGAAATTGAGGAATGCAGTGTTAATTCCTATGCATATGCTTTGCATATCTTGACCCTACTCTGTTGCTGTGAGAGAAAGGTCCCTCCACTGGGGCCTGCAGCACACTTCTGCCTTTGAATTCCTCGGCTCCAAACCTGCGAATACTGTGTTCGACKTGTGCCTCTGAACTTAGTACTAGCAGTAGCAGCTGCATTTGTACATTATGCCTGTATGTTCCTGTAGGCTTTAGAGATCTTCAGAATATGCATACAATTTTTTAAAAGAAATAATTGWAATTGAAATTATTAGGAACTCCATAATAAATTAGACAGATAGGCTTATAAATTGTGCTTCAAGATATTTTGCACAACCTGTTTCAGAGTTATGAACAAGTGAAGAAGTAAAATGTTCATATAGTAAATAAACTCATGTTTTTCTGAATCTAAAATGACTCTTTCAGTTAATTTCAAATTACATTGTTGTTCCTCCAGGTCATAATGGGCCTAGAGCTAAGTATGCAAAATGTTAGGATATTGGGAGAACCCAAGTCCTAATGTGAAATAATGCTTTAGCAGCAGTGAAGTAGCATAGGTAAAATGAGTTCAGAATTTATCCCATTCCGTGGACATTTTTTATTTTTCTGCTATGTGCTTCACATACAGTGGAAAGATTGGTAACGTACTTCACACTGATTTCATTAGCCTTTTTTCAAATGAAAGAGAGCTGTCTTTTCTATCTCTTGCAAGAGTGATTGTTAACTATAGGGAAATTGTCTCAAACAGTAGGTCAATTAATTACTGCATTTTTAAGTTCCCCCTTGTAAAACAGCAAATAATTTAACTGCATTTCAGTGGATTTCTTCCTCTAGATTTATCCATTTGAAATCATTGTAATTCTAGGCAGATAACACTGCTTTATTGTATGTGACAGCTTTTCAGAAGATCATATTTTCTACTTTAATGAATGTTGGGACTGAGTTTGTTTTTAATTATCTGTGGCACCTTTTTATTATTAACAGAATGAAAAAGCAGTAAACGTGGAGAATGTGAAGTGAATGGGGACTATTGACCTCCTAAAAGTGGTTATTAAATACAATGGATCTATAAGTCCAAGTTTTATATGATGAGATAAAAATTATAAATATTTGCAGTTCAGAAACACTGTGACTCCAAGGACTTCAGCAGTTTTCTTATCCCTTCTTTAAGCTTCTCTTTGTTCATTTTCATTCCAAATGGATGAGAGTTGTAGGTTATTCAGTGCTGTTCCTGTGTACAATGCGTATTTGTTGAATAAGGCAGAACTTGTGGCACTGAGGGAATTTCTTGGGCAGGAAGATTAAAAAAAAAAAAAAAAATCAGTCTTTCATAGTTCAATATCTTTTGTCCTTAAATTACATTGCTTTAAATGGCATTTGGTAGAAATCACTAAATACAGAACTAGATGTTTCTAGTTTGTTGTAGTTTACTGTCAGATTGCTGCATGGGTGGCAGGAGGGCAAGGATTTTTAAGGTGATACTGGTAATTGCAGGTCTTTAAGCAGACACAGAGATTCCAGCCACTTAAGTTCAGATGGTTTGGTGAAAATAGGTGGCAGGAGACATTTTCCATCCTAAGAGGTTAAGCAGCACATCATAGCCAAATTATTTACTGAAATGGTTGGAATATTTGGACACAGTAGAACAGAGAGTTGATTTGACTTTATTATATTCAGAATATTTACTCTAGATGTACATTATATATACTGTTGATTCTGTAGTATATACAGAGCATTTACTCCTGTAAATGGTTGTTTGACTCACTAGCATCTTGAATGGTAGACCAAAGTATGGTTCAGACTGAAAACAAAATAAATAGGACATCATCCTTTTGTACTGCCAAATGTAGGGCACCAAATGTTTGCTTATGTTGGTCCGGTGTGATCAGTTGTGCAGCTCTTTTAACAACAGTGGAATTATGCTACGGATGAGCCTGGACCCATGACCCTGATCAAACTGAATAAGATGAAAGGTTTTGTAAGAAGAGCTCAATCTCTACATAATAAGATCTTTAAGGTATTATCGGATTAGGCCTTTAAGAAAAGGAAAAAAAAAAAATATATATATATATATATATATAGTGGCATTTTAATCAGGCGCGTCATGGTAAAGGAAGACATACAGCTTTCATTTAATGAAAAGATTTTCATAAGCTACTGATAAGACTAAGAAATGAAATATATCACATAAATGTAGAATATAATATGATTTGTAGTACAAGAGAATTTGATACCTTTACGCTAAATAACAATTATATTTTTCACATTCCCAGTGGTTTACTATTTTTTAATTACAGGGAAATCTGTGCAATAGATTTTTAGGCAATTTTGTGTTATAAAGGCCACACTAGACACATTAAGTACAGTTTTGCATAACATTTATTAGGAGGCTGTGTCTGCTAAATTAATGATTTCTGCATTCCCTCAGTTGCTTAATATAGTAGCTTTTTTGTTTCTACCACTGATTAGTGATGTCATGTTGTATGTCCATCTCAGTGAGATTAGTAGTGAATACCCTGTTTTACACTTCAGGGATTCCTACTGATTTAATCCACATGTCAGAGAGTTGAGATATTTTCCTGAATATGGAGCAGTTAAGGGAATAACCTAAGGGCAATGGATTGTTTTTTCTTTGAATTAACACTTGTCCCTTTTCTTTTTTTTCCTCTGGTATAAGGTATGTATTGTTGGAGTCCCTACAGAACTGTTTCCTGTTTCTTGGACATATGAATCTGGCACTCCAGATTGTTTTCTCTTGTTTTTATTCTTGATTATCTTAAATAGCAATGTTAGGAAGAAGTGATAATTCATTTTGATAGGTATCACATGTAATTAAAACAGTGAKCCAATTGTAATGCTGGCTGGTCCTTTCATGATGTTGTTGTTATCTTATGATGTTGGCCTTTTATTCTTTTTCACCCAACTGGAAGAAGGATCTTCTGAAACCTTCCTGTTGGTACCTGGCCTACAAGCTGATAGGGGTAAGCCAGTGTAGGTCCTGAGGTATATATATCATGTTGGTAGTAAAAGTAAGCAGCCCTTGAGTTGCTTTTCCTTTAAAAGCCCAAGATGTGGTGTGTTGAGTTGTTGGGTAAATGCTCCACGTAGGAAATTTATGGAGAGAGAAGAGCTAGAGATCCCCACCTACCCTACCCCTCTATCACCCCACATACAGATCTTTTTGCTGTGATTAGGTCTTATCTGCTCATTTAGGTAGATTGAACATACAGGCAGAATTACAGGTGGGCTAACACAGATGGCATTTGCAGATCACTTGAACTTGGCATCTTATATACTGACTGCTCTGTGTTTGTTGGCACGTTTTGACAAAGCAGATGCCAGCAGTGTTTAGTCTCCCAGTTATTGCAGTATTTCTGTCATAGAAGTTGTTTTGTGTTTTGAAGTTACTCAGAAACTCTGCATGTCAAATATTGAAGAGCTAAGAAGAAGGAAATGGGAACTTTGCTTTGGCTAGGACAATATGATACGGTGGCCAAACCCATGCGCTACTGATTGTTATGGAAGAATAGGTTGCCTTGGATAGCGTTTAGTAATAGAGATGTTCCAGAGTATAGTTAACTCCATTTCTAATCTCCCCATTCCATGGATAATTATTTTATCTTACTGTGCAAGAGTAATATAGAAGGAAAGAAGTCTCTTTACAGTGCATACTTAACTGAGGCTGTCCTTCAGTGGTGTGTATACAGTGTGGCTTGATAGAGCATTTCTTTGCCTTCACCTTCTGTGCAGTAACTCCCTTGGCTTATTACCTGCTTGCTAAGGGTGATGCTAGGAAATTAAAATAAATTATGTTAAGGCCAGACTTTGGGGGAATTTAGAATGTGGAAAAGAAGAAGGCAGCAATCTGTGTGGATGTGCTGGGGATGGAAGAGAAGAGGAAGGGAATATGCACAGAGAAAAGGAAGCTAATGCAGGAAGAGCTAGGTTTACTTACTCKCAGGCAATGGGAATTACTTTTTCTTTAGAACATGGGAGGAAGGAACAGTATTTCCAATAGCGGTTGTACTGACAGGTCTCCTGTATACTATATGCATCATTTCATGTCATTTATTATTATAATCAGCACCTGCTACAGAGTTTATTATTATCCTTGCTAGGGAGCAGCATAGTTTTGAAAAGGAATCTTCTATTTTTCTGGCACATCAGAAGCACTCCAGGGGGAGTAAAGCAGCCACTAAAGGTCTTTCATCATCATTTCATTCATTTGCCAGCAGACACATAAACAAGCACTTATGGAGGTCTTATATCCTGTGCCTTAATATGCCTTTTCCTGAAGGAAACTGAAGATTTTCATCTTCCTTGTAAGCATTTAGCTGACAAGACTCAATAGACAGTGCAAGTGATGCACTCCCCAAAATACTCTGCCTTTCAAGTCATCATGATGTGCAGAGCTATAGGTCTTTTTAACTTAAAGACCAAGCAGTCAAGATTTGGTGTGAGTCTCCAAATAATAGCAATATTCTAGCTGAAACAAAAACACRAAAGAAGAGAGAGGAAGGTTAATATTGTAAATCAAGCACACTAAGATTATCCTAATTATAATAGATCAGAGTCTGGAAAGAGTTTAGAGGAAGATGTGAGGAGTAGGACTGGGTCTAGGTCAGAGTGAAGGAGGAAGAGAATGGCAAAATGTATGTTAAGTTGACCACATGGCTATCATTTAGTAAATAAGTAAGTGGCTGATTCTGCCAGTCTGTCAGCTGTCAATGTGCTTTGGGCCCAGAGCGCGGCCAGTCATTTCTAATGAAGTGTTACCAAAAACTGAGGTAAGCTGGGGAGCTTCCTCTGTCCCTGAAGCGCGCTACCACTAGTGTGGGATGGAGCACCGGTAGGGACGTGTGGCGGCCGACCCGGCAGCCTGGTACCTCCCGCCGAGCCTGGCAGGGCCCTGCGGCGGCCTGGGCCGGGCGTCCGCGCCGCGGCGCTTAGCGCGCGGCCGGGTTCCCGCCGGCGAGGCGTGTGGGACGGCGAGGGGACRGGAGGGGCACGCCATGCCTGCGGACTGGGCACCGACCTGAACGACCGGGACCGTGTTGAGAGCAAGATGGCGAGAGGATAAGGCTTGGATCACTGAAATGACCTGCTCAGGCGCTTTTCAGTGGGTACACTGCCATGCCTATGGTAGTTTTGAGAAATCGAAAAAAAAAWTTATTTAGCATTAAACCAAGCAGATTATTTGACTTGAAGTGGAAATATCTTTCTTGTGCTTTTTTTACTATTTGTATTAAAATAATTTATATAAAAAAATACATACTTGTATTTTGTTTTGAATTAAATATTTTTAAGGAATTGTAACAGTTTGACTTTTCTGAGAATGAGTGGAGACATTTTCTTATGTTTTTGCCAAAGTAGTTCTAGTTGAAAAAAGGTCGACTTTACTAACAATCCTAATACTTTGAGACCGTTATCTTCATTTATATTAGTAARCTTTTATCTTTGTTGAATATTAAAATACTGCTGAGTAATTTTGTAATAATATAGATGTTGGTTTTATTGTAGTCACTTAAAAATAACAGCTTAGAAAACAGTATAGCAAGATTGCATTTGAGGAGAGSGAGAGGCAAAGATGCAACGTAGGATCTGTGTAAAGAGAAGAGTTTGTAGAGGATGTTGGCTTTTGAATCCTATTTCCAGTTTAAGTCTAAGTGTTGAAAGGCAGCCATGTGTTGAGCTATCTGTTATATGAATTGTTCTTAAGGCTAGTAATTCTTTCCATGGGTAAAGCTTCCCAGTTCTTTTTTTTTTAAGCCATCTGTCAAGGAAAGAGAGCATTAGATTGTCAGACATTGTTTTCAAAGCTCAGTAAATATTAGCTGCTTAACCCTTAACTAACTTAATTTACGAGTATTTTAAATGAAGACTCTTGTTCTGTTTTTATGAATATCAAAATGGAGGAGAAGATGGATAACTCACTTTGTCTAAAGTAGAGCTAAGACTGAAATATGGCARTTCTGGTCTTCTCTGCTGCTGTGCCTGTCACTGTCCCATCTGATGGAGACTCCCAGCAGAGCGTGATTCCCAGCCGAGCGAGGGTTGTGTTTCTCTTGACTTTTTTTGTTTGCCGTGAACTCAACCATATTGAGATTGTGTAATAAATTAGGTTCTCAAGGCAGAGGTTTGCTGTTTGCTTTATAAATCAGTATCAGTTATTTGTAAAGATTTTGTAGTATGTCCAAAATCTAAGAAAAGTTTGTAAAAGGGTTTAAGGAACTGAAACATATAGTCGTCTTACAAGATTGGAAATAGCTACATGGCAAAGAGAGTGAGGTATTTAAGTCATTAAAAGATACATACTTATATTTTGGAAATGGTGGTGTTATAGATGTCAGGTGGCACTGCAGGGCCCAACTGATAACATTGTATGATAAGTAGGTAAGTGTATCTGTGAACAGATAATGATGTGTCAGTTAGCTAATCTAGAACTAATTGCTGTTCTGCATTTTGCCCTAAGGAGCRGCCCTGCTCAAGTGGAAGCAGCTGCCCTCTTTTGCCATCATGGGAAGCCAAGTTCCAAAAGCCCGTGAAAAAGATGCCTTTGCTGTGTCTTTGCACAGCTATACTGTACAGGAACAAGAGGACACTCACAACTCAGTCTCTGTTCTGGTCAGTCTCTGACTTATTCCTAGTATCTGGGAGAAATCTCCCAAAAGTTGTAGCTATGGTTTACATAGCTCTGCAGCTAGCATCTTGGAAAGACAGAAAGAGAATTTGTTCCCCTAATCAACTAAATAATGTGACCGTGCCCTAATATGATAGTTTAAATGATAGTTTAAAACCAAAATAACTGCTGACCGTTGGCCTGTGCACCCTCATACACATTATTTCTGCAGTAAAATATTAGACATTTCATTCTAGTGTCAAGGAAGAATGCTTTGGGAAGGCAGTAGATGTAATAATTTCAAAACTTGAGACCCCTGCAGCATGTATGGGACTATAYTGGACTGTTGTGGCAGTTCCTTCCCCTTCTAATAGGATCCCTGCTCTTGAACCTAGCAGTGAATAGAATTTACCGGTTAGAGTGATGATACTTAGTTTCTGAATCATTTCATGGGTCTCAGGAAAACCCTTAAACTGCAGCTGAAGTTGCAACTTCAGCCAAGTTGTGGTAGTATTTAGAAGAATAGAACTAGAGGTAAATGTTTTTCTTGTGAGAAGTTTGCTGGTTCTGTTGAGTGGAGATGCAGGAAAACTAATAGCCACAGAGATCAAACCTCTCTTCACTCCTCCTAGGAACAGCTCCCACAGTCACAGGGATGCTGGGGGTGGCTTAATTCCTTTCCTGGGAGGACCTGCAAGGCAGGCTAGTAACTGATGACTTGCAGCATTTTTTATGGCCTATTGTACAAGAACAGTGTGCTGTGAATGTCCTTGGTTGTCATCACCATTGCAGAATGCTGTAAATCATCCTTATTTTACTTTATGAATTGTAAAAACTATCATACATTTCATAGGTATCTCAGGGCAGGATAGTAAATTTCAGTTTTTTCCCGGAATTTATAGTAAAGTCTAGAAAATAGCTTTCTGTGCAGTTGGAAAAAAATAACTGTAGATATGAAGAGCCATACATTGTCTTCAGTTTGTGCACAGAACTCCCTCTGACATCAAGGGCAATACGTGGCCCTTGAAGTAATTTAGTGGAAAATGGAAGAAAATATAAAGAAGGGTATACTAATGGAGGCTGAGAGTTGGAAGGGAGGAAAGTGAATAAAATTATTTTCCAGTGGCAGTTGCTCTCAGCTCATTATTTACAGGCAAGAATAGCACAGAAAATCACAGCTGCCAAATTCTCTGCGAGTTAATATGGCCTGTTGTTCTGTTAATGGTTTCTCTTAGTTATATATTTCATAGTAATGGTGCATTGCTGTCCATTTGCAACTAGAATTACTTGTTTGGTGTGTGCAAAGAAATGAAGGCTCAAATAATATGTGAGACATCACAATTTTTTTGAAAATCAGACACTCCTTTTAAAGAGATATCAAAAGCGAATGCTATATGTTAAAGGTTTTATCAGATAAGAACAAGTGAAATCATCATCTTGCTCAAAATAATTAACAATTTCTTTTAGAGCTCTTTTTGGTATATACCAAAGGAGCAAATGATTTCCATACAGAGGAGCCAAATGTTACTCTTAAGGTTGTATATATCTTAGTTTACAGTTAATTTAGATATTTATTACGCAGCTGAGGATGTAATCTGACCAGAGTGATAGAAGAAAGTAGCGAGTAAAACATTATGCCKTGAACACATTACAGCAGTTGAGAATCTGTTTATTGCCTTCCATTCAAAATCTGATCCTATTTAATTGTTGAAATTCCTGGATMAAATACTGTGGGAACTGGTATTCTGTTTAGGACCAGATGCACTGTTAAATGCTCGTTGACATTAACATGTTCTCATATCTCAGATGAAAATGAGCCCTGTTGTTAGCCCTCTTTAAACGATCTCTCATTCTAAGGTTTATCACATTAAAATGCCTTTTTAGGAATCATCTGTTATTTCTGAGGGAGGCTGGACAAATAAATTATATTTAGCCTTTGTTTTTTTTTTTGTTTTGTTTTTTGTTTTTTTTTTTTGTATTCTACCTTGTAGAGAGAGGAACAAAAAGATCAAAGAAAGCAAATGTTAGTCTTCTTTTTTGTGGCATCCCAAATAATTTTTGTGTGATTTTTTTCCCCCCCAACACACCTTCTGTCTCTTGCATGAGGCATGATCTTTACATTTTGTGCACAGTCATAGAATATAATGGCATAATTTTTATGCAAGGACATAGTGTGGCCAGCTGACAGTAGTTAGCCGTTCGTATTACAAATATATCTTCTAATTTTCTTGCTATAATTGTAAAGCATTCTGCAATGACATTGAACTAAAATATCTGCCTTCTACTAATAGTTACTCACAAAAAAGGGAAGTTTTGTTATGTAGTTCTTCAGCGATGTTCAGATAGTCTGTAGACATTGATGAAAAAGATCCCTAAACTGCAGTGCTTCTGAGGCTTTTATAAACATCACTGCATAAAACTGCCCTGTTGTGAGGGGCATTTCATTCTGAAAGTGCCAATTAAGAAAAATACCTGTGTTCAGAAAAGTTGAGGTTTTACAGAGTCTAATGTTTTCAATGACTTCCTCTTGTTAGATAATTATAGTTAGCAGATGAGGGCTGTAAGTCAACATTTAGGTTAAAAATAAAATGCATTAGACTAGGAAAATTTTCAAATCTTTTTACATGGCTGCTATTCAAGTTGTATTTTATCTGCCTTGCCAATAGTTTCCAATGATGAGTAAAATCATAGTGTTTAACTATTTTTTTGTTTTACAAATTGTTCACAGTTGAAATCTTGTCTTCTCCTGCACCTACAGGCATAACAGACACCATAGCAAAAGGTGTGCAGGTTTTCTTTCTGAGTGAAAGCTCTGTTAAAGTGAAGATGAGTAACGATGAGATCAGCAGATGTTAGTAGAGGAGAACCCAGAACTACATCTTCTGCTGAGGCTTCTAAAAACATGCTATTGTATAACCACATCTTCTGCTGAGGCTTCTAAAAACATGCTATTGTATTTTCAAAGAGTTTTCAGTTAAAAAGTAGCAGTGAAGGGGAGAGAAGAAAGCATTCATTAAAAAAAAATCTTGTTTTTTAATGTGCCCAAGCACTAACATAATTACTAAAGAGAACAATAAGATTTTTAACATTCAGTGGCAACATGGAAGGAAAAATGCAGAAGAGAACAGCAGCTGAGACAGTCTTTAATCAGGGTCCCTTACAGAGTCCCAGAAAAAGACACAAGAGGTCTGATGAGACACAGCTGCACTAATCCTTCAATTAAAAAAAAAATCAGAAAGAAGGGAATATGTTAATGAAAGATTGATAATGCAACACAGTTGGCTGGAGAAGATTAACGTATTAAAACAAGCACCACAACAAAGGCTGCAGCAAGCATCCCTGGGTTGTGCAACCGCGTCCTGCCAGGGGCGGCTGAGCGCAGCCTTGCACGAGGCCCCCGGCTCCCAGCAGCAATCGCTGCGGCGCACGACGGGGCTCGCGGCTCCCGGYGCAGGCAGCCTGCGGCAGACGGCCAGCCGCGAGGGATGTCTCTCCTCCTGACCACTAACTTAATGCTCTTAGTACTGGTATGATTTCTTTTTCCCCCCTGAAAAAAATCCAGTGTGGAGCCTGTTTCTGATAGAAACGTATTCAAAACTGGTATTATGTTCTTCTGAAACATTCTGCCTGAGGCAGATAGGCGTTTTCTTATTGATACAATTCCTTTTCTCGATAATTTTCAGCTGGCTTTATCCTCAGTGTTCTCTAGGTCATATGCAACACCCACAAAACAGCTGAAATAGTAAAGAAAAAAAATTCACATTCCTTCTCTTACATAGTTTTGTTCATGACACTGAGCAATGCAAGGAGATACGCAGCGTATCGCACACAAGCTGAAATGCCCCATTCTTCTGTCAAGTTTTTGAATAACTTGGATTAAGTCCCAGATTGAAGTGCGAGAGATGCCATCGTGACTCAAAGTATACCCAGTGGTTATATATTTTCCCCCTTGCTCTGCTGCTCGCTGCTGCTGGCGCGCTGCCTGAGCCCTTAGCAGAGGTTGGTACTGAGCAGTGGTCGAGTCCTGCCCTGGCGTCGGGATGAATTCCTGGCGCGGCCGCGACTCAGCAGCCCGAGCCTGACGGGTGCCGCTGCGGTGTTTTTCCTTTCGGGGATCATCAGGACCACACGCTTCTCTTCCGCCTATTCATCTCACTCCTGTGTCTCATGAAACCTGAGGGCTGGCTGTGACCTATTTGCAAAATTTGGACAATCCTGGAACCCAAGCAAAGCAATGCGTTTTTTTTCTTTCTTGCTTTCTTTTTTTTTAACTCATATGTCTTGCATGTACTGAACAGCTTGCTGCTGCATTGCTAACTTTGCCCTGTTTTGACTCTGATTTTCAGCTTAATTCACCTTTGACATTTTCCTTTTCCAGCAATGTATTTTCATTCACTGAATGACCATTACATTTTGGCAGCATTTTGCTGGATCCATGTATTAATGTAGTTTCCTCTAACACGTTCTTCAGCTGTAGGACACAAATCACAGGCAAATGCAAGTAACTGGATTCCCCCCACTCCCACCTTAAGAGGACTCAATAACTAAGTTACTATTTAGTTGCTTTTCTAAATAAAACAGACTTTTCCAGTTCCATATGTTGTCATGAGACATTTTTCATGTTCACCACAAAAAAGCCTAATGGAAAGCTGAGACGTTTTTAGGCACTGGATTGATGTGCCACAACTGACCTAAGATTTTCTGGCAAATATCAGGTGGTGACGTGTGTTTAAAGCACACATCAAAGAAGCATGTGATATTGGCACTCAGTGCATTTCTAGCACACTTCCATTTGCAGAACAGTTAGGAGCTGCCTAAAGAATTCCTGTTGAAGTTTACATGAAAACCACCCATCTGTAGCAGCACTTCTAGAATTGACTCTAATAAGAAGACCATGATTAATTTTTCAGAGACACACAAAAGGAGTATACTCTAAAATATGTCTTGAAGACTATGAGGTGGGTTGTGATAAACACAGAACTCATTAACCCTTCTTCACAGTTCTTTTTTTTAGTTTAGATACTATATATAATACTTAGAATTTTGTTTTTTTTACCTCTTCCTATTAACTTACTGTAAATATAAAGTTGCTTGTGCTGCTATCCCAGATGATGAATTTATTTTGCAAACATGGTTGTGAATTCACTTTCACCTGTAGATCAGAATGTTTATGTTGTCTGTCGCATTATTTCTTTTCTCTCTCTTAAAAAGAAAAAAAATTTGAGAAACACCTTAAATATTTCTGGATTCCCCACTTTGGTAATCTACTCCAGCATGAACTTAATTCAGTACCACAGAGAATTTCTAAATTTTTAAGATAACAATTTCCAGTATTAAATATTAATTATAAATCTAGCTTGTATCTTACCTCATAGAAGTAATTTCTAAACTTCTGTGATGGATAGCATTGTTTTTGCCAGATATGTCTTATACTATCACTACTGCATTTATCCCTATAGCGATGTACTGGAATTACAGTCCTTCCTGCAAAGTTGACCTCCCCAGGAATGGCTGTGTGTGATTTTTCTGGAACACACGCAGGGAATCGGTTCAGGTGGACTTCCTGAATTCTTTACTAGTTTCCTTTCACTGGTTCAGCACTTCTAACCTTTTGTACTGTTTCGCATATGTGTTGGAAAATATACCCTGAAGGAATTGAGACACTTCTATAGCATCACCTGAAGCCAGTTTACATTATTGCACATATGAAAATCTTTTTCCTGTTTTTCATGAAGGAAGGTAGTGCAGGAGCAGTTGTGTCTCTCTCAGAATCATAGCAGGGACCTCTGGAGTTCTCTGATGTAACCTCCCACTTGAAGTGGACCTCTCAGACATGAATTTGTTTTACTTCACTTTCTCCAAAACATCCTGGAACGGAGGTTTCTCAGCCTCTAATAAACCTGTTCCAGCACTGCTGTTCATCAGGGTCCTTCAAGTTGAGCATCTTCTCAAGTTCAGTACCACTGACTTACTGTATTGTGTAAACCCTGTTCATGCTGTGACTTGATCTGAATTTTTAAGTCTATCAATATCTTAAATTGGTAATGTGACAGTAATTGTTCAAGAGGCTGCCAGTGACTTCTAGTTGCATAAAACAGTAAAACGGATTTCCAGAATGAAAAGGTTGCACATGCTACTGCTCACGATTTTTGCACTAAGAAAAAACTTGGGCAGCAGTTGCTGAAAAAAAGCATATCGTGCTAGGTCTGAATTTTCTCCCTTTGAGGTGAAGGTATAGCTACTGAAGTCCTGACTCTGAACATAGTACTGGAATTTTAGAAGTCTGCAACATAAATACTTGATCACAAAATGTTACTTATGAGCATACGTTTTTGGGGATGCACACTTAACGCATGTGTTATTGTGGTAAGACTTTACAACATTCAGTGTTTATTTTGTGGTTAATCATAAACTTATTACTAGGCTTGTATTTTTGGTGAGCTTTAACAAACAAATGGAATGGAAACTTTATGGGAAATTTTTTCAGGAAGATATAAACATTTGAATCCAGAATGAGCTTCTCTGAATGAGATATTTAATCTAGTTCTGTGACTGTTTCAATGTTAAAACAGGAGCTTTCAAGCCATTCTCCTCATGTAAATTATATATGAATTTCTGTAAACACAAATCTGTTGGTTCCCAATGGCAACCTTAAAGCAAGGATGAAAGCAAGGATGAAAAAGAAGAGCTGGATTTATGCTCTCATAGACAATCTACCAATGAACTGATTCAGACTTAAATGGAAGTCTCTCTATTCACTTTATTAACCAACACAACTACATTTAATGGAGCTATGGTGGACAACAGTGGTGTTTAAAAAGCAATAAAATCAAATAATACTTTCATTATAATAATGATAACTGCATCAAAGGGACATGCGTACTCAGCAGAATGTCTCCTGTAGTGCAGAAACATCCCCACCACAGGAGATGTTTATTGCTTTAGACATGCTCCCTTTGATGTATTTATCAGTTAAATGTATTAGTTCTGCTTCACAGTTGTGTACAGAAGTAGTGCTAAGGATGACGATATTTTACATAGGCTATTCATAGCATCATAACCTTTGGATACTCAGATCAATAAAAAAGTTGAAATAGTTGACTACATTTAGTCAACAGTGTGGATGTTGACTATTCATGGCATCATTGAAACTACAGCTGCCTTCGTGGGTCATTTTTGTGTCAGCTAGAGGAAATACAAATCCTAGCAATATCTGATTAGGCAAAGAAGTATTTTCTGTTACTAGATGGAGTTAATTAGGTTATTTCCTCCAGTGAAAGAATGATAAGCCACACTTGTGTGTTTATGTGTGGGGGGTATTTATTTTGCCTAGAAGTTTCTATTCCTCCTTTGATTTTGATACTGTGATTTAGATAGTTATGTATTGCAGCAATTACAGCAAACAGCTGAAATCACTTTGGTTACACTGAAGTTTATGAATACCTAGTATCCAGTAATGTGCATGTATAATTGAAGTTGTTGCTCTCCTACGTTTACTTCAGCTTTTGAAAGAACAACATCCCTGTATTTCTAAAACTATCTACAGGGGTTTATACAGAAATAACACAAGTAGTATTCGAGTCTCGTTCAGGTAGACTGGTTCTCCTGTTTTGTGGCTGGTGCTCCCTTGCCATCAATTTTGATGTAGAACAGGACAGGCCACCAACTGTACACACTATATATCATGTTTTTTGCATCTCTTAATAACTCTAAAGTCTGGCTTGTTAGTGATGTTATTGGGTGGCTTATTTTTTTTTTAACTTTAGGTTGCATAAGTATAGAAGGATAGCGAGTAGTAATTATAGAGAGGTGGAAATTTTCTATCAATATATCATAAGCAGACCTTAGCAGCTTTGATTGGTTTAAGGTTCAAAGTCTCTTAATATAGGATATCTAACTGTGGAAGGTTAAAGTCCTTTTTTTTGGTTGTATCTTGTAATTAGATAAGTTTGAGGAAGTCCATTATTAAATTACTCAATTTGTTGTTTCATTAGATTTCTTGTGGTAGAGAGCGCATATTTTGCTGTATTCCTTTTCCACTCGGTGCCTTGTGGATGTTTATATCCTTGGAGATAATAGGTACTGAAACTCTCTTTTCCTTAGCAGCTGGATACAAGGTGGCTGGTTGATTCTGTGTGATACAATGCATTAATTATCATGTGTGCACGCAGCAGCGGAGATTTCTCTGGGTGCTCTGGCTTATAATGCTGGACACTGATCCTTGCTAGGCCGAATGCCTAGAAATGTATAATAAACAGTAGCTTACAGCTCTTCTACTAGAAATGTCTTTGTGACCCTTACTGTGGTAAGGGATATTTAAAATGTCTCTAGCTTGTCTATCAGACAGTATTTACTCAGGAAAACGTATCAGTGCTGTTGATGCTATTGTGACAGGGACAATTAATAAGAAATGAACTGTTTGCCTTATTGAAAAATATTTTTACATACTGAAATGCTGACTGCTCTAAAGTGCATTCTTTGGGGGAGGATTTTAGAGATGTTAATAACCTGACGCTTACATCATGTCATTCTTAACATGCAGTGTGTAATCAGTTTAGCTGAGCAACACATGCTTATGTAGGAATGAACTATGTGGGATACAAGACATATGTTGTACAAGATACAAGAACTTAATTATATCCTTTCCAAATACATTTTTTTTTCTGTTTTCACTTTTAGTTTAATTACTTAATATGCTAAACTTGGAGTAATTACTAGGTAATATTGATAACTGATTCAATATAACTCTTAAAATCTTGCATTGTCGATCTTTTATTTATAACTAATCAGAGGTTTAAATATTTATTAGTTACATTTCATGTTGTATTTAATAGGGTGATGTCTGGGAAAAGGAGACTTCTGTTAATCAATTATACWGGAAAGTCCTGTTTAAAGGCAAATAGCTGTATCAGTCTGTTTCTTGTAAGCTGTTGTTATAGTCAAAATTTCAATAAAATAATTTAAGGGAGAGCTGGTCTTCTGAGATCTCTGTGATTTTTATAAGGGCAGGTAAAGGGAGCTGTCGGTTATTTACTAGCAAATTAGCCCTCATAATTCTAAGCCAATAAATGTGATTGTGTATAGTTACTTTAACATTGATTTGGACTTCTCTAGTGCCAGAATATATAATATTGTTTGCATATCAACTGTTGATTTCTATCATGTTTCAAAAAATAATCTATTTTTTTATAAAGATAATCTTTCTGTTGGCCTGTTGTTCTCTGCAGTGACTGGAGAAAGAAGAATCACCTCCAAAGTGAATTAGAAGTTGTGCTTCTGTAAATTCACCCTTTAAAAAGATGCATTAAAAATCCCACCCAGTGATGGCAGTGCCAAACCTTGTACAGTCTTGTGCAGCACCAGCATTTCTAAGAGCACTGCAGTTGTGCAGGGTGTGGGTTCAGGCAGAGAGCTGAGCAGCCTGTGTTGTTCGTGCATGTGCCGCTAGTCCATTTCTACCATGGGATCCTGTTTTTCAAATGTAAGTGCTGTTTTTGCTGGGATGTTAGCTCCTGTGAAGTTCCAGGATGAAATATGACTGGTTACTGTGAAAATACAAGAAAAGAAACTGTTCCAGATGTGTTGCTTTATGAAAAATACAGGTTTCCATTTTTTTTTTTTTTTTTTTGGGGGGGGAGACATCAGAATGAGAACATTTTTCAAATTTCCAGATACCTCATGAAATTCAGTTCTTATTTGAACAGAACTGAATTGAAGATTTTGGTAATTCTTTTCTCCCAAGCTGCCTGCTTTCCACAGGAGACCAAAATGCCTTTTGCATTGGTCTTTTGCTTCCATAGCACTAGTGCTTTCAAACTAATGTGATTTGTTGTTTAGACAACTACTTGTATTTTAGCAACTTTGTGCACTGATGTTAGCATGGCTGGATTTTGTCCTTCAGAATATAAGCATGATCTGTTTTTTATGTCCAACTTACCTGATTTTCCACAGCTCAGGGCTTCTAATACAGTACTGCAAAATACTGACTGTGAGGAATTCTGAGGAAACACTAAAACAGGCTCAATAAAATAATTTCCGTAATACCTGGGGATGGTAAAACAACAGACATTACAAGCCCGTGTCCGAAATCTCAGAAGGTTGCTAGGCAAAGGGCTGCGGCAGTGGTGATGGTGGCAGAGCTTGCAGTGAGGCATCAGGAAGAAGCTGCGGATCTGCGAGGCCCATAGGGAAGGGGTGATGCTGCCTGGGGAGTGCTGCTGTTTGGAGCACCTTGAGGATTACTGGGGGGTGGGAGGCAACGAAGCGCTTGCAGTAAGTGAATTCAAACGTAGATCTAAATGGCAGTTTCCAGTTAAAAGCTGAACGAGGAAGGTCAGGAYGTGTGCGTATCCTCCAGTTACCTGGAAAAAGGAGCCTGTTACCTCGTTTTAATTGGAAAATGGCCCAAGCTTTGAATTCACATCACTCCTGGAAGTGAGATCTGATCCAGATTAGTATCAGAGCATGATAAAGCTGCCTAAGAGCTCGAAACTCATTTAGAGATTGCCTTCATGTTCTCCCCAAAATGTCATATCACTCAATTGTTATGTTTTCTTCCCAGGTGCTGGAGACTATAAAACACGTTAGATGTCTTTTCAGTAATGTGAAAAGTGATTTTTTTTCCAAGATTATACGGCAAAGGAGAAACATTGGAGTTGAAAAGAATTTTTAGTAGGAGTACATGAGTCTGCCACAAATAGGATGAAGGAAAATAAAACAAAATGGATTTATAAACCATAAAAGCATTGTCAGGCTTTTAAAATGTTAGTACCCTCTGCTGGCTTTAAAGCTGTACGTGGCTTTTTCTTAGTCCCTCCTGTTTCTGGTACTCTTTGTGTTCCTGACAATAAGTCTTACAACAGCAGTGCTTGTGCCCAGTGCCACGCGTCTATAGAGAGCTTTGTGCCCTTTTTTAGGTATATATTGGAGCAACTTGAACATGTTTGTCCAGGAGAACTTTACTTGTCTTGTTCTTAAAAGAGACTCATAAAATCTATTGCCAATTAAATCTCACAAAGGATATAGGAGTTATTGTTATTGAGTGGAAAACATAGAATAATTTTTTCAGACAGATTTTCTAAACTTCTCAATTCGGGAAAGACGTAAGGGCTGAATGAGGTCAGGAACTGAACTGCATACTTTTGTCTAAAAAACCAAACAGACAAACAAAAACCCGACTCGACTTCCTCGTAGCGGGGAAGTTAGTAATGTAACTTCAGAAGAATGAAGAGCCTAGTCGCTGAGATGATTTGCCCTTTTCCCATAGTCTCGTGATGTGGAGCAGAGGTGAAGAGCATGAGCAGCAGGAGGACGTACGGTGCCTTCCTGGCAGAAAGATCCRTCTGTGCTGAGCTCCCACCAGTTTCCTGGTGCTCTCTAGCTGTGCAGGAAGCACAGCTGGCTGTGGTCAGTGGTGCTGTCACCTCTAGACTATACTCATTCCTGGTRATAGGAATTAAGAATTTATTGGATCAGCTAGTGCCATTGCAGTACAGGCAATGGGACCAGCCTTTGCCAAACTGTGCTGACTTTACTGTGTTCCAGAGCAAGCCAATCCTGTGTCATGAACAGCACGTGAAGCTGTTTTGTAGGTTTCTAAAATACAAATATTTGTATGTTTTCTAAAACCAAGCTGCTTCCCTCTCTTGTTCCCTGGCTTTAGGACAGCCTGGTTGACAGTCGTGCAGCTCCTTGTCTAATGGGAGCACAGGCGGCTGTGGGGGGGACATGACCTCCAGCCCCTATGGGGCTTTCCAGGCAGAATTGCTTTCCCTCGCACAGATCAGGTGCAGAAGCCCCAGCCTCTCTATTTAGATAGCCCTTGCCTGTGTCTATAGCACTTAATGCTCTTATAGACTCATCTGCTATCAGATCTGATTCAGTCAATTGCCTATGGAGGGACTGGTTCAGAGGTGGATCTGATCTTAGCTTTTGTTGTCCTTCACTCCAATGAAAAACTTTATTCTCCTTCTTCTTTAGTGTGACCTCTGCTTTCCCTGCACGTTTGTACTTGGGAGCTCTCAATTCACTATGCTGGTGACACTTGAAGTGCTTAGCAACATATGGAGATTAAGGACAATCCTGAATTGCAACATTTTCTACCTTTCCATCCCCTAAGGCTGCTGGAAACCATATAGATCACCACTTTAGTTGAATGCAGGTAGGCTGTGCAAGCGTTAGAATTCAAATTGCTAATCAAAAACAGCCATTATGGACAATGATGGATTAAAACTGGTTTAATAAATAACATTATGTTGTCCTCTTTAGCAGAGCAACCAAGTCATCACATTAATCTTTGGGAGCCAGGGTGGGGGAGGGGGCAGCACCATCCATTAGAAGTGCTTAAAAAAAAAAAAAAAAAAAAAAAAAAGCCTAAACAGAAAACTGAATGCTTCTAAACCAGGTTGATACTAACACAGATTCCACAGAGCAGATGCACTGGTTTGCAGTAAGTGATATGTTTCAGAGCTTTTAAGATGTACTATCTTCTAAGAAATTCTCTTGCTGCTTTCCAGATTGTCGGCAAGGTCTATGTCATGTCTGTTTCTGTTAAGTGTATGCCTGGAGAAAATACTTCTCCATTTTATTGCACATTTAAATTTCAGAAGCTATCTGAGTTTACCCTTTCTTGGATTGTGTTTTGTTAGCACATGTTATGGTACAATATTAAGCGTAATTTTGTTTTTTCAGTTGCATAAGTTGATGCTGTGCTTTATCTACCCAGGGTAAGTTCTCTTGAGCATGCCACTTCATAACAAAGCAGGAGGCTAATCACGCCCTCATTAGCTCCAAAGACAACTACAGATATATATATATTTTCCTGCACTGGTTGGAGATTTAGTTTAGCTTAAAGGAAATGCAGCTGATGCTAATGAGAATGCATTGTCTTAATTTGCATATTAGATGAGATAAATATTGAGCTAATTTACACCTAAGATGGTTTTTATCGCTATCTAAATGTTCCAGAGATATATCCAATATATTTTACACACCAACTGTGTATGGTTTGGAGGAATAATGTGGAAATGTATTATTTTGATGAGAAAAACAAAAGGGAGGTTCTTTCTATATTCTAGCCGGGTTTGCATTTGTTTATGTAAATAATATAATTTATACTCATACCCTCTTAGTCTGCTTGCTAGTAGTTTCATGTGAAGACATGAAGAGTTGTGTAAATAAATACCCACACCTCACATGCAAGTTGGGAGTGCAGGTCATTCATCTTAATTGCCGCCCCAAGAGCTTKTACCGCTTCAAATTTTTGATTGCTATGGAAATACCTGCTCAACTTAGCTACTAAAAACTATTTGAAAGTTCAGAGACTAACTGCTGGACTATGCTTTTCTTTTGTGTGATGTAAGGGATTGCAGAAGCAAAATGTAGACATGAAAATAAAAGCAACAAAAAATTTTAAATTAGTTGAACTATGTATCTCTGAAAGAAAATTCAGAGGATATTGAACATTTGAACCATCCTAACCGTGCCTTTTTGACTGCATTTTATGACAGCAGGGCATGTAGTACTAAAAACATCAACATTTTAGAATGCAGAATGCTCATGTACATATAAATAAATTATTTGAATTAATGTAGACAAAAATGTCTTGAAAGAACCTAAAGAGTTTAGAGAAAGGAACAAAAGGAGCTCTGGATGTTTTAGGAGTACTGTTCTCTCTCTGTCTTTTCTCTCCAGCTGTGTTTCCTCATTATACATGTGAGAACCATCTTTGCAAGTCTTACTAACATAAGAATCTGCTTTTTCATTTTCTGATTATCCTCTGATTATAATCTTTTTCTAGAAGAGGAATACATTTTTCTTTAGAACAGAGGGTTTCAGTGAAACTTGGTGTCACAGTGTACTACTACCTGTGTGTTCACATACATTAGTCCTATTGTGAAGCACAATTTTATGAAATGACTGAAATTTTCAGGAATTTTGCAAAATACTGGACATTCTGTTACACTATTTGACTTTTCTACTCGTCTACTACATTAAATGTCTGAATGCCAAGTATGTTATGAAAAACCTATCATTACAAAAATTTCTGTGTTCTGAAACATGGCTGTAACGGGCATTCTCTACTTTTCTTAGCAACAGTTCAGTCTACTGTAGGAAACAGTCTTTAAAACAATTTATGATTAGAATAGTAATAAATAAATGTGTCTCTCATAAATTTTATAGACCTATGATTGTCCTCATTGTACTCGTATTATGTGTTTAGTCATGCCCAAGTGCGATCATGGTATTCCAGCTGAGATCTTGCAAGTCTTGACCAAGAGCAATGTTAGATGATCATATGCCTTAGAGGATTCACTTACATGTATCATCCTTGTTTCGCCAAAAGGTGTATTTCTAGAATATTTTAGGTCTGATAGCAGATGCACCAGAAAAATAATTAAATATTCTGTATTTTCCTCTGCTGTTAGTGTTTGTATTGTAAGCTGTGCTTTAAGTATATATTGTAACATTCTTATGAAATGGTAGAAATATGAAAAGCCACAACAACAAAACCTTGATTCTGGAGCAAGTGTCTCTAAAGAAGACAACCTGTCACCTTTGAAAGATGAAGCTAACACAAGAAGTACTTCCAAATCATAAAGCTGACAAGACACTCAATGCTGGGGAAAGCTTACTTTGAAAATATGCATAAGATAATTCTTTCTGTTTTTTAAAATCCTATCTTTATTTAAACCACCACATAGAACTCTAAAAAGAAGCCTTTGTCAAAGACAGAAGTTTGATTTTGAAATTAATGAAAGTTTTGGTGCATTTTTTCTGTCTCCCATTGAAAAAAAGGCCTCTCTGATTCTTTCAGAATTGCTCCTGAACAAGAGAAATCAGTTATCCATAGAAGTCCACTCGGCTGTGCTCTAAGAGAGATGTTTGGGAAGAGTATATTACAAACAGATCTTGCTAAAAATATGTAACATTCCTCCAGTTCAAATGCAGGATTATGCCTGTGATCACATCTACAGAGACCTTTCTGTCTATGGTCTTCTCTCCAGGTAACATTCCTAGCCTTGTTCTGCTGGACAACAGAAGTAACTTCTGTGTCTCCCATGCAGGAGAAAGGAGGGGAGGAGGGAAGATGCTTTGTAGCTTCTCTGTCAATGTGGTCAGATGGAAATTAACCTGTGTGAACCCTGTGGTAGCAGAGGTTGTCACTTATACTTCTGCAAAAAGATAATTAAAGAAGATTCTTTTGTAGCTTTTACAGAAAAAGGAAATAATTCCAAGTCAGCAAAATCTTTTAAAACAAATACATCTGCATTTGGGACATTTCAGAGGATGGTATGGGAAATAAATCAGGTGTAAAGGCTATAACAAGCATTATAAAAGATTCAGAAAGGTATTGAATTGGTCTCGGTGAAAAGAAAACAAACATAAATCACAAGGCTGCAATTAATGTTGTGTCAGGTTTGTTTCTGGATTTTTTTCCTACTTAATAATGTTCACTGAAAAAAGCATCAAGTTAAAAAGGGACATAGGGAATTTTTCCAGGCTACATCACAGATGTCGCAGATGTCACAGACTATCAGAGACAGCTGAGAGTGATGATAGAAAGCATAGTAATAGCTTTCTGTTGCTTTTATGCAGCTCCCAGGTCCCTAATGCACTTACTTTCTATTCTAGAGCAAAATTGGCCGGGGTTTAAAGTGATACTTGCGTCCATCAATACAAATGCTACTCTAGTAATCAAGTGGATTCCTCTGGCAAGAGGCAGAATCTAAGATCTTATAAAAAGCAGTTTAAAATATTATTATTATATTTTTTATATGTAATAACATAAGCATTTCAGAAGCAGTTCAGATCTATTTTTAATTTTTAAATGAAATAAAGTCTAAGTCTAATTGGCCAGATTGTGCACTGTTGTCAATTCCTGTTGCTCCATTACAGCCAATGAACAGTAGTTTGTGTTTTACAGTTTTGAACTTTGAGATTATCTATACAATCACCCTGCTAAAATTTGTCAATGGAAAGAAGTACTCACCTAAAATCTACAYGGATTTTAACTGGAAACAATTGATACGATAAATAAAAAGTTATTTTTGGATTAGCACAGTAATTTGGAGGTCACTGGATTTCCACATTGGTGTAACTCTGAATTATGRTTTACTTAAGAGAGTGATGTATGCCTATACACTTTTTAAAAAGATACAAAAAGGAATAATTAAATTTTACAACGTCTGATTGTAAAAATAAAAGCTACTGAATGTGAAAATGGTAGCAAGAGAATCGATAAGAGATTCAGAGTGGCAGCAGAAAGTAAAGCAACAGAAGTTGGAGGGTATAAAGTGAAATGGTCATTGAGGAGGACTCATTTTAAACACTTGAATTAAAATTTCAAGGAATAAAATGATCATATATTAATTATCCACATAAATTGAAAATACGAGCTTGGAACATGGAGGATGGCAATAGAATAGTGATTACTTTTGCTCTCTGTCTCTAATGAAGCAAAGCTTTAAAAATCTTCTGTAGTTTTCCATCTAAAAATTCCTCCTAAAAGATTAAAGAAAGTCCCAATGATGCAGATCAAAATGTTTCCGTGTAATTTTCTGTGAGCTGCTGAACTTGGCCCTGTGAAGAAAAATGAATTTAGCAATTTAGCATGTGGAAATATAATACCTTAGTTTGTTTAATGCCTACTTCTTGTAAAGGTTAATAATTGCAATATTTACACTGAATTTTAATTAAGGTGTCTTTGATTCTTTAGATTTCAATTTAATTAAGAATCAATAGCTTTACGCCTCGTGAACCATGCCTGTTATGGAAATAGTTCTTACACTTTGCCATTGCTCTCTTGAAACTTACTATTTTCAGTTTTGTTTCTTGCTTTGTAAATATCTCTGTGCCTGAAGCAGCAGATGGGGRAAAATGGCACAGTAATCTGTCTCAAAGTTCTTGCATTACTATGTCTCACATTTTAAAAATTCAGAGATAAGAAAGACCCCCTCAGACATGAGAAATATGAGGAAAACCTGTCCTTCTATATTAACCTCTCAGCTTTAAATGAAAGATAGCGTTCTAGGAAGGATAAAGAAACGAATGTCTATTGTTCTTACAGATCCATATTTTAACAGAGGCTATAGTAGCAGGTATAGCCCTTTGGTTCTAGACAGATATTTATAAGATAGCTCCTTATCAATAAAAGAAACTGAATCGTAAATGTATTTCCTCCTAACTCTAATCAGGCATGGGTTTKCTTTGGGTAAAGAGAAGGAGAAAGAAACTGGGGACTGCATTTCTTATTACCAGTCAAATTATATAATAGTGAGAAATAGAAACAAAATAAAATGGCTAGTTAGGATATTCATCTATTTTGAAAATATCTTATTTTTTAAATTCCAGCTTTTGTAACTTCCGCATTTTTAGTATTTCAATACCCAGTTTTATATAATAGTTTCAGTTGTATGAAAGAAAGAGGTAGTTATTCAGCTTTGTTTGGAAATAATGTCTAACTATGGTCAAACGAAAACAAATTGAGTGTTTTTCTGGTGTTTCAGTAAGGAGGATAATGGATAACAACCTGGACACCAAAATGAAATGTTTATTAGTAATAAGTATAAAGATCTGATGTCATATATGATGTAAAAGCAAAGTTAGAGAATTTATTATGTTATATCAGAAGGAGTGGCCTAATACACGATGTTGAAAGACAAATTCTAGAGAAACTATAATTTAGGGAAAACAAGGTAAATAAAAATGGGATGTAAAGCAATGAAAAATGTTTCAGCTACATAAATTAGATCTCTTAGATAAGGTGGCTGGTAGCTGTTTTCTAGTTGTGGTAAAATTCAGATCTGTTTAGGTCTGAGGAGCTGATTTGGTGTGTCCTATGGAAAAATAAAGCTGATAAATACTGAAATTGCTATTACTGAATTATAGTAATAGGAAACTTGTAAGGGGGTAGTTAAGAGGGAAGATCCAGTGAAAACTACCTGTGTAAAGGGAGAGTAGTGGCAGAGTTCTTGAAAAAAAGGTTTGGGGATCACACAAAGATTTGCTTTTGTCAATACCAAGGTGGGAATGTGGCAAAAAAAATTGCTGATAATGAAGTTGGAATCATCAACAGAGAGGAGAATCAGCGTTGTGCAGGAGGAACTGGCTGCCAGGAGCATCAACTTAATGGGATCGACTAATGAGATGAAGTGTAGAGCTGGGCATCTGTGGAATAACAGAGGAATTTCTGCTTTGGAAGGGGTGCGTTTGTCAGTCACAGGGTGGCTGCGGCCACTGAGCTGCGGCTGGGAAGAAGGGAGCGTTGGGTCCTCCATTGTATGGGGTGGTATTTCTAGGAAAGAGATTTGGTACTATTGTAAAACACACTGTGAGATGATATTTGGAATATGATACAAAATATTATGTTCTGTATTCGAAAGCTATTTACAGAAAGTCCACCAAGATACTATAGGAAAAAGCATTCCTGTTTTCAAAAGGAGATTTGAGCTAGGCAACTTCTTTAGCTTAGACAAAGAATTGCTTAAAAAAAAGAACATAGTTGCTGTCTGTAAATCCAGTGTTCATTGAGCTCCTGCACAGTAGCTCTGACTAGGCAACGTGATCAGTGTACAGTGCCAGTAGTTCAGGAAGAGCTGGATCTACAGACAGTGCCTGAGCAGATCATTTGTACACTGCGTGCCAATACAGGCAGCGCTTTGGGGAATCACCATTCGATCTGCATGTCAGTGGGGAAATGACTGCGCACAGTTCCTGCTCTGTGTGTATGCAGGAGGCACTGGATTTTTGGTATACATGTCTCATCTGCTTCTAATGTTACCTGGGTCATTCTACGTAAAACCTGAAGTCAGAAAGGTGGTTTTACCAGAACATGACAAAATACTTCCGATAGTAGATGTGTCCACTAGTGGCTAGTCAGGTTTGCAGTTTGCCAGTCTGCTGAAGTTCTTTGCTGTTGCCAGTAAATACTCATGCAGCAGAATGTGTCAGGATGGCTTTTACCAATCCACACCTGCAGAGATTATTTCATGCTGTTTGAGATCAAAGTATAATAAACCACTATCTTGGTGCTATCCTGGTGCTTCACAGTCTGTAGTGACTTTGCTTTRGAATGAGAGAAGGGTTAAGATCTGTTTGTTCTTCTAACCATTCTGCCATGCTGAAGAGTAACGTGCGCTTGGTCTGCTCTTATGCRTAAAGAAAGGCAAGAAATCCTTGCATAGAACTCTCTTTTTCGTCATTATAGACAGAAAAAGGCAATTTGTTGGCCTTTAGATCACATATCACAGCCAGCTGTGATTTCAGCTGAACTTTGAGTTCTTTGAGGAAAGCTAAGATTTAGGGGGTTCCTAGGTGAATTTGAGTTTCTGTTAGTTAAAATTCTGTAGAGGGGAAATTTCTGCTTATTGAGCTGGATGTTCTGTGTAAATGAAGGGGGCTTGTCCGTACTTTGAGGACTTCGCCTATGACATTAGAGCCTAGTATGAATACTTTTTACATGCTGAAATCAAAATAAATAGGTGGAGTACATAAAATAACTATGGTACTAAATATTGGAGTCATGGCAGATATTCAGAGGTGAAGGCAGGGATGTTTCCATCTTCTAGGCATATATAGTTTGTATGGTTACTGCAATCTCTGCAAATAATTGCATGAGGAGATAAGTTCACAACCACCACCATATGCATATTTGGATCAGGCTAAAATGTTTCCCATACCATTGCCATTCTCTAGAACTTTTTTCCCTCAAAGAGATCTAAGTTAATTGAGCTACCTGACAACTTGCTGCTGCGGTGAATTTAAATGTGTTCTTTTATTTGATTTTTTTTTCTTTCCTTGTAATGGAGGAATTGGTTGGTTTTAAAGATTCTGAGTTTCCTAATYGGCAATGAATTTATCCCAGTGGCAGTTAAAACCTCAGAAAAGGTGTTTAGATGAAGAAATCTGTGAAATATAGTGCAAAAGTGTCAATGTGTGCATTGAAAGCAATTAAACAGAAAATGTATCCAAAAAGAAAATATTCCTTTTGGAATACTTGTCTGCCAGGCTTACTAATCTTTATGATATTTTACCTAGATTTTTAAATGTTCATTTTAATTATAAACAATTTCAGGGTCCTATACTGAAACTCAAATTCTCTTGCTGTAGGCCAGTTCTAGTTATAAAACATATTTGTTTTTGTATGCTCCTAAATGCCTTGTGTCATGGCTTTTCTAATGCGGTAAGGTGGGAGACTAGCCTAGGGATTTACTCATCATGTTTAATGTCAAGAGAAGTATTTCCTTTAGGTCTCCTGTCACTGTCAGCAGCAAAGCAGCAAGTAAGAAGCTCTGCAGCTCTGCTCCTCGCCGCGACATCTGCAGCAGGCGAAATTCTAAACCCCTCAATTCCCAGTCATGAATGAACTATAAAAACAATGTGTCAGAGATGAAAATTGTTCCATCATAATTTTTCACAGTTCTTTTTTGACAAAAGCCAAACAAGTCTCATGAATACACATTTTCTATAACCTTATACATTATGTATCAGGCGATAGTAGGAGTGTTGGGAGTTACTTGTCCCTAGAAAAGGGCCTTTGAAAATGCCTAGTTGGTAAACAAACCAAAGCCTCTGAGTAGTATGTATATTTTAAAATAGTTTACTATCAGTTGCTATGTTGCTATGTACAACATTCTTTAGCAATATATATTGTGATAAATCTTCTGATACAAAAATATGCAGTAAATCAGTTTATATCTTCCTAGTATGATCTGTAATTTCCTGCTATCCAAAACTATTCTGAGAAATCTGAACAAATTCCTATCAGTGAGCATACCAAATATTGCYAGGATGTGATGTGATCTAGTGTTAAGCTATGCTAAATATGGTTAGTTGTTCTTGATGATACATGACGTTTTTCAAATCGCAGGCAGCTGAACTAGGATTAACAGTATTTTACTGTGTTTTGGCTGTCTTACTGCAACACACTGGGACACAGCGTTTCAGTTTCTGAGTRTAAGCTTTTTAAACCTGTATTGATCTGCACTGTACAGGTATTAGGCATTTCTTGGACAGAATTACTGTTAATCGTTTGTGCATAGATTGTGTCCTATCTGTGTGTAAACATTAACAGAGATACTGAAAGGATGATTGATTTCCAAGGAATAGGAAATATGCAACTGCAGAATGCGTGTCTGAGACATTGCAATGCTGTTGCCTGTCAAGAAGGTATAAAAAGTCCAGGGTAAGGATCAACTAGAGGAAGTTGCAGGAAATTCCTCGTCATTGTTAGTCAGTGAAGATTTATGGTGYTTGCCTCTATAATAATTTACTGAGTGGTAGTGTTTGACTAATGCAGACATAAACCAGAAGAGCTCTCAGTTTAATTGAAATGATAAGGCAGTTTGTTACTGCTTTTAGGTGTCACTGATAATTTACTCACGTGATTATGATTTAACTTTCCCTCTGCTGCTCCTTACCCAGTGGGAACTAAGAACATTACAGAAGTGAAAGTATAAATTAGTTGCAGACAAACAGCATGTGTTTATATCTGCTGTATAGTGAGACAAGTATTTTGAGTAAAATCCCATCCAACCTTTTGATCACTGTTTGGCTAAGGAGAATACTTAAGCTGTTTAAATCTAGAACTAGTTTTGCCTATGCAGCTGTTTGGTATGAACAGTAATGAGGCTGTAAAGTGTCTTGGAGTCCCCAGACACTTCCATAACTACCAATAATGGCTCATGAAATACAAATACAATACTTYAAATAATAATAAAAAAAAGCATTGCTCATATTAGAAGGAATAGAACTGCTCAGTCTATAAAGAGTACTGTCCAAAGCAGGTAAATAATACACAATTTGACTCCAAGTAACTACCCTGGTTATCAGTAACAGTAAACTCGGCTCTTGCAGAAAATCCTGCCAACTTTAGATATGATGGAAGAGCTGTATTTTTTTCTTTCAAATTCATATAGCTTTAAAGCAGAAATATAACCTGTGCACCAAAAAGTAGAGCCGAGATGAATGTCAGCCTCTGTTACGTTTGAGACAGAACTGCAACTTTCTAAAGACTTGCTGTGCTGACTGTTCACTGCTGAAGCAATCAAAAACATCAGGAAAAACCCAAAGAATGACCATTTAACTTGCAGCAGCAAATATTTCAGAGGTGAGAGAGGGTAGTAGGGGAAGCTACAGAGATTTAACTAACAGGTGTGAAAAAGGTGGAAGTAATGTCTTTCCCAGCAATTCTTAGATGTGGCAGGAGCGTAACCAACTCTTCTAGTTACCCTTGGCAAAGGTATCTGGCCTGCCACTGCAGATTTTTCATTTTGGCAGAACATGCATGTGTCAAATAGAGAAAGTTCATCCCTTTACACACTAAAGAGAAGAAGAGCAGCAAGCTCATGTTCTTTAGGCAAACTAAAATAAGCAATAAATAGGGCATCTGAGTACAGTCATATTCTGTCACTTGCCTACAGGTACAGGTGGTACTAATAAAAATTATTGTGGAAGGCCAGGTGATCTGAGTTTCTGTTAAGCAAAGCCTTTGGTTGATTTATGTGGAATGAGTAGTGATGTTACAGCAGGGCATAGTTCTGTACTGAAACAACACAAAAATTGGATATTTTTTCTGGTCTTGCAATGATTCAGGTCAGGCAAGAACATAGGGAAGTCTAGAACTATCAGGAGAATCACAGATCTCTGCACCTGCCTACCAGAGGTACCTCAGTTTCCCTTTAACAGAATCTGTTAACATCCAGTGCTACCATTTGTATTTTCTAAAGTTAGAGATTAGACTTTGTTTTGTTTTTTAAACTTGTATTTAGCTTATATGTATGTATGGTTTGAATGAAAACACYTCTAAGGGGTTTTGTTTCAGATGACTAGCTTATGGGAACATGCCTTTTGTAGTAAAGTTAATGTTTATGTAAAATTACCATTTTGTAGTATTTTGGGTAGAAAGATTCCTTTATATATGAAGTAGAAAGAAATACTGCAACATCTCAGATTCGTCTCTAAGATTGGATGCAGGTCTCCTTTTACTACTAATACTTAGCATGTGATGCTCTCCGGAAGTGTCCAAAAAAGGGGACATCAGGAGACAAAATTAAAATGGAGAACATTTGGAAGTCACAAATGGCAGTTAAGAAGAAAATACATGTTTAAAGTCAGTGGACCCTGTCAGTTGTGCAAAATTGCTTCTTTGAAGTGTTTTATATAAGACTTGAGTTTAAAGCTTCAGTTTCCTTTAAGGAGTGAATATGAGGAGAAGTTGGAGTCATGGTGCGAGAGTAAGAAATAGTACTGTGGATATCAGCACAACAGAAGAACAGAGGATGCAACAGCACACTGTGGAAGTCRTAGGAAATAGTGAAGGCATGAAACTGCACTAAAATGAAGGGGAAGGAAAAGGGGATAAGATATGCAGCTGAAGATTTTATTTGTTTTTGAAATAGGTCTCAGCAACTCAAACCACAGACCAGGATGACCTAGAGAAAACCACAYGAATAAAGGTATTGCTGGATTGTTTTGCATTTTTCTCTTGTAGGCTGAACTTTCCAAATAAGGCTCATTGTTGGTTATGCTTATATTCTTATTTTTCAACCAAAAATGCACTGTATTTTGGTTGTTTACCTTGTTGCCAAACTTTACAAAAATGATAGGGTAGAAAATGGAGGGAGGAAAAAAAAAAGAAAAAGAAAGTGCTCAGACCTTGTGGAAATCTCTAAATAAATTTTGGACTTTTTGGAGACAAATTCTTCTTATGGGTAACATGTACAYTTGAAGGAGTAGGACTAGACAAACTCATTCTTTGCTAATATTCCTTTTGTGTAATGTGGAAACTGTAATACTGGAAATACTTTAGCAGTTATACAACTGAACAGAGTCTGTGTGTGTGTGTGTCTGTGTGTATGTGCACAGCAATTATAATATTCATGAAAGGGAAAAACGGGTTTCCTGTAATTTTTCCTTTAGTTTTGTTAATGCAAATAAGAGAATTTCAGTGAGCTTGTGACCAGATGTTTTGTTATCAGGATAGATATAATGGTGCAGATCAGTGCAACAATGACCAGTAAACTTTTACTGGCGTATGATAGGCCTATTTGCAGGATGTTTTATAAGATTACAAGATGACATGAGCGCAATAGCCAAATACTGCAGGTAGTGAAGACCAAGGTCCTCTATCAGACATCTCTTAAGATACTATTTATAGAATTTAAGTCTGAAAGTAAACTAGAACATCTGTTATGGTTTCCTGTGTATCACAAGATACAGGAGGATACAGGAATTTAACCCACTGATTAATGTTGTGTCTAATAACTGTTTTTCTGCTAAAGTCAAGTCACAAGCCTTGACCGAAAGCTTCAAGCATGGATGGTGWGTGGACAGTCTACATTCCACTTGGCAGTTTCTATTTACCCATTTTGTCCACACTGCAAATAGCAAAATGATTGCTAAGAAAATCTTTTGGGGTGGTATAAGCAGAATCAAGTTTCCTGATACATTGAAAAATGTTTGCATATAGGTCTGATCTTAACTGTCTCACTTGACTGTAAAATCACATATTCCAGCAGTCAAGAAAACAACTTTGTAGCCAACTGTAAAAGCCTCAACCTGATTTATTTTTGGAGGTTGTCCAACTGAAGAACTTGACTGCATGTTTCATCATTCCTTCTTGTGAACTAAGTGTATTGGTATCTTGAGCCAAAGTGGATCTAAATCTGATTGTAATTTTCAGACTAAATCTGATTGTAATTTTAAATGTATTCCATCATATAAGAGGATGTCTTGATTACAGCTTGTTAAAAATACATTTTTGATAATTTCTGAGAATTATTTAGTGTTAAACACACATTCTGCTTCTTAAAACTCTATCATGCTATTTATAAGGACAATGAATGGTATTTCAGTCCTTAAATTAATCTGTTTCTGAGAGAGAGAGAGAATTAAGTGATTTTCTGTAAATACAGCTTGTACATTTAGCAAGAGGTGTCTTATTAGAGATCACAAAAAATAATTCTCACCACCTTATTTTGATAAACTTGAAATTTAGAGAAAGCTGTCATATTTATGGTYTCCTACAGAACAAAACTGCTAGTTTCTAACAGACTATTGAAGTGAACCATTTTATTTAAAGTTTTAAGAGAGACTTTATGGTTGCAGCAAGAACTTAATCACTTTCCAATTGCACTTGAGGGAGAAAGAGATGTTGAATCTATGAACCCGCTATGGAACACACAAGCTTCTTCTCTTGTTTCTTCTTTGACATTTTAAAATACTCTCAGCTTGTTAGCAGTAAAGCAGAACAAAACCAAATAGTTCTGGTTATGAATCATAGAATCATAAGGTTGGAAAGGACCTCAGGAGATCATCTAGTTCAACCCTCAGCGTAGCCCATACAGGGATTGAACCCGCGACGTTGGCATTAGCAGCACCACGCTCTAAGCAGCTGAGCTAAGCCATTTGTGCTAATGAATCTCTTCTGTAATGTATGTTGAAAATCATAGTTTCATGACAGAATCAGATATGCAAACATATAATTGGCTCTCATTGTGGATCCAGAGAGCTAAGGATCTGAATTCATAGGAATTGCAATAGTCAGTGTTAGCACTGTTTTTCTAATTACTCTGTCTCCCTCCTGTTAGTTCTTAGAAGATTGGTATTTGTTCTCAGTAAAGCTTGAACTCTTGAGAATAACTTAGAAGGTTGTGAYGGGAGAACTGGAATTAATTGTCAGGATAAGGTCCTCAAGGTTTAGAGTGGGAATGRAGGAGAGGGTTTGGAGGAAGTGAGTCAAAATAGGACGACTGACTTGAGCAGTCTTGGAGAGTAAAGCTTGATATTGTGAGACGTGCTGGTAACCCACYCTAAAAATCCATGTGGTCTTAAACTCAGAGTTATGAAGGGGAGCTAAGAGGAGTGAAGATCTTTGTGAGAAAATTGGAGGTCTGGAAAAGAATAGGTTTCTACCTCTTTTTTGGTCAAAGATACTGCTAAGAATRATTCTGCCTTTTGTATTACAGTTCCAGCAAGTATACATATGTAATATAGGTACGGTATATTCAGCTGTTGTAAGTTTACTGCAAATTCATCTCCAAAAAAGGGCAAAGAATTGGTTGGGGAGTTGCTTCTTCATATAAATAGTGAAGGAGCAGCTGTTTAGATTATGTTTGAAACTGTTTTATTTTGGCATAGGTGTAAAATATTCCTTTAGAAAATAACCAGACAATTGCCCAGTGTGACTAATTATCTTTAGTCTCTTGTTTTCGCAGGAAACTCGTAAGTTACCGTCTCTTGCTCATTTGGTAATAACACGGAGTTTTTCTTCCTTCTAAATGTTACTGGAAAACTAACAGCTTAACTATTGCTAGTTAAGTTGGTAGCAGAGTGGTCCATTGATTGTATGGATATGGACTATCAAAAATTTTCTTTCCATAGGAGGACTGAACCCCACAGGGCTGCCTGGGGATGCTGCACTCCCAGTGTCCCTGCACACTGATAAATAGAGGCATTATCTTCTACACTGTCAAGTCAGAGACTTTCATCAGCTCTCAATTAAGGTTAAAAATGTTGGCATGTTTGAAGGGATTGACATGCTGATGTGACAGCAATCACGCATGTAAGACATGCTACATGACCTGAAATACAGATTTCACATAACTTACTATGCATTGGGTGGGGCTCCCATAGTCTGTCTAGGATTGCCAGAAAGCCTGTGTATACCACGTGAGACTGATGTATTTTGGAGTTACACCTCCTCTGTAAAAATACRCTTTCTGCATATGTCACTCATAACTATGCTTTCTCTGGAGAGTTCCTGTGAAAGATTTTTCTTTTGAGAATCCCAGGCAAATGGTTAAAGTCCTCAAATTCTGGTAGGACACAGTTTCCAGCTRGGGGAGGAGATCTGCCTAGTTGTCTGTTAGCCTACTGTTGAAGCCACCAGTGGAGAACACTTTATTATGCATTAGCTACATCACTGAGTGTAAGCAACCAAGAAAAATATGGAATTATGTARTTATTAGACAGATTTATCAGTAGTGCATATGATGAAACAATAAAGAACWAAGATTGTTCACCAAATGCTACACAAAAAGAATTCATACAGTTATAATTTGCCTGTGTTACTGTGAGTTGATCTAGATGATAGATCGCAGAGTAGGTACCAGTGAAGTGTTGCAGTACAAATGTGCCACGTTAATTGTAGCTCTTGTCTAGATGCCTTAACATTCTGAACACACATTTGGTACCTGCTGAAGCAGCTGTGTCTGAGAAGGAAATCGGTGTCTACAGATTATGTAGAATAGCTAATGATCAGCCTAATTAAAACCCCAAAACTTTATGCATGACTAATATTCAGGCAACCTTTTGATACTAGGCAGAAACCTATTAAAAGCAGTTTGGATGATGTAAAGACTTTAATCAGTTTACTCATCAGTAGATGTTCACAAAGATGTTAAGGTGAGTTGCTTCGAATACTTGCAGTGATATATTTGCCAGTGGCAAGATTATTTTTTCTGAAGGTAGATTGTGGAGAAAACATGCTTCCTAAAGGCATAAAACCCCACAAAATAAGCTCAGTGAAAATGAACTTGAATTTGATACCAATATAAGGTAACACAATTACCATGATTTTTTTCTTTGTCACTCTGTAAGGAAGCAAATTTGTCCAGAAGGTACATTTTTTTTTCTTAACAAGTATAAAATTTATTATATGGCAGCATCCACTTTTCTGCTATTTTATATTTTTTTTAGATTTACATAGGTGCTCACCCCCCTTGATTACTTGATTTTTCTTGAAGATGAACCTGACCATTTGTCACCTCTCTGAAAACAGCAGCGAGAAGGTATGCTATGTGAGGCAATTAGCTCAGTTCTAGCTGGAAGCACTTCTAATTTCTGTTTACCGAAAGCAAAGCTGTGTCCCCTCAAGTTACATCAGTAACCAGGTGTATATTTTAATTTCATTGTGACATGGTATTTGATAACGTACCTCCTATGAAAGCTCAAATTAAATGTTTGTTGTGCCAGATGTTTCTGCTAGACTGGGCTTCAAGTGGACTCTCATTAGCTGTTGAAATGTCTCCTATATGAACCAAAGAAAGCTGTTTTGGCGTTGGTGGAATACTAAGGTTAAAAGCCAAGTTCTCTGGGGAAGACAGATTGGGGGGAGGGGGGGGGCTTCGAAACATGCTTAGATTCCTGTTTCTGAAATACTGCTGCTRTGACAATAATTGTAGTCAATTGCGTATTCACTGTATTCCCTGCTTATTCATTTTAAATTTACAATGATTGTAGAAGAAAATTTGCAGTAATCTTCCGTATGAATGATGTTTACTTCTTTTGCCAGATTTTCTGCTGACTCTTACGGATTTTTTTTTCTTTTTCTTTTTTTTTTGTTTCTCATAATAAAATTTCTTTAAAAAAGGTATAGGACCTCTAGCAATAGTCATAACAAAGATAGAAACTGAAAATGGGTGCTCATGGAAACATAGAATCAAGTGGTTTAGTAACAGTGCGTTAGTTCACTGTGAAAAATTAATTTTTTTTAATGAATTCATTTTTAATGAATGTAAAAAAAATGTTTAAAAAATAGAAGCAGAATGAAATATTGCTTTCTATATTTTCATGTACTTTAAACTTTTTGCCTGGTAAACATCCTTAGAATATCTTTATTCTTTTCTCTACCATTTCAGTGTTTAAATTAGCTGTAACTACTACCATTTTAACTGTCTTCGTTAAAAGCCCTTTTTCTATACTACTTTCCAAGGCTTGACATTGAAGAGTTGCAGGAAGATCTTAKGAATTCTTGAATGACTTAGCTTTCAAATAACATGCAAAATAGATAAATGTAGATAATTGATTAACAAGAATAAAAATAAAATAATAACATTAAAACAAAGACAATAAAACCAAATGTTACTTTATATATGAAGTTATCAGTTGATAATATTGACTAATACCACTCAGGAGCAAGATAGCTCTAAGAAAACTGAAGCTCGAAAATTTAAGTTCTAGGGAAGTGTTAGCTCAATTCAGGGTAATGTAAGCATTTTGTTCATTATAGCAGATCAGATATTAGAAAGTATTAAGGAGGGAATAGAGAACAAAACAGCAGAGACTCATGATACCACTGCACAAATCTGTGATACATCTACATCTTAAATACTGTGTGTGGTTCTGCCACATCAAAAAGGATATCACAGAAGTGGAAAAGGGTCAGGAAAAGGCAACAAGGATGATCAAAAGCATTAGCCAGCTTCAGGGCTGTGAGCAATTAAATCYGTGAGGGTTCTCCAGCTTATAGAAGAGATGCCTGGGAGCTTGGGAAGCAAATAAGATTGTGACCCATGTGATGCAGAGATTGATTGTTTAGAGATTTTATTATGAACAGGAAGTAGAAGACTGAAGAAGTTAGAAAAACTTGTTCACAGGATGCGTAGTTCAGGTGTGCAGAGCTTCTTGCCACAGGATGTTCTGGATGCTAAAAGCTTACCTCAGTTCAAGACAGGTTCATGATAGACAGATCCACTGTGGGTTACTAAACACAAAGAAAACCTCTTTTCTGTCTCTGAAACATAAATTGTGGGATACTAGAATGGTAGTCAGAAGAGTATCACRGTGTTTTTTTCCCTGCTCATATACACTGCTGTAGGTGTCTGTTCTTGTTGGGCTAGAGGAACTTTTGGTGTGGTCCTGTGAACTTCTCAATTCAGCTTCTACACTAGGAGTAACTTAAAGGAGGTTGAGCTATTAAAAATGTTTTTACTGAGAATTTGTGTGCTAAAAGCATTTATACCCTTGTATGTAGCTATTGCTGTTGGCTTTGTAGATCTGATCAGCAAACTGATGTTGGGGAGTTTGTGGTCAACAAGTGAAAAGGCTTTGTTTTCCCTTTTCTGAATATTGATAAAGGAGCATGACATTGTCAGAAAGGTACTTCTAACTGTACAAAATATGTTTACAAAAAATGGAGTCAAGAGATTTACTTGGTATGGCATCRTAGAGAATAGTCAAGGCATCTCCCCTTTTAGTACGTTATGTTTGTTTCAGCTGGAGGCATTCTCTCTGAACTGAGAGCTGTCTTGCTTCTACACCGGAGACCCACAAGGAGAAGGTACCAAACTTTTTAAARAAATGTAGTTTTAAAATATAAAAGGATATTTTGGGGTTTAGGTAACACGATAGAAAATAATTCTAGATAAATGAATGCCTCCATATGCAGTTTCAGAAGAAAAAACAAGTTAATAGTTACAACAGTGGAAGATTCAATGAATTACTCAAAAAAAAAAAAAATTTTAACTGCTGGAGAGAGAGCAAACTGACTCTTATTTTGGCATTCAGTTACAAACTGGAAATTCTTTTCCTATGAAATTTTTATTGCAACTGGTATGTTTCTATGGAAAGTTTTTGTTTTGACAAATTAATGTTTTCCTGCTATTTCCGTGAGTAGGAAGTGCCTAATAGTTTATAATAGATTTTTCTGCATTCTGTTGGGGAAAGTGTGTACAAGTCTGCGCAACAGTTACCAAGTCATTTTGGTTTCTCGTTTTTCTTCTCTATTTAATCTGCTTTCAACTTTCTCTGCTGAATCGTAGTCATGATAATCAGAAATGACCAAGACAAAAGATTGTTGAGCACTACCCAAATGTACCCATTTCCGGGGCAGTTCTCTCCGAGTCTGGCATGATGCCTGAGCCACGAGGAKTCCCTAAGAAAAAAAGGTCTGTCGTGGCTTGAGCTGGCTGCTTGACTGCTTTTGTTTAAATAATATTTCTGAATAYGAAAAACCTATATTTCTTCTTTTATGTACCTGACCAAAGGCAAACTGTCACCCAGTGACTGCAGTTATTTTGATAGCTCTGGCTGACCCCTGAGTGCGCTGGGTGTTTTGTTAGGTTCTCTCTGTTCTTATTCTAATACTGAAAGTATCTGGTATCACACACTATAATAAAAAGCGTTGTAATCTTTCTGGCAAAATGTTGTTTTAAGACAAAAAAATAGTAAGTATTCAGAAGAAAACTAAACCAAACAATAAAATCACTGAGAAACTCTGTTCTTTCATTTGAAAACCTTCAAGGCCTGGACTTTATAAGCTATTTAGAAACCAACACAAACATCTCTGAAATATTTGGTTCTGGGAAATGAAAACTGCAAAACAAACAGGAGGTTTTTTTTATGTCTGCAGAAGAGTGTCTGCACTGTGTACCACCTCTGCCATGGCTCAGTTTTATATTGTACCAGTGCATCAGCTACTATTAATTTGTTTAGTAAAAATAATGGAGTATGTTTTATCTTTCTACTCTAGGATAAAGATGCATAAATATTCTTTGTAGCATTCTTTGTTAGATCCAGATCATGAGGTATATATGTCATATCATATGAGTCATCAAGTCACACAGTCGCACAGAATCAGCATAATTCCAGGGAAACTCATTATTTCTTTAAGTCACTTGAATTTGCAGAAAGGTTGAATACCAAACCTATCTAAACATAGGCCTGAGGGTTTTGTTTTCTTTTATTTAAGGTGAACCATACCGTGTCTCAATCTGATCCTTGAAGAAATGATGTAGGTTTTTTTTCCTTATGCCAACAGTAAAGCACTGGGTCACTTTACCACTCTGGTTTGATTATTTGTTTTTCCATCCTACATAGGCAAAAACCTACAGACTCCGTTCTTCAACCCCTTCAGCAATAATCCTTCTTATAGCAGAAACTGGGAAACAAGAACTTTGAATGTGAAATCCTCTCTCTAGTGAAGGCAATAGAGAATTTCAGAAGAACCCAGATTTTACTCTGGATTTTAAGGTCAAAATATCTGTAGACCTTAAAATCGTACAGCCTTACGCAGGTCATAAAACTCTTACTTTCAAAGATGATAATCCTGAGTTGGAACAGGGTTCTGTGTACTGTGCATATCAGCCACTGGAGCGAACCTTATCCTAAGGAATTATTTCAGCCTCTTGATGTCTTTGTCTGATTTATTTCAGCCTCTTGGTCTTGGTGAAATGCAAGGAAGCATTTCATCTGCCTAATTCTGTTTTAATTCAGAGGTCTGTTGTGCTTTCTCTGCAGCTCAGCTGAATAACTAGAGATCTGCATAGAGCTGTTTCTGTCTTTGTCTTACTATGTCAATAATTTCATTTAAGTCAGTGGCAGTGGGTCTGTTTGTGGGGAAAACAGAGTTGATGTAAGTTGGTTCTGCATGGAGAATTCCGGGTTTCAGTAGGAGTCAAATTCTGGTTGTTGTCATAAAGCTGTTATTTAATTTCAGTTTTGTTTTATTCAGGTAATATAAAACTTCTGGTTTTGAAAATTCAATTTAAAATGATGTCAAATGTACCAACTGAGTTCTCTCTTTTCCTTTGACAGTTATCTATCTTGTGGAATTCATTAYGTCAAGTCAAACAATTCTTAATATTTCTCTTTATTTATAAATTTGCCATAGTTTCTATTACTTCAACTTTTTGTTTTACTTCCTGATCTCCTCACATAGGAGTTTAGGATTGTATGGTTTCATCAGCCTTCTCTTTTAGCCTAATAAAATAATTGTTATCACATCATGAGGGAAAACAAGCTGGCAATATTGATATTATAGTGGTAATATCAATATACTAAAATAAAACCTGTTTGTAACAATTACATAAACAAGTGAAACAGGAAGGTTCTCTTTCAAAACAAGTTCACGACTGAACTCAAATTATAGTTAGGACCTATTTTTCTTAGTTTTTCCRTTCTTATTTTAAAGATAAAATGAATCAAAACTGTTATAAATTAAAATATAAAAATCCACTAAAAGTATTGGGGCAACTATTAAGAAAATGTCTTAAAAATGAATGTTTTTGGACCTGTTCATTCTTGAAAACACTATAAAAATGTCAGTGATAAGAAACAGGTATAATTAGATGACCTGAAATAAAGTTCTTCATTTTGACTGTGTATTTAACCTTCTCCTCCCACTTTGTTTTCTGAGTTTGAATGCTAGTTTTGAGACCTAACTTTGCCTTAGTGAATACTGAATACAAAGGGCTTATGCCATCAGCTCCCTGGTCTTAAAGATGGCAATTGCAAATTTATATGGAAGGATTTGTTGTCATATGCCCTTTGGCAAATATTTGATATCAGGTGAGCGAATATCTTGCAAATTTTTGAGAAAATTTGTGGTTCATGTGAGACTTTCACAGCACTTTCATTTCCTTCCCTCCCTTTTCTAAAACTTTCAAACATCCAATTCAGAAGCCCATGTGACTTTTGCAATGAAATGCAAATTTACATTGCAACTATTCCATTAAAAAAACCTTTGCTGAATTGAGTTTTTTATAAATGATTTATTGGACAATATGAATAATAAAAGCTATCTTGATATTAAAGTCTCTTTGTGAATAGCTAGTTTGAGGGAAAAGGGGAAAATTCACTGAATAAATTGTTCACTACTCCTAGTTCTAAAAATGAATTTCCTGTTTTAGATTTTTACTTGCAGAATGCATCTAATACTTACTGTTCCTGGTTCCACTAGTGGCAAAATAATGAAAAACATCTAACAGGATTAGTACTGTATTTTCACAATATGCAGATTCTTCAAAGTTGCCTGTGAGTTTGAATGCCCTTCGTTTTTAGAAAAGCCTTTTAAAAACTCTTTCAGCAGCTTGATTTTCAGTGCACAGATGATGAATATTTTGTGAAAATCAGGCTTTTTAAAATGAGTCTAATTTGAATTCTCCAAATCATGTCTGATTTTTATAAAGATTTTGGCCTTTTCTATGGATCATAAATTTTACTTGTGTTATCCCAGCATATTTTACAGAATACTGGCTAAAACCTTTGTTTTCTTTAAAGGAAAAATGAAACAAATAGTAGTATTTCTGCTTTTTAAATTTCTTCTTTGCACTTAGGCTTTTTATAGCATGTCTTACATCTTTAAAATGCCAGACTCATAGATCCTTTGTTAGTGTGTAGCCTGTGTTTTAAAGGGCCTAAACATAGTTTTACACAATACACAATTATAGTTCTTATGCAGAAATCAGGACGTATTTAGGAAATTGCYTGAGCTTGTAAAATGTCTTTAATAGTGTAATTAGACTGTGGAGCCTAACATCTGCAAAGGATATCTCTTCAGGAAGGTAGATACTTTATGCTAAATACGGCTGGCAGACTGCTGGATAGTGTGGCCAGTATTGTTACATGCCTGACTTGTCCATGGTAGAACTTAGGGGTACTGCTGCTATGGATTTCAGCTAATAATTGTTGCTGAAATACGATTCTCACTTCCCTTAACTTAAAAAAAAACTTAAAAAAAAAAGTTATTATGCATTTAGTTGGTCTGCAGATGAAAAATATCTCTCTCTGCTTCTCAAAATCTTCCCTTCACCAGTTCAGTCCATATTAAGGATCAGGTAGTCTCACTCCTTTCTGAAGAATTAGAAAGGAAGCATCCTGAATAACATAAAAGAGTACAATTCTTAAGTCTTCTCTAACATTTCTTGGCTGCTAATATAAATTTGCATCCCTGCACTGAAGCTCCTGGAAATTTGTATAACCAAACATTTTCATGGAACTTAGAATAGCTGAAGCTCTGGCTATTGTCCAGATTGTCATTTTAATAAATATGCATTGCTCCCTGAAGAATAGGATTTTGAAAACTGGCACCTAAAATTTGATCCCTAAAACAACCCGTTTGATTTTCAGTCGCTTCTTGAAGTCAATGGGCCTACTAATCAAGTCTGAAGTTAAACACAGTTGCAAGTTCTTAAATTACATAAATGAGCGTTTCACATTCTATCTCCTTTGATTACAGCCGGTGTGAAAACAATGGCCATATGTTTTACGTCGTGGCTGTCTACTGAAGAGAAGATTAACACAAGTGATACTGTTGATGCCGTAGTGCTCAYGAAATGAGATAAAGATTCTCAGAATATGATGGTACACTGTATTAGTAGGAGCTCAGCACATTGTAAGGGATGGGTAAAACCATGGTTAGGCAGAGGAAAAATTCAAGTAGTGGGSCCGGTGGTGCCGCATCCTCCATGCTCTGACGTTAGAGTCATTTATGTTCTTATTCCTTCTGCGAGGCTTTTCCCAATGAAAACCACACTCTGGCAATAGAGGTTTAATTTAGTCCTAGCATAGTTATTTATGAAGTATTAAAAAGAAGACAGATGATCTTGAAATCCTGCTTTTCTKTTGCTGTTATTACGCAGCCAAAGAGGCAGTGTGACACTTGGGTGAAGGAGTGCAAAAAGCCGAGGAAGGTGTTCACAGTGCAACCGGAGAACAGTATGACACCAGCTGTAACTAGAGAGCTGAAAACAGCATTTCTGTGACTAGCATTTTGTGTATTTCAGACTATCTGTCTAGGTTCAGTAAGAGTTTCTTCTGTATGTGAACAAAGAAAATATGATTTATTGCCACAGAACATTTATAAAAATTTTTCAAAGTTTGTAACAGTGTAATTAGAGGTCTTCAGTTWCTCAAAATGTGTTCCCTCTGTCCATGGCAGGCTTCTCCGGCTGTTGTTGTCAGACAGAAAACACGCAYGTTCATAATGTTCCTGTTATGTCCTCCAGCGTTATTTACGTTGAAAATTCAAAAGGAGTTGTGTTGCATCACAAAATGGCCAACCGCGGCGTACTGCGAAGAGCATTAGCATCCAGGTAACTTCCCCTTTTGTAATTTCAATAAACCAGCAGATTAAAAGGAGCTTAGTATGAATTACAGAATGGCTTAAAATGCAGAAAAGAGCTGTGGCCTAAAAGCGGACAAGGAATAAAATGTGGTTTGTACATCTTAACTATGAGCATTCTCTGAGCTGGGAACTGTGCTTTATGTGTGCTGGTTGCAGTAAATCCTTTGGACTAATTATGTGGCATTATCATAACCAAGTCAAAAACGTAAAATGAGTGATACTATCAATGCCAGTCCTTGTCTGAAATACCTGAAGTCTTTTAAACTTCCACCTGAAAATCATAGCTGCGTTTCTGTGCGTGGAGCAGTCTGGCTGAACGCCGGAATCTCCAGGTGCGGGTGCACGCGGCACTTGGGAGCAGCGAGCTCCCAGCGCTTGCCGGGAGGCTCCTCGGCCCTCGCTGACCTCCGCAATGAGGCTGGAGGGAATTTGTTCTATATGCACTCGTTAGCCATGTTAAATTGTGACATGCCACCAAGCAGCTTAACAAAAAAAAACAAACAAAAAAACCCTTCCCTGTTAAATCAGAATCATACTCTGGCTCTTTTAAGCTCTTAAGTTTTTGGGAGCGGAGGCGGCTTTTGATTTCTGTTTATATGCATATGTCTGCCACCCTTTTAAAGTGTTGTTTTTACAGTGTGTGGAGTGAATGCCCTAGTGTCCTTGTCTGTCTTAAAAATAACAAAATCCAGGTGTYGTGAGTTAAGAGAGGAAACTTGAAGGATCCTATTGCAAATGATATACAGCAATAAATTAGACACAACTTGGTCCAGACAAAAGACAAACAGAAAAATAGAATACTGAGTGGATTTGATACCAAATAATGGTGGAGTCAACTGGTAAAGTATTTCTTTAGGGTGAATTTCATAACAGAGCAATTAATAAAAGGAATTAAAATATGCAGTCTGCAAYTGACTCCAAATTGAATGCTCTAGACTTTGTATCCTTTATCATTCATRTATGAGAAAAGATGCTACTGATTAATCGTTTCAACAAGCAGTGAGATTTGTGAAAGCAGGCTTCACAAAACAGCCTTTTCCATAGATGTTATCCGAGTATCTTCAACAAAAATGTAACCGTATATCAGCATCTTAAGCGTATAAAAGAGATGTCTCTGATCATGGAGGTCACGTTTCATATAAAATGAATATTTTCAAAGAGAAGTCCTCCTTAAATGTTAATGGAGGACCATTTTAAGTGCACAAAGAAAAGCTGGTGAAAATATTTGCCTCTGTGACCTACTTACCCTATRAACACAAGAGATTTTCCTGCTGAAGTGCTACCTTTGCAAATAGGGCATGTTTCAAAACTGCAGGGACTCTCTGTGCCAGTTCCCCGGGGAAGCGTTTGAAGCCTGGACCCAAGATGGCAGTTAGGTCTTTGAAGAGGCCTGTTCCTCCTAAAACTAAAAATAAAGTTTTGGTATTCCCTTTATAGAAAAGGAATTCCATTTTGTGAATTTATGCCTGTTTGTGTGTATTCTCAAACCATTCTTTTTTTTTTTTTTTTTTTTAAAAAAAAGGTTTTTTTTTTTAATTTCTTAATTTTCTTTTTTATTTTTTTTTTTTTTTTTTTTTTTTTTTTTTTTTTTTTTTTCATCATCTAGTTAGTTAAATGAAAGAAAGTC
>NW_028186357.1:6869312-6888855 GCF_003343005.1 Rhea americana | reverse complement strand
CCCTTTATAGAAAAGGAATTCCATTTTGTGAATTTATGCCTGTTTGTGTGTATTCTCAAACCATTCTGTTTTTTTTTTTCTTTTTCTTTTTCTTTTTTCCTTTTTTTTTTTAAAGAAAAGATGCCCCTGCATGTTTAAAGAAGAGCAGGTACTCTCTTTTGAAGGTAGGGCTCTCRAAGTTCAGAGGAATTTGACAATATTGAGGGCCAAGTTTATATATAATCTATCATATGCTGGTTAGTTTTATCACCAGGGTATTCACCTTTTGAAATGGTTTGCAAAAACATAGCTGAGGCATATATTTTTTTTTGTGTTGGAAACATCTTCATTCTCCTCTATCTCCCCATTTTTCTCTAAAAGGCTGCAAGTTCACAAAACCAAGAGTTTCAGAAAGCTGTTTTGTGTAGATGGTGAAAATACTATAAATTATTATTTTAAAATAATAGCAGGCTCTGACCTGGGAACTCAGATCCATGAAATTTTACTGGTTTATGTGTTTTTGTAAAGCGCTTAACTACCACAGTATGTCTGTAATTTTCCCACACAAACAGCAACATAGAGATCCTCAATTAAATCTGTTGTCATTGACAGAGCATTTATAATTTATAGAAGTTAATATCTTCAGTGAGAKATTCTGGGAATACTAATAGTCCCCTCTTTTTGGTTCCAGTTGATAAGCCTTACCGCAGCAGCGTTGCTACTGGCTGCTCCTGCCTGGTAATACGCGCGCGGGGACATGACTTTTTCCAGCCGATGCACAGACAGCATAATGCTTTGGCAATCCAGCTCTCTGTGTGCTATACTTCATAACGGAAAATAATRTAAATTGGAACAAGCTTATTTAAATCCTTCAGACATGTATCATCTTTCTCAGGAACTGCCCAGAAATAGCTAAATAATTACACYAGCGTCTTCAAAGGAGACATGCTTTTTCTGCCATTTGAATTCACTCAGTATCTTCCAAAGCTAAACAAATAGCAGGTGCGGGTTTCAATGAGAAACCCGCGGTTCAAAAGTTTGAATGCGACTCCCCCGGCAGCGGTCAGGCTGCCATGGGAGGCTTGAAGCCATTACACCCATGTAAGGAGTTTCCTGAGCTCAGCCCGCGAGAGCGCCCGGGGAGGAGGCAGCTCCCTGGCTGAGGAATGCGGGGGGATTAGTCGGCCTGCTTTAACATAAAACACATTTCTCGTAACGTGGGGGATGGGGCTTTGCAGAGGCTGTAGTGTGACCCGCCGCCGACTGCGTTACATCCAGCGGCGTGGCAGTAGGCTGGGAAGCCCTGGGCAGAGCGGCTCTCGCTCGGTTCCTCCTCCTTCGTGGGAGCGAGGGGCTGGAAGGCGCCGCGGGAGCCGCCAGCGGAGGCCCCGCGCCTCCAAAACACAAACAGCGGCGTCGTTCCTCCTCCTGCCTTTCCCACATCACCCTTGTGTCCTGCAAGCCGTGAACCGCTCCCGCCACGCAGCCTCCTCGTGCAGGAGGAGGAGGAAGCCCCGGAGGGGCGGCGATGCCGGCGGCGGGATCGCTGTCCGTGCGCGCCGCGCTCCCCTGAGCCGCTGCGGGTGCGGGGCTGCCTGCCCCAGCYTGTTCGCCTCAAGGAAGAGAAAAACCAGTATTTGTTCGTGTTTGTTTCCATTAACTTTCTGGCACACGTATTTTCATCTATGTTAATCCTGGTACATTTTTAGGAGACAATTTTTCTCCTCTCTTAGGGCTTTTTGTTAAAGCCTCTCTGTGGTTTCTCAGTTCTTTCCATACATGATGGATTGGCGGGAGATTTTTGTGGAGTTTCTGACTTTCCTCAGTGATCCAGCAGTGAATACTTCCAGAAAGTACATTTGGAGACCAGGAAGATGACTGCTCGTACCCAGGGCTTGACCCTGRGAGCTGGGTTTCCTCAGAGTACATTTCGTAGATTAAAAACAATACAATTTCTCAGGGAAAACAAGAGGTTTATAGGAATAAATATACCTAGAATATATTCAATTAATAACAGAAAATGAATATTACAGTTAAACTCAAAGGTGCTAGCATACAAGTTGCTACAAAGTAAAATATTTATTGTTGTGTCAGTAAAAATATGTCTARTTAGGCTCTTAATATATGACAGTCTGAACGATGTGGTTCATTCAAATGAGGTTCAATAAAATCTTAATTGCACACTGCATTACTGTGTATTTTGTGTGCTATATATCTTTAGTAGAAAGCTGCTCAAATACCTGAAAACGTTAAAAACAAAAAAATCCTTCATTTGAAAATGGGAAGCCATAGATCCTCACCTTGTAAACATTTGCTTATGTTGTCTCTTACAAGAAATGCCATTTTTTTTAAGTGCTGAAAATTGAGCAGATCTGTGTAACCGATAGCATCCTCAAGTCTGAAAATCCAAGTACAGAGGCAGAGAATTTAGTATTTACTAACAAACTTTAGAATTCTTTAAAATAACTTCAGATCACTTCTTTTTATGTAACTTCATTAAAACTTGGACTGTTATATTTTAGGTTAACATAGAGGGAGCATTAAAAAATAATTAGGTTTTAGAGGTAAAAAATGGCAAAATGTTACTGAAAAATAAGACAAAAATATCTGAAGCATGATAAGTCTCAGAACATCTTTAAAAATATCTAAAATGTAATGGACATTCCAGACTCCCATTCTGTCGCCGCTGAGAAGAGCTCAGTGAACACTGTGATCAGGGAGTTTGTTAAATTCCACTGCCCGGCTTTGGCTCAAGAGGACGGGAATGGGAGAGTAGTCCCGCCAGCCCAGGCTGGGGGCAGAGAACGGCAGGGAAGGGGTTTGAGGGTGGGACCTTCTTTAGCACGATCGAAATCTGTGAGGTACCAAGCAATGAAACACCAGTGTAAAATGGTAGGGCAGAATTTGATGGGGAAATCTCTCCACCCTCTCCACCCTTCCTTGTGGAAGGGAGTTAAAAAAACAAACAAGAAGAAAAGGTGAAGAACTGCCTAGATTAAGAGCTAAAGAGTTTGGAGTTATCTATTTGGCAACAGCAAATGTGTCCAGAGGTTTTGGACTTACTAGGTTTTCTGGCAGCCCTTTCCTGAATAGAGTATGGCATGTACTATATTTTCTATATGTGTCTGTCACTACAGTTAATGAGATTTAATACCTGCACACCAAAGGTGCATTATACTGTAGGACAGTAGGAATCGCACAGTAGTCATTGCTCATCTTCCCTTTGAATCTGCAAGATTAGTCTATACAGCATTAATAGCAGGAGAAAAAAGAGGAACAGTTTTGTTCTTGCTTAGAAAATCACTCTCTGTATGTTCATTATAGTACATCAACCTATAAGTTGCAAAGTAAAAATGAAATACATTTTGCATTTTTGAAATGTTTTCTTTATACACATTGAGCAATAAAGGTATTTTAATACATTGGCATGCAGCAAGAGAATGCTATTTAAGGTCCCAGTTTATCACCTTGGATTTGTGCAAGTTCTAGTCCAGTGTTACAATTCTGTAATTCCTCAGTTACACCAGGCTGGAGAATTTGTCCTTACAAATACGTTGAAACCTCAGAATTTGTTTTTAACTGTTTATTCCGCGTTTGTTTTAGAGTTACAGACAAACCTCTTGCGAGTATTATACCAGAATGAAACAATTGCTTACACAGTGCAGGCTGGTCACAACACTGCAGAGAGCTTTCAGTCTSACTGTTGTGAACTTTCTGAAGTTTTGAAGGCTGCCAAGTAGGARTGTTTGGTGTGAGCTTAGGTTTGAGTTTAACCCTGCCACAGTCAGGGCTCTGTGCCCTCCCCCCCTCCCTCGCTCCCCGTTCAGCGAGGTGGGGCGGCAGCAGCTGTGGGTTGCGTCTCACCTGGGTGCGCAGGTGGGGCCTGGGGAGGGCTGGAGCACAACGAGGGGCATGAGTGCTGGGGAGGAGACAGGGCTCTTCCCTGGAGGCTGTTCAGGAGCTGCTGCCTCTTAGGAACTAAAAGGTTTGTTTTTATTCTCTGACATGGAGATGGGTTTTTAACTTGTAGTTTTCTATATATATGTGTGTGTGTGTGTGTATATATATATATGTATGTATATAGGTGTGGCTGAAGAACTGAGATACTTGCTGCTCTGAGCTACTTAAGAGGGCTAGATGGTGGATTTTTATTTTTTGGTAACAAATTTAGCTCCAATACACAAGAAGAAATCAGAAAATCCCTTTCCTGAGGTAAGAGGGTGTTTTTACCATTTGATAGCAATTATGGTGCAGGCCTGCCTGTTCTGGTACAGAGAAATGTTCAGGTGTTGAATGTTTTTGTGCTGTAAATACTGGCACATTGCATGCTCTCTTCCTCAAAACCTTACCTTTGAAATCTGTTGTTGAAATTGAACCCTTGTGGATGGTGCAGGTAAGGTTTTTTTTTATTTTTAAAGCAGTAGAAAAAATTACTTAATGCTGTTACAGCAAACAAGCTTGCAGTGTTGTATAACAAGCAAGTTTAGCTGTATCCGAGTCCCACTACTTCTATTTGTTGCTACTCATAAAATACTATTAACTTAATTCCAAATGTTAAATGACAGCTAGTTGTTGAGGTTTTCTTCTTAAAATAATCAAATAAGCTGGTGTGGAAAGGACACAGTAGTTAAAAATGTGAGTGGTGTGAAGGTGGCTGAATGCATTAGAAAGGTCTGTTGCTTGCTCAAATAAAGTTTAAGTTAGATAATTTGTTAATTTGTTAGGGTAATTTGGAGCCTTTGAGCTGAGTTTTTTTCCCCTGTTTGTTTTGTGTCGTGCAGAGTGGTTAGCTGGAGCGAGGTGTCTCAAAGCCTTGTGTTTCTTCAAGGGCGACTGTGGGGTTGCGTGAGCCCCGGCTGGGGGGGCTGCACACATTTCCACAGAAAAGAGGAGGGGGGAAAAAAAAGTCTGGGTTTTGGTGAGGTAGGCCTACGTGGCACAGTGGAGCAAATGGGTCTTCTGCAGAGGCAGATAAATGTAATGCTCTCAAACCAGAGAAATCTGAAACAAATGTAAGCGAGCTGATGGCTGTTGCTGAACGTGTAGGCCCATCCGCTCAGACCCGTTCCTCGGCAGGAGAGCAGCTGAACGTGGTGCCACAAGGAACCGACGGGTTCCTGCTAACCTTTCGATAAACTCTGTCTCCACTATTTCCCARCTGGTGCTCAGAAGAGGATTATTTTTGTCTCACGCTCAGTTCCCAAGAACATACCCAAATCCAGCCAGWCACTGGACGGTGTCTAGGGATATAAATTCAAGGCTGGGGTCGAGCCCTGGCTTGCCAAGCTCCGTGTGCTCGATAACCACACGAGCCCAGTGAGATGTGTAACTGAAGCCAGCTGGGGTTTTGCACTGCTGGCTGGAAAGGGAGGGACTGACTTTCACCTCCCTCTGTCACCCGTCTGCAAAAGAGGGTTACAAAGACCAGCTGAAAGATGAACGCTGAAGGTTAGCCCTCGGAAGATGGTGATTTATTGCGCTCAGGACTGCGGTAGATGCCGTTCTGTTGTTAGCACAGTAGCCTTTTGCGGTTACCTTTTACAGCAACAGTTTGCTCTAATAGTTTTTTTTTTTTTCCTTTGGTTTTAAGCTCATTAGGTGTTACTAAGATATTGAGGTATAGTGCACCTCTGGCGCTGCCAGCTGTGTTAGAATCATTATGACTCTTTGCTGACTTCTGTGTAATAAAAATAGAAATACAATAGAGCAGGCATTGAAATAGGACCAGTAACGGAGGCTATAGTTTGTTGTTACTGCTAAGGTTTGAGGTTAGCTTGTCCCTGGTAGGTGAAGGAGCTACTGAAAAGAACATAAAATATGAATTATTATGTAGCTTAGATACTTCTGTGGGGGAAAAACAGATATTTTTAGAAAGTTTATCTGACCTTTTGGAGTTCAAGTGAAGTTTATATGTCTGGCTCATAGTCCATAAATTTTAAAGCAGAAAAAAACCACACTTTCTTCATTTTTCAGTGTAATAAAGACATTCTCCTCTCTTTCAGTATAATTGTATTGTCAAATGGAAGACTGTTAAAGTAATCAGCAACATAATTAGGAAAGCTTTTCTGCTCACTCTGTCTTCAGTTGAAATACAATCTTTATTTCTAATGCCCTTTGCAGCAGGGCAGTTTTCTTGAAGGAAGGGAAAAAAAAAAAAAAAAAAGATACCCTTTCTTGAACAAGAGAGCCAAGGGAAACTGATACATTATGTTTTTATAACTGTCTCAAAGGCAGCTTCAGCTTTCTATTTTTAGCAAATAAAAACCAAGTTATAAGAGGTAAGAAATGTAATATATGTAACTGATATTTTTTTCTTGCTCTTCCTCATCCCCCTTTTTATTCTTTTCTTCGAATTTGCAGATTCGCATGCTCTAGGACATCTTTTGTATTAACAGAAGTTAAACCGAGTACCTTGAGAAGGTCTGCTTTGGAATTAGCCTGCTATGATGGCAGAGGCTGGAAATAAGCAGATGTGCTCCTTCCACTATGGAATTTGGATTTTAAGGGAAACTTCTCAGCTTTCGCTTACTATGACTTACTTATTTCTAGGCTCTGTTAGCTATATTTTTCTGCATATAAGGTATTTGAGGCTTATGCTTGGAGTTGTTGATGAACAAGTGGGACTAGAGTTAAGAGGTAGGCAATTTTAGAAACGGAGATACTGCTAATGAAAGAACAGGTTTCCATTTTTGCATTCCTTGGGAAAAAATGTGAAAGTAGAACCAGTAGTGTGCTTGGAAATGTGTGACTAGAGCTGTGAAAGTGTTGTCTACAAAGAGATGGGCAGTGGATAAGCTGAAAAAGAGTAAACCCTGCAAAAACCCCTCAGGCTGCACGTGGTTTGTTAGTAGCTGAGAGTAAGGAGTGCAGCATATCCTCACTTACCGTTCCCCGTACGTGCAAGAAGTGCAAGGCTGTGCCCTGCTCAGTGCCCTCATATGAAGGAGAATAGCCCCTTTCCAAAGACAGTTACAGCAGCGAAATTATTTCACCATACTGCAAAGTGCTTAAGCTGTTGCCGGCTTTTAAGCCTGTTGATCTTCTGTTGCACTGTTCAGAACCATATACTTGCTTTTTCAGAGACACTGCTAAATTGTTATTTCTRCTTATTTCACAACAACTTCTATGTACAACTTCTTTATTCACCCACTTCTTATTGAGAAGCTGGTGCCTGTTTTACTATTTTAAGCAGGTTAGTGGTGGCGGTGGGAGGAAATCTCTCCACGTACAGAAGCTAGATGGTTGTTTTTACAAGAAGGAAAAGCAACTACCTTATTACACTTTTTATAGTATCCTGCATGAGGTTTTACTTAATAGCTTACCATAAATTTTCATTGTCTTCTTTCTTTATCAGCTAAAAACAGRTTCTCCTTCATCTTGGTTGCTTTTTTATCTAGGCACTCCATAGTCCTTATTTTAGGAGCACCAGCTAGAAATTCAGAGCTAGTTGTGCTACTGTTGGAACTTGATTTTATTATTTTAAAATGATGCTCACTTTTATTTGGAAGAAAAGCCAGTTGATCAAATGTACATACATTTTTTCATGAATTACAGTGTGAAACCTTTTGGTTACAGCTGATCAATATCCTGAAAATCTCTTAAGAGGTGGGGGTTGAATTCTTACTTTGGCTAGAATAGATGGCAAAAAAATTACATCTGTCAGAATTTTTTGAAAATGTAATTTTTAATGAAGCATTTTTTAAATGAAAATGCTGCTTTGGTGCCTATGTTAAAAATAATTCAATTTTAATTTTAATATAATTTTGGTTTAATTTCAGGTTAAAATGTATTTGTTAAATCTGGAAGTCTGGCTTATGTTTAGCCAAAAAGGAAAAATTAAAATAACTGTGTTTGTCCTAGCCATTTTCCRTATTAAATCTGGATTAAAGACGTTCCTTGTTTTTGCTCTTCTGCCATTATACTTAYTGAGTTCAAAGTTATGCATAGGAGCACATGAACAATGGATGTCTCCTTTTTTTACGCATAGCTCCCTCTTGAACCGTTGCTGTTGACGTTTCATTTTTTTACAAAACYGAAGTAAAAATGTATTTTTGACATCAAGATAACTTTATTTTGATAATTTTGGGAAAATAAGCACAGGTGTATATTYAGTCTAGTTCTGTCAAATTTTGTTGAAATTGAGTGTGGACATGTAAACTKAAGATTTATAAATGATAACTGATCTTTATTTTTCTGTTGTAAGAATTTTGTCTGCTATGTACATAGCAAAATGTTTGTCTTGACCTTTTGTTTCACGTAAATAAGAACTGAGTTTTTCCAYTGTTGGAATAAACTATCTAGGGAACTTAAATCTCTTGAGGAAAAGAAGGCAGCTTCTTAGGTAATCTTTATGGCTATCGTATATAGTCTGAAGAAGGTCAGGTTTTACATGCACACAGCCAGATTTTCAGAAGAATTTAGCATGTCAAATATTGGAGTCTTTTCCCCCAAAATAAATTGATAAAAGTATCTGACTTACTTCAAATAGGCCTAATGAGATTTGAGCTCTTCTGAAAATCTGACGTATGATTGGGTTCTCTGTTTACACATCAAAAAGGTAACTTCCAGCATTTTATCTGAAAGATTTCATCTTTAACGTGGTCCAAAACATCCAATATTTTCCTATCTCATACTGCTAAAGGCTTTTACGTGAGGCTTGTTGCCAGGGCTTGTGATCTTGCTGTAACAGGTGTGACGCTCGGTGGCGGAGTAGAGAGGGCTTCCCATGCATGCCCCTGCCACCCTCTGGCCAGGGCTCTCRGAGTTCATTTCCTTCAGTGATGAACTTTAGTCCAAAAACTCTCCAGATCCATTTAACAAAATGAATTCCATTCTTGTGATACTTCAAATGGAGTGGAGATCATAGAATCATAGAATCAGTAAGGTTGGAAGAGACTTCTGGAGATCATCTAGTCCAACCTCCCTGCTCAGCAGGGTCACCTAGAGCATGTTAGACAGGGTTGCATCCAGGCACTGATGAGTTTAAATCAGTGAGGAGTTTGCGTTAGCAATCCACTTGGATGAGAATTTGAACTCTTTAATAAATGCAGAAAATGTGAAATATATGGTTAAATGTTTGTCATATGTAATGTTCTTGGAAGCTTAGACATAGTAGCAGGTAGGAGAGTAGATAAAGTAGCAGTATATGCTGCAGTTAGATCTCTGAAACAGTCAGGAGCAAAGCAGCAAGCATTTTAAGTAAGGGACCAAACTAATATGAACTAAACTAGTAGTTTAGGTTATATGGTTCTGAAGAATAGCCTTTTTTATAAGAAAGGAGAGAATTTTAAAATGAGTAGAACCACTTCCGAGATGTCTGAGTTTGGTAATGAATGCCTACTCTGAAGGCTCAAGATCTTCAGTAGAGTTTTCCCTGGAGTGCTGTGATTAAAAGAAGAGATTTATAAGCCAGCTTTGATGTATGCATTCTTAATGACTAAAGAATAGTAGAGAGATCAAATCATCTTACTTTCTTCACAGAACTAATAAAGTTTCTTTATAGCTAAAGATAGGTAGCATGACACATTATCTTCTTTGCATTAATAATTGCATCAATTCAATTAAGTGATGTTTACCTTGCTTCTATTGTTAGGACTGTAAGTGTACTTGGAAGACCAATGTGTGACACACAGTAATTTAGTAAATGAGAAGACTTTCAGAAGGATCTTCAGGAAAGGATTCTTCAGTGACTTGAAGCCTGACAYGTCTAATAGCTACACTCAGAGCACACATTGCAATAGGGTTTTAAGTTTTAACTCATTTTCCAGTCACACCATATGCTATAAATGCTGCAGTGCTCTTAGYGCCTGAACATACATGTGCAGCTCTTACTAGAGTCAAAGGCACTGGCTGGCTTAAGATGCTTTGGCAGGATTATGTTAACCTCAGAGCAGTTCTGGAGTTAGTTTACAAGGATGAAAGAAACCAAAAAAATTGAAAWGTTTCAGAAAATGGTTAGAACTTCTTACGTTCATAATCATCTGAATGCTGCATGTGTTGACTGATGTTTTTGATTTTTTGGCTTTACTTCCCCTTACCTCTCCGCTGTTGTTTATAATATGACAGACAAGCAGAGGGAATAAAATGTTTTTTAGAATGAATGTTGCTTCAGCTAGCTTTAGTCAGTTGGAGAGTTTTTCTTCCTGTCTGAAAACTTAAAATGGCTTTAAAAACTTATGTTTACTGAACTGTGCTCTTAACTGTTAAGAAATTCTGAAGCTGAAAACACCTTAGAACACAATCACTTTGAAGGAGGAGGAAGGGAGCAAAAACATCTGAAGTATTTTCACTGACTTAAATCCTCTACTAGTGATGAAAATAAGTAGTATTGTCTTATTTAAGAATTATGGTCAAAACATTTGAATGTTGTTCAGCTATGATTAAGTGCTGCTTTTCAGCTTTCACACATGGCTTTCTTTAAGTCAGATTGTGCGCCTATTCTTCATTTTATATTTTTCCGCTAGCTGCAGATAAATGATGCTGTGGAGACAAGGGTCATTTGAGTACCCTTTATGTTTAAGTGCAACCTGATGAATATGTCTCAAGTATGAGTAACTCATTAGCAGTTATGCTAAGAAGTCTGTTATTTCAGCCTGCCCAACATAACACACCTTGTTCCCCACCTTGACCTTAACATTTGACATATCACCTCATGCCACAGGCTGGAAATTTCCAAGGTGGTGTATGGTGAAATAAATCTGACAGTGTTAGCCACAAGGATACATTCTTCCATCTCTGAAAGTTTCACACCATTTTGACTCTCATTTCCTAACTAGTTTGATTTACAAATACTCAGTTTTCTGTTTCCTTTTACTACCATGWCCCTGTAAGGTTTCAGTGGAAGAGGACAACAAAAAGGAAGAGGAAAATGTAAATACAGCTGTGCCGCCCTGGGGTTTAGGCATCTCATATGGGAGAACTGTCATGGCTGAAGGAGAGGTGGTCACTACCTCAAATCCTTTTCTCCTCAATCTTGTCCTGTGTCTCATAATCTATTGTGTAGCTTCAACTAGTATCCCAACCTGGCTAAAATGTACTTCCTAATAAAACAAAACCAGAACAACCCCAAGAGCTCAATTCTTAACGAGTATTACCTGTCTGGAGGGTTGTGGCACCAAACATGATCTATGAAGGACACAAGGATTTTAGCTAGGTGGTGGGTCCAGGAGATCATTCTGGAGAGAAGACAGTGAATATCTGTGAAGTGTCAAGGACATGCTACAGGCTGAGAGAATACCAAGAGATGTGACAAAATTGCAATATGTGAACCTAAATTCCTTTTCTCTGGCTCACAGATGACTCCAGGCTGACAGAAGTTTCATGACAAAGGCTTCTAAGGAGACACCAGTGCTGAAAGAAACAGCTCATATGCTAAAAAATTAAAAAGGCAAAATGATACAAAGGAAAAGGAATGGTCCCAGCATAAGCATTTAGTAGATTTTGAAAATATTTTCAAAATACCTTCATGTTCATTAACTGTCACTACTGTAAAYGAGCTGTTGATTGCTGAGCATTTTCAAAATATGTCCAATTCCATGTAGGTTCGCTGATACAGTTTCTGGAAAATCTAGTCCTATTTGTGGCTATTTTGTGATCTAAAAGCCTGCCWGTAGCTTTTAGAGAGGAAAAGACCTTCCACTTAAAGGTTAAGTACTGTCATGATTCTTGTAACTTGTGGCAGTGGGTTTGCATGTGGGAAAGCCTGGGCAGAATCCTTTCTAAAAATTGCATTTAGAAGTTATGAGAAATACASAGTCAAGTGCACCTGTGAGCTTTCTCCAGTGAAAACACTATCCTCTTTTTCATGTCTCTCAGATGAGCAGTGTAAATATGCTTTATACCCTGTATTAATTAGAAGTCCCTAATGTTTGCATTTTAAATTACCACCTTTTCAAATGAACAGCACAAGCCAAAAATGGCTTTGTTTAAAGTAATTACATTAAAAAGATTTTTTTAAACAAAAATATGAATTAATGTTTTTCCAACTGAGCACAGAAGTACTTGTTCTACAAGGTGCTTTATATTCATCCTAGGTGAAACAGATCTGCTGGATGGAGATCTGTAGATTGTATTAGAATTTGCACTGTAGAATGAAGGGCTACAACTGCAGCTGATCTCTCAAAAATGCCTTGAATCAAAGGCATCAACCTTCTAACTCTACCARCCAATCCAGGGCTCTTACAAGAAAGAAAACGTATTCTGCTATACAGCAGTATAATAATAGTAATTTTATTTTTTGAATGGCAGACTCTGAATCTCACTTTGAAACTCCRCTGGAAATCCTCTATTTTTTCTTTTCTCTTTCCTTAGGTAGTTTAAAATAGAACTGTTTTTAAATATGTAATTCATCTGATTTTTCAAATTCTGATGTAGCAAGTTGTATAAATAGAATTCTAAAAACTCAGTAGATTCTCTTTACAGTGTGTGTGTGTTTTTTTTTTTTTTTCTTTCCTCCAAAGTGCTAGTGTGAAATCCAAGAGATACGGGTTGTTATGATGAGCTAGCAGTCTGCAAAACGGCTTCAGTAGCTCCTTTATCTTTGGGGTTTAAACCTGCGGGTCACGCTGCGTGCCTGTTGAATGAACAGGAATGAACTTCCTCCCGTGCTGGCGTTGCGTGAGCAGAGCACGGAAAACCTGTAACGTTGCTGATTCAGCAGAGCCGAGCTGCAGGCAACGGGCAGGGTCTCGAGGTGTGCGTGCTGCCAGCCGAGGCGCACCGATCTGCGGCCCTACTGGGGTGCGGGGCTGTCTCCTTCCTCGAGCGCRGGCAGTCCTGTCCGCGGCTTGGAGCACAGCACCGGAGCGTGCATCTCTGTAAGAGCACCCGTGTCCTGGGGGCCACCACGTCTCCGTAGCTTCCCCTGGACCTTCCAAGCCCTGTTGTCGCTTGCTCTGTGAATGCATGGCAAAGCCCTTTTGTCTGGCTCTGGGTGTGTCAAAACACTTCAGGTTTCCCTGGAACAGGTGCAGTTTTCTGGTGACTAGAAAATCTATTGCTTAAATAGAACAGTCTTAAAGTATTTAAAGCATACTGAAATGTTGAGCAATTAGTAAGAAATGAGAGAATAGATCAGAATGTTTGGGAGGCAAATGTGGATTTCTTTTTTCTTTCTTTTTTCTTTTTTTTTTTTTTTTTTTCTTTCTTCAGACAAACTTTATTATTATTTTTAATCTGCAATGGTAACTAGCTGCTCCAAAATTGCTTCTCTCGGGCAGGGGAACATCTATCAAATAAATTGTTCCTTGAGAACGTGTTTGTTAGAGATGGGGAAGTGTTTGAATTGATTGTTCTCCTTATTTAAGTAATAGATGCAAATATTTATCCCAGTTGYGTTTGTATTGGCAATTCTGTGTCTTAAGTTGTGCCAGGTAATTAGTATCTCTTTCATCCCAAGAAGAGAATCAGAGAACTAGGGAAAGATGGGGAAGAATTGGGGGGGATGGAATGTTGTCGGTTTGAAACTAATACATTTGCCGATGGGTCTGTGTTGGCCATATTTTGGGAGTGAAGTTGAGCTAATTGTTTGACCATGATYGCCAGGGCAAAAAAATCTCCCTGAGCTTCATAATTGCATGTGGTATGCACAGCTAACTACAATGCCAGTCCGCATGCATTGTGTTAAATATTGKTTTTTGTCTAATTGGCCATATTCCTGGCAGAGTTCCTTGTGGATATAGGCAGTATCTACCCTTGTATTCTCTTCCCATATTATTACCTAAGCCTCAGTGGGTTATTTGCAGTTTTCCACAATGTGCATCCTTCTGTGCAGATTTTCTTCTGCTCATGTCTAATGTCATCCAATTTGTTTGTTCACAGGCAAAAAAAGTCTTGTACAATTACATAGCCTTTTAAAATCAATTAAACCCACAGTAGCATGAACTTTTTTTCTTATTTTTGATGAAAAATTTTGTTGTACAAAATATTTACAAAAGTTTTAGTATTACCTTAAGAAAAAGATTTCATGATGATATTTATGCTGTGATTTATATACATTCAGCATAAATTTAAATTTTAAAAATGCTCATTAAATTTAACATTAAAATGGTGACTACAGATTCCATAACAGATAAGTAGTTAACAGTCATCAACCATACTGAATTTTTTTTTACCATAGATCAGCAATGATATTGGTGGTCTTAGATGATTAAGAAATTCATGGCATAAAGTGGCCTTGAAGTTTATTCCTGTTCCTCTGAAGAAGTGTAGACTTGCCATGTATTTGAATGCAATTTACTCTACACCTGTTCAGGATTCATTTCTGAGTTCTTTGCTGCTCAAATTATCCAGTTATGCTGCAGATCTGTCTTGTTTGTCTTGAACTGATTGTCTTCTGTCATAGCAGCGCAAGTATGATTAGAAATTCATGTTAGTATAGTTACTATTGCCTTTATATATTGGGGTTTTTATTTTGAATGTGGTTTTTTTTAGTTGTATGTAAAGGACAGTTTGCTTTTTAATTCACCCCAGAAGATAAGCTCCGGCCTGCCTTCTCTTGGCAAGGTCAGCAGTTTGCCATTGTCTCCTGCAAGCTGAGTGTTCCTGCACGATTCAATCATAGCATATTCCTCCAACAACGTTAATACTCTGTATGTAACTTCTAAATAACAGTTGCTCGCATTCTTTGCACAGGAGCTTTCACTACAAAGGGTTAAGTTAGCAAATGACTGACTTGGGGACTAAAGACAATTAAGTTTGTGTCCCTTAAGAAAGGTAACATAGGCCATTGGAAGCATACAGGTAGATTACTAAGAATGTTACATGTTACAACATATTTCTTCTGTGGGCATTGTTTAAAGATGACAAACTTCCAACTTGCTCTTACTAATACTGAGCAGAATTACTTATGACTGACTAAAGGGGTACATGCCTTCCAGACTCATGTCTGGTTACGCTTCAATTAGTTTTCAGCTAACCACCTATAGTTTGTTGTTTACTTTGTTATTACTAGAGAAGATTTTCTCCCAGCAAACATTTAATTTGTGCCATGCACCACATTTTGCAGCTGGGAAGGCCATTATAAATAATGATAGTGGCTTTTCAGTGTACCACTTAAAATTTTCAGCAGCATACTAGAGTACCTTTAAATGTACTACTGTAATGATATGTCGTCCCTAAATAATGAAATGCCAACTGCTTGTTGCGAGTCGTATACACCTATTTTCAGCAATCAGTTTTTATAGTAGCTTAAACTATACTTAAAGTAGCTTAAGGAGAATAGCAGTGGTAGGAGGAACAGGGCCCTTATTATCAAAGACTACCTCTTTATTGAACCAGCAGACTGTAAATTTGAAGGAGGAAAAAAATCCATCTAATTAAGAACTTTTTATTTATTTTGCTCATTTATTTTTAAGACTGAGTTACAGGTATTTCATAATTTGCTAGCTGCTAACTGTTAGGAGAACATAGTGTGGTTTCCAAGTGACCTAAGTTTCCAGGCAGGAAATACACAGTGAAGTTTTTCATTGACCTGTTATTATTCTAAAATATTTTTAAAAGTACATGTATAGTCAAGCTGGCTTTAAAAATGTACTTTTTCTTCTTAGCACAGTTTATAAATAGCTTTCAAGTTCCTCTAGTAAATTATCTTCAGAAAAAAGGCTTCTAAAAACAAGTTCCTACCTAGTATGGTGTTAATCTTAAAATATATTAAACAAATGTCGCAGGAATAATTAGATCCACGCTCAGTTTCACTGTCAAATCTTTTCTTTGTTCTGTAGGAACTTCTATTCGTGCCTTTACGTCACAGAATACTATAGGCAACTGCTGTAGGCAACACTTGAGCGTGGCCTTAGCAAACGGAAGTGTATGCTTCAAAGTTTTGTTAAGGAAGGAGACCTTTTTTTTTTTTAATTAATTTTATTTATTTATTTATTGCTATCTGGTAAAGACATCTTTAGTGTAGAATAAATATTGGGGATTTTCTTGTTTACGCATGGCATGTGGCTTTGTGATTCCTTGAAAAAGAAAACAAGCCTTGTGAATATCCTCCTGTAACAAGCTGTAAACATCTTTCATGTAGTTTCAGACTGATCTGTGCACTATAATCTCAACTATATGGTTTATGTTAGAAAGTTGTAAAATGATAAATTTAATCCCTAGAGAGTTTTAATAAAAGTTTAATTCACCCTGGATCTGTAGGAAAAAAATAAAGAATTTTCCTTGCATGCTATGCATTTAGGCTATTGTTTTAGACCTGAATAACTGCTGCTTTATCTGCTATTCTCTAAAATTCCTTATTTTCAGGGAAATCTGTTTTGTTTTGTTTTGTTTTTTTTGTGGTAGATTAAATCATCAGATGTAGGGCATCCGTTGGGACTTTGTGGTGACTAGGTACTTTAATGATAGGATATTAACATATCTAGCATCATTCTGGTTTCAGTCATTGCTTCACATGTAAATACTGTCTAACTGCAATGTGCCTGTCCCAGAGTCTTGTAAGAAATGAAAAGTTACTGATCTTGTTTATTACAATATATCTTTAAGTAGTGCCTTGCTTTTCCCTGTAAAGTTATGCTAGCTGCCATACCTGTTGGATAAAGTAGAATTAAGTATATAGCTATCAAGAAGTCTTTGCTATAGCCAGAAGTTAATAGKGGGAGAGTAGTTGAATAGTTTTGACTTAGAAAGGTTAAAGCTTTTATCTTCTAACTGTCTGGGCTTTACTCACTTCTCAGAAAATCATTATATTGACTTAAAAAAAGAAAACATATAACAAAAATTTTGAATTTATGTAGTAGTCTTTGAATTTTTCAGAGCAGTTTGTTACATCTTTTAACCCAGTTGTGGGTGAAGGAATGAGCAAATGGACATATTTTCTGCAACTTCTTGATGTTCTGTAGCTGATTAGCTGAAGAGCAGCACTATAGAATAATTTAGGAGTTTAAGAATAATAACACAGGTGGAATGAATCTAACCATTGTATAATAACTTTTTTTTCCCCCGAAGCATCTTTAAATATCAAACAACTTTATTCTTCATCTGGAAGAAAGCAGATCCAATGATATGACTCTCCTGCTAAGCACTGGGGTTCAGCTTTCTTTTAAATGAGTAAGGCCATCCCTTGAATCAAACAGCTAACCTCAAACAGTCTACATGAAGGATGCTAATTAAGGATGGCTGAATTTTTTTATTAACTTATCCCAATTTCCTTAATAAAAATTGTAGTGCATTTTGATTCTGAAATGTTCTTATAGTGTCTTATGTTCCCCTTTCCTCTTACCCCCAGTTGTTGCCCAATACACCGTGCTCCTACAGACACGATCGCCCCCCTCACTGGGAGGAAGAATGCGCCATGTCATTACGAAACCTCAGAAGGCTGCACGACGGTGTTTCAGAATAGGTTGCCTTTCATCTGTATTTGCTTGACTTTAGTACTGTGACTGCAGTGTTAAGAATAATGCTTTTAGTTGCAGAAGGCATGTACAAATATTATATCTATATTTAACCCCTCTGTGTATTTCTGTATTGTCATTTATATTGTCCTACTCAATGCTTCAGAAGTAGTTATTCAGTTAAAAGCTTCCCAGAAAGTCCTTGGGATCTATTCCAAGACTTGTCTGCCTTGGTGTGCAGTAGGATGAGAAACCTTCTGTTGTGTAGGAAGTTAACCTGCTGTTGACTTTAGCTCTCTTTTCAGTCTTGGGTAAAATAACTTTCTTCCACTCTATTTACATGGAGTACCATATTATTTTATACAGATGTCTGCGGAGATAATCTGGGATATCTCCATGCCATAAACATGGCTGCAACATGATGCATCCAAATCCTAATGCAAGTCAAAGGGATTTCCTTTGGTTTTTGTATTTTCAGTGGAGATCTGTAGAAAACAGTTTTCTGAGCACTTCATAAAAAGTCAAGAATGCTGTGGTAACAATTTTATAACAACTTACAAGAATCAGAAATACACTCTAAAATCTGATTTATGCAGTTTATATAATTAAAGAGGGATATTATACAGTAAAATTGTATGGGGTGTAATTTATAATTCATGGCTACAAATGTAAAGAATGAGATGCCAAACAGAGTAAGATAAACGTTCTACTAAAATGCCAACAACAGTCCAGTTTCTGTATTAACAGAAGTAATGCAGTAAATGAGGAGTGATTATAATAAAGTAAATGACAATGCAGTCATAGAAGTAAGAATAATCCCTCTTGATGTGAACAGGAAACACCGATGAATGCAGACATGCTTAGCACTGTAATCTCATGTTTCTCCATTTGCTGTAAGTGGAGACTTCGAAGAGTTACTAGCTGTGTTATTAGTAGTCCTTTTGAAAATGGATAGCTGCATCAGGCTTGCATAAAAACGTATTCATGAGTACTTGACTCCAATTAGCAAACAGTAGTGGATGAATAAGCAACAGATCAGCATCTGGATGTGCGTTCTCGTGGCATTAGCAGTAATTTGTCAAACAAAGGTGCRAGTGCAGTAAGTTGTCATCTGTGACTTTTGGAAATGAAATTGTCAGTATAGCATCCTGAAAGAGTTTATGAAGATTAAAGGACTCATTGTCACATTCCTAAGAAATTCAGTCTTTTGMGAAAATTGGTTACTAATTATGTCAGTAATACACAATATTCTGTTGTTAGCTGAACTCAATAATAACTTCATAACTTAAAATGACAGGTGTTTTAAGTGTTTTTGTAGTGAAAAGACCCAAATTAACTGAAGCTGTAAAAGACGCATACTTCAAAACTTAAACTGCTCTGTTGACTCTTGAGACTATGAAATTTGCGTAGATCAGTCACGACCACATGCAACTTTCATTTTTATTTGGTAGGCTGATTAAATCCTCCATTTCACCCATTGAAATGAGAATGACACTAGAGTCTCACCTTCCTTTTCACATCGCTTACCTTTAAGACTATCTCTGTGTAAAACGTTTCACCTGCCATTTTCAGATATCATAAATTGTCATAGAGCTAGACCATCTTGGGAATATAGTATTGAATATTATTTGAAGCTCCTTGTGAATTATCGGTGCGTGTATGCAAAAGAAATTAAGAAAGGGCAGAAGCTCAGAGGATGCCAAATCTCGCTCTGCCGTGGTGGCTGATGGAGTACTGCGTTTTCTATGGTGAAAAACTGCTGCTTTTGTGGTGTTTGGCAAGACATGGTGCCCGCTGCTTGTTTTGAGTATCTCAGGTGAAGTACCCGCCACTGCGATGTCTGTGCGTGCCTGGCGGCATGCCGGTGGGCAGCGCAGGCGCGGAGCGACCGCGTACCCTCGTGGCAGCATTCCCAGCCCAGCTGCAACCTCTGCAGTGGCACCAGTCTTGTTTTGTCTTCTAAGGATGGCGCTCAGAGCGACCGAGAAGTGTGCTTGTAACTTTTCCTGCCTTCTGCTGATTGCTCCACATATCCTACAGAGTATTTTAAGTTACTGAAACTGCTTAGATAAATCAAGTGAATTTTATGCCAATTAACATTTTTTAAAATTTTATATCTAATTGTTCTGTGACAGAAATGTAGTTGGAAGGTTCTTGATTGTATTTGTACATTTTTCGTTCTTGTACACGCYTGTGTGAACTTTTGCTTTCTCCTTTTTGTGCTAGTACAG
>NW_028186357.1:6856812-6864312 GCF_003343005.1 Rhea americana | reverse complement strand
TTATACCAAAAGTTAGTTGGCCTTGTGTCTCTCTCAGATGAGAGATTTCCTCTCAACTGGTGCTGCAATGCTATATGAATGAGGTTACTTATATTTGCATGTGAACATTTGTAACATTTTATCATCTCTCTCTGTTTAACGATAATTCTTGTTAGAGCTTCTGGARGAGCAAACAACTAAGTTTTTGTAATTATTTTTTAACAACTTTATAAAGCAGGAGATTTATATGCATTAATAAAGGACAGACTATCTCAGTAARTTAAGATAGCAATAAGACTGTTTTTCAGCAGAAGCGTATCCTGTTGATACAAATGATTYGGAAGGTAGATCTTCCATGATGTGAGCGTTTTTCAAAGGGTTGCTCCCATCTCAACAATGTGAAAATCTTCAAAGGTGCTTCTTCATCAATATGCAAATCTTCAAAAGGGGAATTACACAATAACTAGAGAACTCTCAAAGGGAGAGCAGTTACCCAAAGATGTAAAAAATCTTTGTAAGGGACAGCTCCTCTGTGATTTAAAAGTTCTTCAAAGTGGAAATCACCTCAAGCAATGCAAATTCACTCAGTGCATGGGAAATCGTTGAGTGAGAACACTTCCATGGTGTGTAATCTTTAAAGTAAGAGTAAGTGTTCACTTGAAAATATTTTTAAGATGGTATTTCTAAGAATTGGTGCTGTACAATCACATTACTGTAGGATGCCTTGAGGGTGGCACAGCTTTTAAGTTACCAAGGAACTGGTTACCACTTATGTGTGTATCGGAAGGATRTTGTGGTACCAAACAGTACTTTGAGATGGGTATTTGGTTTACTTTTCATTAGACCTTTAATATGGGATTACAAGATGCTGAATATGGTTCATTTAGCAACTATTTGTTCATTTATATAAAATGTTGCATGCATACACACACACACACACACACACACACACACACATATGCACAGACACATATATATGCAACAGATACGTTATTTAGTTTTATTCTGGAAGCAACAACCTCATCCTTAAGGGGAGCAAAAGTCATGCTAATAGACTACGAAAGAGGTGTGGGCTGGAAAGTTTGAGCCGTCTCCCTTTCATGCCTAGTGCTGCGGGTAGGTGCACGTCTGGAGGCCGTGCTCGGGCCTGACGGCTGGGGAGACATCCAGGGTGGCAGGCATCCGCGTCGTCTTGTGTCTGTTTTTGAATATGATTAGCCTTTTAGTTTCCTGGCTCCTAATAGAATGAATTTTTTTTTTTTTGACTACCAGCGTAGTCACTGCCAGGAAAGCAGCATGCCACGCTGATCYGTACTGATGTCGCTCGCACAGCAGTTGGCCCCTTCTGAAGTTTCTAATTCTGTTGAGGAGCATTGGGACGCCCGAGCCGCGGAGGGAGGGAGGCCTTCAAGAGCTGGAGCTGCTCCCGAAGGGATGGTCCTGGCTCTGAGATGGGCTGACTCTGCCACCCRCTCCCGCAACAGCCCCCGTGCTGGTGACACGGGGCGGCTGGCTGCACTTCGGACTCCACCGAAGCCACGTGCAGCTCTGTCATTGACCTCAATGAAACAAACTTCCTGCTGTTTGGATTCATTTTAGTATTGACTTTCTAAAGGGCTTTTTTGCTTGTTATTTTTTGTTGTTGTTGTTTGGTTGGAGTGTTTTTTCCTAAACAGAAGCAGGCRTTTATTAAAAGATGCCAAGGCCTGAGCTTGCTGTGTGCGTGCTGCAGGTTGGGTGCCTTTGCTACCACTGCATTGCAGTTGTATCAGTCCTCATGGGCACGAAAGCAGCAATTTTAGTGCATAGTGTGAATAGTCTAGGTGAGCAAATATTACTTGGAAGGAAAGTTGTGCTTACTGACCTAGCTTTTTTGCTCACTTGTTCAACTCAGTTAATCATATTTTCAGAGCAGTATAGGCCTCTCAACTGTAAGATGGCTACAATGTACCCTCCTTATTTCAGTTTGATTTTTAGATATCACTCAGATGGTTTGTGTTTGCTGTTCAGGACACACTGAAAGAATATAAAGGACATTGGTATTCTAGGTCTGTTTAAGCTTCAGATTTATTCTGTTTCCATAAACCCAAAATGGCAACCTCTCTTCACATGCTGTGACTTTTTACAAACCTCTTACATATGACAGCTAAAAAAGGAAAAACTGTTTAAAAAAAAAAAAAAAAAAAAAAATCTGTCTCACTCAACCGGTAGATTTTACTCCTAAAGAATTGCAAGGCAGTGTCCCTCTCAAATGACCTCTTAGGGCTTGGGGGTTTGTTGCCCTAAAGTGAAATACTAAATATTCTGCCATTATTAAGTAGGKAATAGTGGGGCGGAATGAGGAGAGGCTGTTTAACCAGCAGCTATTTTATATCATAGTATTGCATATGTTGAGTACGCATCCTGCTCAAGCATGATCTTATTCTTTTCCAAAGCCGTTTATGGATTATATGTATGTAAGATGACCTAGAGGTTAACAACTATTACAATTTCCTATTAAAGACTAGAGTTAGGTTCTATTRAAGGAAAACTTCCATTCGCACAGAAAATGTAGGGTTTCATTATTGCTATGCCCTATGTAAAAGCCAGAAATAGGTACTCCTCTGTATCAAACGTCTGACACGGTTATTTTACCACTATATGGCAGAGTAATTCTTTCTTCTTGTGTAAGTGCAGCTATTGTGGTTATTATATAAAAACATCTTCCCCACAAACATAGCTTTTTTTTTCCTGAAACGGGTTCAAAAATATTATTGTGCTGGATGTTTGGAGGAAAACTTTTGACAGCTAATGTTTGAGGATTATTCCTTATCAGACTGTAATAATTGGAAGGTACAAAGGTTGATGCTAACTTGCTTTTTAAACCTAAAAAGCAAACGTGCCATGATGCTGTATTTCCAGTTTAAGGTGCAATGTGTAGGTGGATGTAGTAATCCTGAGTGCCTGGCAGCTTGTTAGGGCATTCCTTTGATTTTCTTAGAATTTCTGTAAGTAGGCATTTAAAACAATGACAAAAAAATGGAGGGGAACCAACTTTTAAGAGTGTCCTGAAATGAACAGTATCTTCAGCTTCAAATAAGCATTTAATGCAGTGATTGTCTGTGTTCTGGCGAAACGGTGCTGCACCCTCCTYTCGCACTGTGCAGGTCGGTAGAGTGGCTCAGCTTTGATATCCCCCACTACGAAAGGGAGAAGACAGTAGCAGAGCATACATTGGGAGAACCTCAGAACCACGGGCAATGATGTCCAAAACATCCAAAGCACTCTGAATTCGGTAACTTTCAGTCTTGCAGCAGAAAGCCATTTATCTTGTAGAGCTTAGAAGAAGGCTGGAAGGTAGGGAGCGGAGAGAGGTTAAATAGGTGCTCTAGTGAATAAAAGGGCTCTTCTATTCCTTTGATTTATGAGATGACTGCATTAAATCATTTCTGRTGTGTGTGTGTGTGTTGCTCAATAAATGTCTTTCAGTGACTTTGAAATCCAGATTTTTTTGTGTTTTAAAGTTTAGGGAAAATGAATTTATAATGTTGAAGCATCATTACTTAAATTGCTTCTTTCATGTTAGAACTTAATTACAACTAATACACACTCCCCTTCGCATTAGCTCTTTCACTCCTGCCTGTGCTTTATGAAATGGATGGGTTGGAGCATAACAGCACTGACAAAGAGGGGAATAGTTTGAGATGATCAGTATTTTTTTTTTCATACCTACTGGATTTGTCATGTGCTATTCTTCTCATAGACAATGAAAATATGTGTTAGAAAACCTACTTTTTATATTAAAATTTTATCGTGAATGCATGCTTTCTTTTTAAAAGTTGTTTCTAAGTTCTTGGCATGTACTTTGAAATGAAAGTCAATATGCAGTCTCCCCTGTGCAAGTAATGTTGATAGAACTACTTCCCTTGCCTATGTGAAAATAGGCATTTATTATATACGTGTGAGGTCTGTTGCTATGGGAATTAAAATCATCTAACTAATCAAGATATAGCATTGTTAAAATATCTTCCTTTTGTCAATGAAAACACACTCAATTCCTTTTAACAAACCCATAGTCAACACCTGAAAGATCATAGGATTTTTTTTTATTAACCTAAGGTTAAGTGAGAGAAAATAGATTCATATAGACACACAGATGCACGCACATACGTAAACGTTTTCTACAAACTCTTTAGTCAAGTGCACAGGTGATTCTGCCTTCTCCAGAGGACACGTTATTTATTCTGCCTTCTCCAGAGGTGATCAGAAAACATGACCGGGGGCTGTAAGCAGATTTCCAAATTTCCGCGTGCCGTTGGTTTGCTGGGGCCAAGCCGGTCGCAGCCTGGGCTGGCAGGGGCCGTCCGGGAGGCTGCGGACCCTCCTCCGGGGTCCAGAGGCACAGCCAGGGCTCGGTTTTGAGGAAGGTCTGAGGCTGGATTTGAACCTGGCAGGGGAGCAGTGCCACTCCGCTGTCCTGGCGCGTCCTGGAGTCGTCATCGCCCTCTGGTAGGCTCTGTTAGGGCTGCCCTCGAGCCCACCAGGGAGTGGGCAAAGGTTTGGGAAAATTACCTCTGCATAAGCAGTAACATACAGATTTTATTCACAGTGGAGTAAAAAATATTACTGATACAAATGTTCAGAAGGTGATTTTGGAAGCAAATGCATAAAACGCTCCACATTTAATAAGCGTTGCTTTTTTCTCTCTTCTGTATGGAAAAATATGTATGTATCAGTGTAAGRTTTTCTTTGTAGAGATCTGTTTAAATAATGCAGGGTCTCTGGAGTATTTCGTTGATGTATGTCTGCAGAAATGTCATAGATATTTTGAATGGCCTAATATACTTTTAGAATGTAAACATGATGTATTTTTGAATTCTGTGAAGGAAATCCTGAAATAAAAGATACTATACTACAKGCTTTAGGAAAGGATCCTCTATGTAATGATTTTGGTCTTAATATGATTTGGTCTTTTAATTGGGCATCAGTAATTCTGAGTAATCAAAATCAATAATTCTGAGTAATTTTCCTACACTTTTTTGTAGTTATACTAGCTAAGATTAGAGTTTCTTACAAGTCTGAGTGAAAACTTGATAGGAAGTTTCTGAAGAAAGAAACTAGGTACAAAACATAGGTGTATGTTCTTTTCCTTCAGAGATCTAAGGGGAAAATACATGTAACCAGTACCTATGTAGTCAAAGCTCTTGTTAGACTATAAAAAAAAGCAGTTTACTCTGAGTAATCTCAGAGTGTTAGGACATTAGAGCCTTTAATATAACTATTGCATATACAAAATATTTTAATATTTTAAAATATTACATGTCTCATTAAAGAAGGATCCTAACAATTTGGCTCTAAAAAGAAATTATTGAACTATATTTTTTTTCAAACCGATACTTACTGTAGCATAAAAACCTGGACAGTTATTTAATGTAGTAGATGAGCATGTATTTGCGTGCTTTTCCTGTTCTCCACTTTGACAACGTAGTTCAGAAYATAGATGGATTTGGTTCCTTTTTCTGCACCTAAGTTCTCTGGAACAAAGAGTAATGATGTATTCGGAATTTACTCTAATATGTAAATTCATCTATTAAGTACTTGTTCTGGAAGGTTTCTTTGCTTAAAGCACTGACATCAGTCAGTTCATGGCAAGGTTATTAATTTAACACGATAGATAATCATTTTAATTTAAAAATAGTGTATTATTCCATTGGAGCAGCGAATCTGGCAAATGCTGTTTCATAAGAATTTAGCCCTCCCCCTAGTAAAAAAGGAATGACAATTTGGTGAAAAACAGGTCTGTTTCTCAGTTAAACTGCCTCAGTTGATTCTTTGTTACAAATTCAGCTACTAAAAGAACAGCGTTAGGAGTACAGTAGTGAGGAAAGTTGAATATTTATTTAGCATTTTATATTTTTCTAAGTTCTTTGAATCCCGTTCTTGATGGGACATTAAAATGACAAGAAGACCTGACTCTTCCTTTCACCTTTCTCTCCACTTAAAGGTAAGCGTGAAGTGGTTTGAGCTGGAAGGTGCCTCCTTGCTCTCAGAAGCCCCGTGCTGGCCTTGCGGGGCCGTTTCTGTGACTGGGAGCCGTGGGAGCCGGAGCCCCCGGCTTGCTGGAGGCACACGAAAGCCGACAGTAGGAGCCTTGCTGGTTTTGTTGCTTCTCGAAGCGCGCGCTTGCAAGGTTGGAAGAGTGAATTGATTTGCATTGTGAGGGTTATTTCTGCAGTGAAGAGGGTTAGTTTTGTTTTTGAATGAAGGTTTGTTTTGACAGAAAGCAGATATATGAAGAAAATGCTAATTTAAAAAGATCTTGGCAAGCATTTGATTCTTATTAGCCTTTTCCGTTATGCCGCGGAGTGAAATAACTTACCACAAACAGACACCTTGGTTCTTTTWGCAGTGGATGCAGCCTTGGGTAGTCCCAAATTAAAGTAAGTCTAACATGTGCGGTGATTAACCAAACTTAGTATTTGCTGAAAGATAAAGTATATGTAAGTATTGTTGTCTGTGCAAAAGCTTCGTTAATCATCTCKCTCACTGAAGTCTGAGAACGTTGCGAGCATAGGCCTGACAGTATTCAGACAGCAATTATTGACTTACTGTGTTAATGATATGACAGCTTGTTATAAATTACCAGAGGTTAATGGGATAAATAATTGGTATAAAAACACTTAGAAACTGATGATGTAGTATTTTCTTAACCTTCCCTTATAAATATGTGTTAGGGACTGTAGGTGTAACCTCAGAAGATGGTGCTTACCTGTCGCAACGTAGGGAGCGACACGTATGCTGTTGTGTTAAAGGGCAGTGTTAATATTCTCCTGCTGGTGGTGGTCTGTGGTAACTGTTGGTTTGGGAGATCCCGGGGTGTGATGAACCTGATCTCTCTTGCTTGGCGTAGTGCCTTGGCATGCTCGTGTGTTAGCCGTGCCGCAGGGCAGCGTGGTGAAACGACCGAACGCGACGTAGGGCGGGCGCCAGCGCCTGCTCCTGCTCCTGCTGACCCCGTTTCGGCCGAGCGGYTGCCGCTCCTGTGGAGCGGGACTCGGGCGGTGCTGCCTCCCAGCTGGGAATACAGTAGCTTCGATTCCAGGAGTCRAGGTTTGTTGTGTTCCTCGGTTCCYGCTAATTCGAGGAGCCTCCTGCAGTGCCAGGCTGAAAGTGCCTGTTGCAGCTGGTTGCTTGCTGCTGTAGGAGCTGKGGGAGCTGCTACCATAATATAACCCATTGAATTTAAGTGGTGCTGACTGATGCTTTGTTTCCATTGTAGTCGAAGRGAAATAAGTCTATCAAGGACATACCTTGATAAATGCAGAATATTAAATGCACTTCAAAAATTAGGTAAGCACAGGTGTTTTCTCCAAAATGATCTGGACCTACAAAATACCAATGACCAAATGTGGAGTGGTGTAGAGCTAATACTGGATGTGTAAGCTTAGACATCTGCCTATTAGATCATTTATGTGTTGTTATATAAAACATGATACAAGTTTGTGATCTAGAAATATTGTGTTTCTTTTCTTTTTTTTCTCT
>NW_028186357.1:6802085-6856772 GCF_003343005.1 Rhea americana | reverse complement strand
GGAGAGGTAATGCGATGCTGATGGCAGATTCAGTAAATAGATGCAATTCGGAAATATCCTCACTGGTAAACAGGAGAGGATGGTGTGTGGTTTTGCTTTGGATTTTAAGAACCTAGGCAATGATTATAAAACACTGTTCTTCCTGGAAGTCTGCAGCAAATGTAGTTTGAATAATCATAAYTCTGCAATGTATTAAATCTGATTTGAAACCATACATTTTTTGCAACCTGAAATGTTTAAGGAAGTTCTGCTCAGCCATTTTTAATCTGAAGACTTGGCTGCTGTCTATGTCCTGCTGGATTTTAGGCCTGCTAACAACAGTCTTTGTAGAACAGCTGTCCATACTAATGCTGGCAACCAAAGCTTCCTCTCAGGAGACTTCAAGTCCCAGAGCGCCAGCACCGCTGCTGGCTCCAGCAGGAAGCTGTTCTTCAGTTCTCTTTGCAGGGGTCACTTGACCTTTAGCTTGAGTATAGATATAAGGTACATAAGGGTATGAACCAACTACGATCTTCTTTAAGATGCTGGARGAGGGATTGTCTATAGGGATTCAATTTAAAAATCTTTGATCTTTTTATCTTATTAGTGTCTTTTTAGCTTTTGTGACTATTTTGTTTGCCCAGTTCTGATGAATTTGCATCAGTGTTAGACGGTGGCTGTGATTTTTACATCTGTGCACAGTCATGAGCTCTCGTTTGGGGATGGTTTCTTTTAAGCTCTTCATTGTTTCCAAGGGTCACATCTGTCAAAGTATCTCTTGCTACATATGTTAGCCAGGAAGTTGCATGCTATCTTAAAGCAGGACCACAATGATTTGTGTATTTGTAACGATGAGAATTCAAAAGGCTGCCTGTAATATTTTTGAAGTGAGGAAACTTTTAAACTTGAGGCTGCAACAGATACTGGTTTGAAAAAAGCATATCCTATAAACTTTTAATAATAGTCCCATGTTGAAAATCGTTTGTTACATGCCTGCTTTAGATCTAAGGATAATTGCTGTCACACTGTATGAGAAATCCATCTTTTCTATTCATTAGTCTCAAAAATGCATCTGTTAGAAAAAAAGTATAATTAAACAATGTGGAATGGAGCAAAAATTTCAGTGTTACAGTGCACGACACAGTTGATAGCTGAGKCATATTCCTTGTGATATAATTTTGTGTCTTATTAAAATGTATTAAATACGGTTGGATAGAAAGTAATACGTCAGGTATTAAAGAACGATCAGAGCACATCTTGTAAATCGCATACAGAAACAAGACAGACTTACATAAATGCTAATTTGTTGAGAGATTCCAGAGTTTTCAGGACAAAAAGTTACCGTGTAATAAAATCTGAASACAGTTATTCTGGAAAGATGGAAAGAGAAGAATAAAATATTCGTTGGTAAAATAGATTGTTATTGACTATATAGTAAGATGAAAGTTTGTTGTCAGAAACCTGTCAGGCCATTTATATAAACAGTAAATTCATTAAAAAAAAAAAAAAAAAAAACCTATAAAATCTCTTATGTTCTTCAGAAAATGTAATGCCATGAAAATTTTTAATACTTGCATGCAAGACTTTTTCATTCAATTTAAATCAATGTTTCTAATCTTTAGATTTCCTTTATCTCGTATTTCTTTACTTCTTTATTTGAAGTTTTGTAATTTCATTTCTTCTTTAATATGCATATTTAGAAGCGGCAGCTGCTGCTGCTCTGTTCAAATATATTTCTGTATCCAAGAGAAATTTTTGAGATACCACGAACTGAGCTGCAATATTCCCTTTTGTGATTGTTTTTAAGAGAATTAAATCTTTAATTAAAAATATATTTGATTCATCATCACATGGAACAAATTAAATTCTGTAATCTAATCTAAGCAGTCCAGCAGCATTGTTCTATACACCAATATTTTTAAAAAATGACATTTTTCTTTTTCAAACTATCTATATAATATTTTCTTCCTATTCCAATATTGACCTTTTTATTAGCATGCTCTATCCCTCTCCCTAATCTGGGAAATTCTTGTTGCCTTCAGATTGCCTCAGGCCAGCAGAGGGGAACAGAGGGCCAGCACATACCTTCAGCCCTAGAAAATATTAATTGGTATTTTATTGCTTCTGAATAGTTAAATCTCAGATAAATACATCATAATTCATGAAGTTATTTTCACATTTTTCAAGGTTACACAAATGTGTGTATAATGAGGAAAATAGCCTTTTTTTAGTACAAAAGACATGCATTTTTTACATCAATGTATCTTCTAGTTTTTGATGATATAATTGACTGAACAACTGCAACTCTGATGTTGCAGTTGCTAGTACAGGCCTCTAGTGATGCAAGCAGCCCTGGATGACAAGACCTGTGTTCTTGCAGAAGACTCTTGTATCAGTGTTGAATTGACGTAGAACGGAATTTTAAGCCAATACTGTATTTTAATAGGGAATGGGCTATGTTTCTGTTGAAAATTAAAATTGAAGAATTGAAGAATTGAATTGTTTTTATGAGGAACRTGACCTGGAAGCTTGTCTACTAGTAATTTGGATGTTACTTTTTTGGAGGCCCAGAGTATTACGGCTAAATTCAGTTCCTCTGCTCAGTACAAACTTAGCAAGCAATTTCATGAGGTTTTTTTCTTCTTTCTTTTTTGAAAAGCTTTGGTGAACAGCTAGATACTGCTCTAATTACTGCTTAGAAGTCTATAGTCGTGACCAGCATTTTGATTATTAYGACATTAAAGGTGCATTTTTATTTTTGTAACTTCACCACATCTGTAGTATTAATGGACGCTTTCTTTAATGCCCTACTGCACAGCATCACAGAAATAAAAAAGTGTGGTCTAATAATGTCATGGACCTTAGTTTGGAATTAGCATAATGGCAAGAGATGCTGAAAGCAAAATCATATTTCTGTAAGTGACCTATTACCACGCCGGTCACTTTTTGCGTAGTGATTTAAATGAGATCTGTTGGAAGTCGGGGTTGGTGCGGGGAAGAGCGGCTTGTGTGTGGTGTGCGTGGTGGGAAGGCAGCGCAGGCACGGGCCAGGGGCCCTGCGGAGCCCTTGGGCCCGCTCGGAGGGTGCGGTGGTTGCGCAAGTGTTACAGCTGGGAAGGATGTGTGGGCAGAGGCAAAGAAAGCCTTTCTAAGGCATCGTGACTTTTCCCGAGCAAGGAAGGCTTATCGTTTCAGCCCATGATAAATGTCAGTGCCTCGCGGGGGAGGGAGCGCACGTGCAAACTGAAAGCAGCATCAAGGCTCGCTGTAGTTACCATACGTAACACTTYCACCTTAAGGAAGGGGACTTCTAGGCTTCGGTACCGCTGTTCGCTAAGTACAATTCATTAATCTGTTCCAAATAGTTTTCCTTGTTATAAGAGCTTTTCATGAAGAATTGCAAAAGAGCTCAATTAATAAATTTATGAATTACCCACAAATAGAAAATACCTATATAGGGATGGTAACAGGCTAGCTCAGAATTTCTCCCTCTGTTTCTTTGTGCATTAGACTCCTTCAGAGCTCCCAGAATTGTTTAACATCAGGCACTGTGGGATGCTTTGCACTCTTGATTTTGTGGCAGTCTATAACTCAGATACCTTTGGTACCAAACTTGAAAAAAGCCATCTTCAGCTCTGTGGTTTTACAGGCAAACACCTAATTTCTTATACAGAAAGAATGGAAGATTGTAGTGATACCTTATGCTACCATTGATCTTTTTTTTTTTTATTTATTTATTTATTTTTTTTAATGCCTATAGTAAAAACTCTTGGCTTTAATATAATTAGTTACTAGTCGATATATTATTTCCAAATGATATTATTTGTCTCCCTAGCTTCAAGTGCCATCTGCTTTAAACTTTGCAGAAATCTTTTATATGTGTCTTAAAAATGTTTCAGACTCTCTAAGCTCTTTGTGTGTGGTGGARAATGATGCAACCTACATTTTTCCAACCCACATCACCCTGATTAAAGAGAAACAAACAAGATGCGTGAGTGAGTAGTAAGGCAGTTAATCAGCAAACACGCTGAGATTTTTTTTTCTTACAGCTATGTTAGTAAAAATCTGTTTTAATTCTATGTTGATGTCAGTGGAGCTGCTTTGGATTTTCAGTGATGCAACAGTGAATAAAATTTGGCCTCTTGTCATGTTAACTTCAAATAAATGAGTGATTTAGGTTATTTAAACAGAAAAATCTTAAGATTTTTCTCATCTAGTTAATAGCTCTCACCCTCTGCTCATCTGTGCTGACTTCACAGCGGGAGAACTCTCCTGGCTTCAGTGAAAGTCTTTCTGACTTAGGCTCAGGCAGTCTTTTCAATTTTGATCTCAAGCTGTCTGTAAGCCTATGTTCCAGGATGGCGAAGAACAGTGTTCTGGATGACAGCGTGTAACCAGCGCTGTCTGGGGACGTTGCCATCAAATGCTTTTGAGCACCGCAGCTTTTCTAATAAGTATTACGATTCTGTAAAGGTTGAAGAAACGGCATTGGGTTGGACTGATTTGCGTATATGAAATAAATAAAACAGCGCGTGCTTGCTTGGCATATTTACGGGGGAAGAAGTTGCAATCAAATTTCATTAACCGCAGTGCAAACTCTTTTCTAAGAAAGAATATCATGTTTGAAATGAAACAATTATTATAAATTAAGGTAAGGGGAACGTTTGGTAACTTGTCTGTCCTATCCTTTTTCTTCTGTGTAAATATTGCAGCGATTTGTCTAGCTCATTCTTTTTTTTTTTTTTTTTTTTTTTTTTTTTTTTNAGTATTACTGAAGTATTTAATTGTGAGAAGAACTTTTATAAACTAAAGATATGTCCTGCATCATGAACAGCATTCATTACACAACAGCAGTGGAATAGTAGGATCAGCTGTAAAACTTGGTGAAATCAGCAGTACCTTTCCATTGACTTTGGAGGACGTTGAGGTCTGTAGCTGATTGATGTGTGTATTTGTAGTATGTGAAACCTTATGAAGCTGAACTGGTAGTCAGGCCTGCCTAGTGRGATCGGGCAGCCTGACATCTAAATACTGTGTAAAACCAAGGAAAACTTCTGCCTTGCAGCCCTAGTATTATCTTTCAGAAAGAAATTTCTGGGAACAATTCAATTRCTTGTACTCTGGGCATGTGATGTATGTCAGGCCTTCATCATGCTAAAGGCTAAATCTTCTTCAAATCTTTGTCATTGCACTTGAAAAAAGGTCACATCTCTCTAACTAAATCATTATTTTACAGAAAAATCTGCCAAACTTTTCATCGTTAGCTTTAAAAGCCCCCATTCTAGCATAATCTTCTTGGCTTGTTTGTGTTATTCTTGGCTATGTGCATGTTAGTATTGATTCTTAGATGAGAAGTTGCTCYCTTCAGTGTTGCACAGGAAGAAGTTAGTTCTTTATCTAGAAGAATTTCAGTTGATATCAGATCAAGAAAACACCGTGACAGTAGAACAAAAATTGACTCCTGAATTGGCARCCCCAAAACAACAGAGGAAAGGATGGCCTTTCGGATAGGTCAGAGCTCATAATGCTGTCGCTGTCCTCGGCAGTTTTTCCTTGGTCATAGCTGTGTTTTGGATGGAAGAGATTGCAACTCTATTTGAACAGAAATGCTGTTTCTGCCCTGATTTTAGGGACGGACTATAAACTCAAGCAGTCTTTAAAACCTTGTGAATGCAAAACACGCTTGCATGTGTTAGCACACATTTCTATATGCAGACTTTCTACACTAATGCTAGCCCCCACTGTATGTCTGGTGCTAGCTTTGTGCATTGTTTCAGCTCTGAGTAGAAATGTGAACTTCTTTTCCTACCTAGAGATAACATACTTCTCTAGCAGATGGCTAGGATGCTATGGCTCACCTTAGCTCAGTGGTCTGCTCCTTAGAAGCTAACATCCTGTGCTCACCAGGGTGGTGTGAGTGGCACAGGCAGCCAGGCTGGTCGCAGGTTGGCCATCTCAAAAATCTTATAAACCAAAGAYGTTTTTCTTGGCAAATTTCTAGGCTACAAAAGAAAATTTTCAAATGGCGAAGGGCACTTCTAAGCGTTTGGAGAAATTTGCTGACACGTTAAGTAACTTCCACGGGGAATGAACAATGCAAAATGAAGGATAATTTTGAACCCCCAAGCAATGGCAGCTCTGGCTCCCAAACCCTGCAACCRTCGAGCAATACTGTTCTGGAGAGCAGAGCAAAAGAAGAAAGTATAGCCCTGTAACTTAGTGTCATCCCTTCAGTCAAACCTGACCTGTGCCACTTCATCTGACAGCTGGGGTAGGGAGGAGGGAGGTAGTACTTTAGAACATTATAAATTAGTTGACTACTCTAATTAAAGAATTAAAAAAAAACTGCAGGACTTATTTCAGGACTTCTGTTTTTGTCTTGTATGAGAGTCTGCAGGCTTAACAAATGTAACTTGCTGTTTGTTTTTAACTGTATACTTGCAATAATTTGTAAATTATTGCATTAACAGGAATGTGCCTAAATTCCTAGGCACATCTGCCCCCTCCCCCCCCCCAGGTCCCTTGATAAAATTTCATCATTTGAAAAGTGTAACTTATGATGTAGAATGAGATGGCACAGGAGCGACCAGATCATGCAGAATCTCTTGTTCCTTCCCATCTGTATGTAATTGCAGAAGTTAGGCTGGAAGCGCAGTCATCAAGTGTCGTATGTCTTCCTGCAAGTTTTCCTCARCTGCTGGAGAGTGAAGAAACAGAGCGGCTTGTGCTGTTTAAAATACCATTAGGATACTGGATCTTCTAGCCTTTTGAATTAGGTTCATTTAAAAATCCAGTGCCTTAGCTGTGCTCAGTCCTGCTGAAAAACAGACATCTTGTTAGTGGCAATTAGGTGGTATTGAAGTGTTCATACTGTCAGTTTAACTATAGCTTCCTTGTAGACCCAGCAGTTTGCATATAAGCTTTTCTGCTTTCCCTTTGTTGTGTCCCCTTGGTAGCAGCACACTGTAGTTACAATCTGCCTTCACCTCCACTTTCTGTGTTCTTAAAATTCAGCCAAACAGCATGGAATGATTTGACTASTGATATTATTCCCTCTTGCAATCTTAAGAAACAACAGGAGAGAAGCACTGCTTGGAAAGAAAAAAAACGCAAAAAATAAGAACAAACCCCAAACCCTTTTGTTGAAAGAATCCTAAATAACTRTTGTCTACAGGGAATAGTTTAAATCATAAAGGAATGATTTCATAAACCTGAAAAGGGAATCTTTTATTTAACTGGGAAAGAAGGAAAAATGACCCCAAACATTTCACGTCTTTTTTTTTTTTTTTTCTTGCTCCAGTTCCCATGTTTTGGTATCAAAATGCTCTGTGTTGTATATTTTTTGGGGGTTTGTGGAAATGGTTTTGGATAAGCTTCTGCTGAGTTAGAAAGTCTAGAAATTTTAACCTTTCATTAGTATAACTACTGAGCCAGGCAAGCAGAAACAGGCGTTTTTATTCCGGGTTTGGCTAAAGCATGCTGCCACGTCAAATCCGCAGGCTTTTTCCGCTCCCGATTCAACAGTCTTGTGCTGTCCAAACAGGCAACAACGGGTTAACTCTCCCCAAYGGCTTTCCCATACATACAAGACTAAACAAGAAGCAGACTTTAAAGGCTTTAAGTATGGCTGTAGTTAACCATACCCAGCTGTTGCGAGATAAGGGCGCTTGCAGTGGTGCAGGGAGCGCCTTGGCGAGGAGGAAGSCCGTCTGAAGGCAGGGTTTGGAAAGGGGCTGCGTCGCCGTCTGGCAGGCTTCGGAGTTCAGTGTGTGCGTTGAGGGGGGCTGGGAGCGAATTGTTGGATCGTTCAGCTCCAACTGACATTTATATAGCAATCCTATTTCTGCTACCGAAAGCCAAAACATACAAATCCATCTTACCCGGACTATTAAGAAATAGAGAGCGAGTGATTGTTTTTTTTCTCTTCTATTCTCTTCTTTGCTGCCATTGCTCTGCATTAACGTTTATTTTGAATAATGAGGAAAGAATGATATTAGCAAACCTCCATCTATCTTTTAGAGTCTAGTAACATGATGTTTGAATTAAATCTGAACAGTACTTGGTGGTGGAATACACCTTTGGAGGTTCTGCCCACTCGTTAAAGCTGTACCGTAAAACGTTAGAAGTTCTCTTGTTTTGCTGTTTTCAGTATATTGAAATTGTAGTAGAAGTATCTTTTCGAGGAGAGATCCAAAAGCCGATTGGTTCTGTTCCAAATCAAAAGCAAGAAGGCTATGAAAATAAAAGATCTAATTTGAACACTTTTTGGCAGTTAGTGGATTGTTAAATAGCTTGGTTTTAATTGCTCTCAGAAGTGAAGGGGAAGGAGAAGTCTTTTGTAATTCATACTTCTGGAGAAAAAACAACAAATGTGGGAAATCAGGCTGTTAATATTAGAAGTTATAATGTGACTCACACAGTGTTTAATCGCTCCAATAGTACAGGCAGCAAAAGTAGAGACAAAGAAACAGATGTGCAAACTTCCTACTAGTTAAATCCCAGCTATTTAATCAACAGCAGGACTCATCCTTTGTTTCATGATTTTTCCTAGCTCAGAAACATCTCGATAGGAGGACATGAAAAGGTACTGCAAGAAAAGTGCTTTACCATCTGCAACCCAGTGAATATTTTAAATTAATAAAGCAACCTCCCGAAGTTGGCCATAAGGCTATAGAGAGAGGGGAGTAAACCGGCTATAATTCAAAACCAGCAGCCTGGGTAGGAGCTTTTATACGACTGAGCCAGACGGAAACCTGGTTGTCTGACTTCACGATCACTTCTGCCAAGGAGTTTTCTGAAGTGCAGGCAATAAAGAAGAGTTATGCTCCTCAGAGCAAAGCCAACTAGTAGGTTATTAATGTAATCAGAGATTGAGATAGCTGTTYTGTGAATTCTTTCATTGGGGGGGCGTCCTTTGTGTGGTGGTATGTGTGAAGATGATGACTGGTCTCGACTTGCTGTTCAAGCAAAACTGCATTTCAGTGATATATAAGGGTCAGACAGGGGCCCGAGAGTGGGGGCAAAAACACAAGATTCCACTGCATCCTGCCCTGTTCTGTGCTGTTGCCCAGAAATGGGGCAGGCAGATTTTCAGACCTGCCCTCTAGTCTATGGACTAGATAAATCTCCTGCAGTGGAGCATGAGGACCTTGATGGAGAAGTGTTTTTCTACACATTTTGCCCTGTGCAGAACTCTTAGGCACTTCTTGTGCAAGATCCAGGCATGGAAGAGTACTGATAAAACAGAGCTCTGTGCTTTCCTTGCTTTCTTGTCAAAATGGGAGCCCTGATGGCCTTTGCTCCTGTACCTGTCCCAACTTCATGTCTCCTGCTGCACGTTCCACCAGAGACTGTGGAAGGGCAGGAAGGCACTGACGTCTGGCCAAGCCTGGTCTGGCATTCAGCCTTACACAAAGGTCACTGTAAGAAATCACCTGAAAGTCTTGCCTTGCCATAAGAACGTAGAAAACTCAGTCAAAGCTGACATCGTAGAAGTACGGGGCTGATCAGRTGGTGGAAAGGGGATGTGTCTCTTCGCTCCCTCACAGAGGAAATTGTGCACAATTTCTGCTGACATTGTAGTTATTTGTTGCTTTATAATATGCAAATCTACTAATAGATTGTAACCCTGTTTTTAATTGGTATATGCTGTTCTTAGAACGTCCATCTGCAGAGGTTGTTCCAATACACACTAGCTTAGAAAAGAGCTTTTTTAAAAAGAAAACCCTGATTTACACTATGGTGGTAAAAGTGTGAACAACTTTCTTACTGATTTAAAACATATCCTGAATCACTGTTAGTGATCTGCATCGCAGTTCTGTGACCATTAATCATGTAATCATCACAAAACAAAGAGCCCCTTTCATGGAGAGCTGTGCTGCATGCACAGATGCTATATCATTCATTTTTATAGCCAAGGGACCGTGTATTGCTCACTCTCACTAAGAAGTGTACAAGTCATCCATATCCTTTGAAGCCAGTACGTTTTGGGCTAATTTACTAAGAAACAGAAAAGGATTGTATTGGTATCTTCAGAGCTTCATGAAGTTACACAAATTTACAAGCAGAACATTTGGTCTAGATAACTTGTGCATTTCTCCAGGCAGGTATGTGTAGTAAACAACCTTTTCAGTAATTTGCGTGTACACAGTATGGCATCATATATGATAACTGCTGTAGTGGGTGATAGACTTTTTGTTTAACCTCAAATCCCTGCATATCCTGAATCTCACAGCAGAAGTCACTTGACACCYGCACAGATTTTGTTTGGCTTTATAATAAACAGGTAATGAAGGAGGTTTCTATTAACRGACATGTAAGATACAAGTCAACATTTTTTTAGTCCAGATTCTGTCTACATCCTGTCTATACTACTAGTATATAAGGTGCAGAGAGTTCTGTTCACTTACTATGATTTGATTTTATTTTTATATGTATGTATATACACACAYGYACACGCAGAGAAAACGTACAGAAAAGTTAATGATTAAAGAATATAAAAGCGATGGAGGAGATATACCCAGCCAGGTTCAGGCCCAGGATTTCAAGGTTGCAAAGCACACTCTGGAATGCTGGTTCGGTATCATTTGTACCAAGTAATGGTCTTTGCTTTGGACAAGAAGCAATCCTTTAGTCTAAAAATAAAATTGCTGAAATATTTCTAAAATTAATTGACTCTTTGTGCGTCTTTTATTAACGGTTCATTTACTTAAATAATTCAGTCAGTTCATTTTCTGTATTTTCTTCTTCAATATTGTAGCATTTCTCTAACAACTTCTGTTAATACRGTGCCTTTTTTAGATTACTATTTATTCCTCTGCCACTGCATAGTAATGGCATATGCTGAGTATTTGAATCCTTGTTAAGTATCATTCTTGAGTGTCTCAATAACTTCTGTCTTCTTCATGAGTGTCAACTACTGTCAAGAAAAAGGTAGGCTATATCCATTTGAAGAGTCTCATAGTGATTTTTCTCTGTGTTGGGATGTGTATGATCTTCCCAGGGTTTCTCAAGATTGTTACACGCTGCAAATGCCTGGACTGAAAGACAGGTCTTGCTGTACTGTATTTCTGTTTCTTTTTTATTTTTTAGGAGAAAAGATCCCTTTTGTGTTTAAGTCTGAGTGTTTTTGAGAGCACTTGCTGTGGTTCAGTATGTTCTGTAATACAAACTTCTAGGCATTTTGGCAGAAACTAGGGGAGTTCACGTTCTGTTCAATTATTACTCTCCCTAGGTAAAGGCTGTTTGAGTTATTTCCTGCTGAARTTCCTGGGTTGTATTAATATAGACTACAGAGAAATGAATACAAAAGTTAAAGAGGAGAGGCTATTTCATAATTCTGAGAATATTTTCTGTACAAATGTTGATAGCCAAATGACAGTAAAAGTCAACTCCAAACCTGCTACATTTCCCTGTGCTTCTCCCTTAGAGGAACTTGAAGCTCATTTTTGCCATCTTGAATGCTGCTCTTCTGCTTGATAACTTGGGCACCCATCTTGTGGGAACCTCTGCTTTACTCTGCTTTGAAAAATTTAACTGCTATTTCAAAGTCAAACACGTATTGTTCTATAGCTAAGTAATGTGTTTGTGTAATTAGGAGCTGTTGCTATAAATCTGTGGGACTGTGGTAGGGATGAGCCAGCCACTGCTGCACCAGGAGCAAGCATYGGGAAGGAATCGCCTCGGTTGGTAGCTGGAGAGCAGAAATCTTTTCTGAGAGAGCATGTTTTCCAAAACCTGCAGTCGTAAGGGTGCCAACCACACTGTGTCTGGCACCAGAGATATCTGGAAAGCTAAGCACAGTACTCAAATTTAATCACTATATTACTCAACAAAGTTTTGCTTCATGTGTTTGTCATTACTGACTTATTTTAGTCTGAAAGAGATTTTCTTGTACTTGGAAATTTTTGGAAGGTATTGCACCACTTGGTTGCATTTGGAAGACCTGTCTGCCTTGAACACTGAGATGATGACAATTTTGGCAGTCAAAATAAATGTAGGAAGCCAGCCCTGACCAGCACTCTTCTGATGAAAAAGCTCGCTGCAGTTATCTATATTGTCATATAGAGGTGAAACTAAATAAGGTGTTTTATGTTACCCCTTTGTAATTCCTCAGTTTTTACTTTTGCTCGTTGCTTGTGTTGTACCCATGTTTTCTGTGCCGTTGTTTTCATTAGTTACACTAGAAGTTATTTCTTTCTATCCAAAGCATGAAGGCAAAGCTATATGAAACATTGCAGGATGCATTATTTTAGCAGGAACAGCTCTTAATGCCTTTCAAATATCTTGCATGCTTTTTTTTCTTTTTGCTCGCATTGTGAGTATATGTTTCTGTGTTATTTTATGTTTTGGGTGTTAATATGCTGAGAGAGAAAATCTTGAATCTCTGATGCATTTTTTTTGAATATATTCCTAGACTTCAGTCTTGTAGATAAATCAGGTTATTTAAAATTTCTTGAAGGCTTTAAATCTTTAGCTGCAGTTGGGTTAAATCACAGCATTAAACAAAATGAAGACATACAGAATTTCAAGGATTTTTTTCCCCCGATGTCTGACTTCCCATCATTGGTAGATTAGATAGTTATTTGATGGATTGATGAGATTAGAATGGATTTACAAAACATAGCATCTCCCAACCAGTTGTTATTTTTTAATCACTCGTTGCCAAGAAGTTTATTTGGAGGTATTGTTCTAGGCTCTCCCTAGGGTGACCRGTTAAAGATCATAAATAGGAATACAGAAGCAGAGAATTGGAATATTGTTTGGGTGGGGAGTTTTGAGGTCTGGTGCCYGTCTATCTTTCTATCACATCACAGCAATTTTACTGTATTTACCATGTTCCATTTTAAAAACCCAGAGATCAGAGTATCATCAGAATTATGTCAGTACTCCCCTTTCAGATCTCAAATTACCTGACAGAGAATGTATTGCATTTTCTCCTGTCTCTGCAGGTTATTGGGCTATAATACCTTTCTGAAAAGTGATGTTATATTTTACTTTCCTTGATTTTTTTTTTTTTTGATAGCTTGTACATAAGAAAAGGCTATAACTGGCCTTCATCTAATCTGTCTTCTGTAACTCAAACCAGCTGTGTGGTCAAAGAAAGTGAGTCTGGTAGATTTGAGAATGCGGAACTAGCATAATGATGATAACATATTAAATGGCTGTTGCTGAAATTTTTGAGCGACTGTTGGTTAAAGGGAAAATGAAAGTGAATAAAAGAAAAGAGCATAAAAATATGCCAGAAATATTTCAGATCGTGCATTCTGTTTGTGGGGAGCTCTGGGGCCCAGGAGCAGTGTCTCGTTGCTTGGTGTCTGGTCTAGAGTGTCAATGAGACCTTAATTTCCGTAAATTTTGTCCTGTTCTGTACCTAATCTGCCCCACAGCCTTCGGCCACTCCGGCCTTCCCCTGAATGGCAGGGACTGTGCTTTGAGGCAGCCTTTTTACCTTTCCACATTCAAAGAGGCTGGACATGCTTTCTATCGAATTGGGCCCAAAATTGCAGTATTTTGTATGTAACATAATGTCTAGCACTTCTAGGCTAGGGATTAAATATAATAAAAAGTTTGCTGAATTGTTATTTACCCCAGATTTATTTTGCTCATTAGCTGTGTGACACTATGATAATATTATTGTTATTTATTGTTAGAAACAATAGAGACTTTGAGAAGCTATTCTTTCTTTTAGCATGCCAGAGTCATCAACCATCTTTTTGTGTTTGTCAAAGTTTGCACAGAATTTACAGCAAGGCTGTTAAATTATTACCAGCTGAAATAACAGAAGCTATTTCTGTAGTGCTGGATGAGATGTAAAGTACAGGAAATGGAGGAGACAAGAGAGAACCTTTCAGGAGATTCTGATCAAACCAGCAAGTGTCCAGGMATATTTTACTCACCTTCAAGCATAATGCTTTTTGGGGCAGGGGAAGAGAGGAGCAGATTTATCACAGCTGTATTGTGGAAAGGTATCTAAGGCTTATTAAACATTGATTCATGTTTTTCATTTCACATAATACATGGTATGTATGTGTATAATTTACCAGGATGCTTTTTTGATTTTTTTAGTAGTTTGCATCTCAAAAGCAAAGTGTGTTTATATGTATTTCATATAGAAAAGTATATTTTTTCTGTCCATTGTCTACTTTGTTATTTGCATCAAGATTCCATAAATGAGTAAAGAGGATCATCTCTGATGTAATAGTCTTCCTCAGTAAGGAAAGCATGCACTGTTGCAAAAATCAGCATATTGCTTACTAAACCTTGTTTATTTTGCCTTATGATAYGTTAAAAAAAAATCTGAGTTAGATCCTGAGAACTATTGCTTTCAGACTAATGGCAAMACCGGTTTTGGTCATTAGCAGTTATACTTAAAATCAGAACACTGATCCTGCTGCTGATGTAAGTTCACATACCTCAGATTTCAAGGAAACTCTCCTGATTTATGTAACATTGCTCCAGATTTGAGGGAGACCTTTCTTTTTATGGAATACCAAAAAGTGCTATAAACTATAATTTTTCTGAACTGTATTTTCCTCCTAAAATTTTCTAGGAGCTGCGTGCTTGCTCTTTGTCCCCTACAAGAGGAGGTGAAGCAGCCTGCTGAGGGGAGTGGAAATAAGTGCTTTGCCTAGTTTGGGAAATGGTGATGTTAAAGGTAAGAATGTTGAATAACGTGTTGCTGGATAGTGAGTGTTTTATTATTTTAATGCAATTTGTGAAGCCGTTTTTCCCTTGCTAAGTTGAAAATGTCTGCTTCTTGGAAAGAGATACAAATTTAAGAAAGACTCACTCTAAAATCCTGAACGCTGGATGAATTCTCTGGTGTGCTTGTGGCACTGGTGAAGGCTATTAATTTCCACACCTCTCAGACACACACTGGGCCAAGCGGTGGTCCATTTTACGCCTCACTTGCGTAGTTGGAATACGAATGTACTGACAGTTTCTACAGCAAGACAATGAAATATTGCCATGCTGGTAGAATAATTCTTGAGTCTGTCTTGGCCTCATTTACGAGACATAAACTCAGAAGAGTGGTAATAATGACAAGGCTTTTAATATTCCACTGAGCCCTTGTTTGCAGCAGCTTGGYGAACACGGAGAGCTCTGAGGCCACTCTACCTTTGACTGAAGTTTCAGGAGCAGAAAGTAGTGTTTTGTTTTTGTTTTCTGATCTATATAATTCTCTGAAAGCTACAGCTCAGCCGTACCCAAGGAATGTAGCTGCTGTGCACATCCTTCATTAATATTAATAAAGAAAGCAGAGTTCTTGGGTTGTCAAAGTTTTCTTTTCAAGTCTACTTTTTACCAAGTTAAAACCATGCTCAGATCATGGAGTCTGAGCATTCAAACAGACTTTAGAAAAGCCATTACAGAAGCAGAAATCTAATTCTTCAGTTAATGACTAGCAATATTTGAGAGAGATAGAGAGGCACTGTTGTAGATGTGCCTTGCCTCACCTCAGGTGAGAGCACCAGGAATAGTGCACAGCAGGAAATGAAGTGTGTGTGAAGCACAGAAAATAGGAACTTGACCAAAGCTGCATTCCAAGGTGCTTCGGGTACAGGGAGCCTTCAGGAAGGGGAAAAGGGGAAACTGTGCAACTGTTGAACAGTGGAAAATGCTAGTTTTATATTCAAAAGGTAGCTATAGATGAATTGCATATGAAGATAAAAAGTTTTTTTTAAAAGACGGGCAACCTTGCATTTTTATTTTTATGGTCAGGAATTTTAGCAGAAACAGAAGTATTCTCCTTGTTAAATCCTGATGTCTTAAAAATTTGCCCTTCAGACTGAGAGACAGATTTTTTTCTTCCTGTCCTTAACTGTAGATAAATATAGGTTGTATTTTAACACACCTATATCTGCATCTAAGGAGTGATYGGTGAATTTTTGTCCATGGTTTAGAGGTGTGGTATAGATTCATACTGTAACTGACTAGCTGAATCCCTCAGCCTTGCGAGGGAATGATGTTTTCCCCAAATCTGAGGTGTGCTTGGATCTGTTCGCATGTTGTCCGTCTGTGGATGATGCGATTTTAGATATCTCAGGAAAACAATGCTATTCACACTCTTCAGTTGTGTATTCCCCTGTATCCTCTGCTGCTGGCAAATTCACCATTAACTTTCTTGGACTAGGAATGAGAAGGCACTACAAAAAAGAAATATATACAGTTGATCATGGAAAGATGAACTGAAACAACACTTCAGTCATCAGAATTGAAAATGAACAAAGAACCCCTCTGTCCTGCTCTCAGGCCTGGTGTTTTAAGGTGTACATTCAGCTATTACTGCTTCCTAGTAGGTCTATATGTTCATTTCTTGCAGAGCTGTCCCTAAATGTACATATTTGATAATAGAAAAAAGTGCAAATGCTGTGAGGCCTGAGCTTCGATTCAGCATTATTTTTCATTCAGTTACCAATAACTGATGTGCTAGTAACTGAGAGTCACCTATTGCCTTCAGCCTCCTTACCTGGAGCCGTTGTAGACCTCCAGCTAAAGCTCACCGTGCTGTTGGAGGGCATGTAGATGCTTTGTAGACCGATACACTTTGGATGTAATCGGAACGGTCTAAAATGCAGCCATTATGGGATGCCTGGAAGGCAAACTCCTCCAACCTTAGTCACTCTGTCTTGCCTCCTATTCTTTAAATAATCCTACTGAAATCCTTTACGCACGCATAGCTATTGAATACAAAGCAGAAAGGTACTGTTCAGTGTGTGGAGAAGTCACCTTGTGTTTATGTCATGGAATACAAAAGTGCATAATCAAATTATGCATGCACAGTAAACAGGAATATTTCTAATTCTGTAGTGATGATAGACCATATCTTGCTTTAATTTTAAAGCGTTAGGGTTAGTTTCTCTCCTTCGTTGCAGCTTTGTAGGCCTTTATAATTTAAGTTGCCCTGAACATGTTCATCTGGTTGGAGGAAAAATTCCATTGCTGTAAGAATTTAGTAAYGCAATTTATGCGTGCTCTAGGCAGAGGGCACAAAAATGTAACGGTTCTTTGTGAATGAGGAGGTTTTCTGTGAGTTTCCTCAAGTAAAGATACTTCTCTSTGTATCTCTGGTTTACTGTGAACTGAATATAGGAACTTTGCAGATCTGTGCCAGGTAGTTTTTATTTTAAAAAGTCAAAACTTTTTTGTGGGCTGTCTGTAAAATAAACAAACAAAAACACATTTATGCAAATGTTAGGTCAGAGAATGCCTAAGGCAAGGGTTAGGATTGAGGTATTCTGGGATGTATCTTCTTTCCTCAGTCTGYCTATGCCAAAATTAGGTAACTTTTCCTCTGCCTTGAGCAGTTCTGCATGGGCCACTGCTATAATAGTAAAAGCTTGATGTATTTGTAATTTTTTTGGTATTCAAATTRAGAGCATTTTCTTCTCAGGATTTGAATGGTAAGAAATGTGTTGAATATTCTTRAGGTAGCACATTGCACCATGACCTGTGCATGAGAAAGCTCAAAATATATCTTATCTGATGAGAGAACATCTTGCGTCTTTGTGCAAAGGAGAGGAAAAGCCAGAAGTTCTGTTGCAGGAAGTGAGATGCAATAATGCTATAAAATTTATATTGCAAATGAGAAAGATAGCAAAACAGGAAGTTAGACTTTCAAGTGGCAGAAACAAATATTRCTGCTGTATTGCATTGAAAAAATATGCTGTCATTACTAGTAATGGAATTTTTTCCCTAATATTTAAAGTCACWATGTAAAACAGGGTTTGAAATATATACTTTTGGAAATGAGGGTTGTAACTTTTCCCTGCTGCATACAGGTGCTATAGTTGAATGATCATTGCTAGTATTTGCATAACARCAACTCTGTGCATTAGAAATGAACTTGGTAACTTTATTGTTATGTTTAATGATAAAGCTTTTACTTACATGTCAGCAAAGCAGAACTGCATACCTGAAGTTTGGCAAACTGCTTGACCAGGGTTTGGCTGATGGCCGTATCATGGCAATCTGCCTGCCTGCTGGACACGCATTTCATTTATGTCTCCTTAAATTTACCCTTCCAAAATAGAGTGTTCTAAAATACATTTTGAAAACGGAAAAGGTCTTCTGGCCAAGTGTTGCATCCCTCACCCTTCCCAGTGCCTGGCCTGGCTGCAAGCAGGAGAAGGAAACAAGGGAAAGCGAGAACGCTGGCAATGGATGGAGAGGAGGAATGGAGAATCCTTCCAAGTTTTGTGCAGGCGATGACAGCTGATGTGTTGGGCTATAGCAAACGCAGAAAGCAGGCTTTCAACCTTGCTGAGGGCTGGAGAGGAGAAACAAAACCATGCTGTTCACTCTAGTTTGATGCACTCATAGTTCCTCTATGTACCTACTGAGCATTTGGCAAGGACTCGGGTTTATAAGCCCTAGGGAATCACCTGTTGCCTTTGAAATGTGTTCTGAAATGCTTCCAGTAGGTGTGGCCTTTTTTTTTTTTTTTTTTGCAAACTTTCCCACTTTACTCCACCATTTCGCCTTGTTTTTAAACTCAGTAGCACTACTGTAGCATTGTTATGAAAAATGATATCAATGCGGTATTAGACAGTAAAAGTTGAGGACAGTGAAGTGTAGCAAAAGTGGCAGTGTTATGCCATGAGTTGAATGATATTTCAGAGTAAAATATTTCATTCCTTGAGGCTTGCAGATGCACAAGTAAATCTCAAGAGACATATTAATATGCAACAGTAATTTGTAATGTAATTCAAGTAAGCATTGACAAATCCATTTGATACAGACCTGATAAGATTTTGTTTGTTTGTTTTTGAGTGCTTAAAGTGCTGTATGCACCAAAACTGATGTGTCAAGATAAATGCGTATAAGCTATTTCCCTTTCCTCCCACCCCCCCCCATTTATCATTACTGCCTGGAAGAATAGAAGACTATTATATTTTCCTGGATCCTACAGTCTTACTTTGTTTTATTGTGACATCTGTCGCACAAAAAGTTTTACCCTCTTAAGCATCGTACAAAGAACTGCCATTTCATGATGAGGACTTAATCTTTGATCATGACATATTTTAACCAAGAAGTGTCAGTTAGGAACTGTATTTTCTTCAAAACTGAAGATCTGTTGGCGGTGTTTACTACTAAACAGAACTTTGGGGAAAAGCAATGTGATTTTTTGTGTCATGAAGAATATCATGGTTCAAGTAGAAACAATTTCAAAAGAAGTAGAAAGGAGAAGAGGTATAAAACCTCAATAACTAGAGAATGTGCACGTCTCCCTTTGTTCCAGTCTGTGTTTTTTCTCACAAAACAGCAACCACCTCATGTATGCAAGCTTCATAAAAAAAACAATACAGTTTTAATAGCACTGCTCTGAAAAATCGCGAGCTTGAGTATAATGACATAGGTTCACTAATGTCAGCAAAATTTCACTAATTCTCACAAGTAGAAAACTCAATTTTCAAGTTATGTGGTTGCAAAAAATACTGGGTCCAATTTAGTTTGGGTTCTCATCTTGAGTCATTATCATGGAGTGCTTGCTCATGTGTCTTCTAAAACACAGGAAGATCAAAACCAAGCAAAAAAAATGGACCGTCAGTATTTACAAAAGAGAACATTAATTGGAAATTTCAGCATTTGTACTTCATTGAAGCAGTCCTGCCTGAACTTAGTAGTCCTTTTTTTCAGTGTGATGAAYGTTCAGGGCCAAAATGATGAGATGGAAGATGAAATGGATAAGGAAAGGACTTTCCAACGTCACCTCAGAAAATTAATGGCAGGGACAGTTTGGATTTGGTTCTGAACCATTTAAAGGAATTGCCTGAGTCAGGGTAGTGATTCCCCATAATCATTCAGAAGAATTGAGGTAGCTTTTATGTGTGTTTTGGAAAATAAGTCTCATAAACTTAAGCACATAGGAAATTTCTCAAATTATATTAAAAAAAAATGATGTTGGAAGAAGGAAGCCTGGACTTCTTGAATCCTGTCCTTAGCATATATAAATAGAAGGCTGCTGGGTTGGGTTTTTGTTTTTGCTTTTTTTGTTGTTGTTGTTGTTCATGGGGTATTTTTGCTTTTTAGTAGAGAAAGTCATGGTAACAGGAAGATTATGCATGAGAGTAAAAACCATGAAGGAGTAAAAACCATGGAGTGCATTTCTTCTGTGTTCCCCTCTTCCAATTAAATTATGTTTTGTATCCCTTAGGTCACTTTTTGAGCTGTAAATGCTGGAAGTGCGGGAGAACTATGAACCTTTAGTGAGTTCACAGTGCAGTTGTACGTCTCCTCCTAAAAGGCTCACTACTTGTTATTGATGATGAGTGTGGTCCTGGTTAGGCTGTCTCTATCTCCCTATCCCTTCTTCACTTCCCGTTGAAGCAGAGCTGGTCCCTAAAGAAGGGAGTGTCTGASACCTGTATTAATCATGCGGCTAAACAGAAGTAGGCTGTTTGTTAATCCAGAAACCTGTCAGCGCAGCCTCGTTAAGCAAATAAATTCACTGTAGTTTTTTTTAGAGCTTCCATATTTCAAACCCTACAAAAGAAGCAGCAACGGGGAGGAGCAGCGATTGTTCTCATTTTTGTAAACCATTAGCAYGCTGTGATGACTCGAGAAGCCTTCGAGGCCAGAAACTATTTCTCCAGCTTTTCCGTCTGCTTTCTCCAACCTTTACAACTCCMTCCCTCCCTTCCCAAGCATCACCCACTCTGCACTGGCTGCTGCTCAGGGCATGGGCTTATTCACAAAACACATTGCAGAGAAATGTAATCACGAGCCCATCTTCCCTTGCAGGAGCCACTGCTTCTATTCAGGATTTTAAAACCTTAATGCAAGCCTCAGACATCCAAAATCCTCATTAACTAATGACTCTGGATCGTAGAAAAAGATGGTTTTGTGGGATGGTGGTAGAATCCAAATAGYTGTGCTCTGTAAGCAGAGCAGCAGATGTGTTTTCTTGAGTGCATTGTATGACAAGAACATGATAAATTAGACAAAGTATGGATTCCAAATATTTTAAAAATTAGTAATTATTTTACAAAATTATGAAATGGAAAAATCTGGAAGATTTAAGGGTAGAAACTTGCTGTGTTTTCTGCCTGTTATTCCCCTTGGATATACGTTTGGAGAGCTGTAGATAGAGGTGTTGTCTCAGGTTCTAAGGTTAATATAGATTCACTCCTAGTGTCTGTATATTGATCTGTGCCTATGTCTGTTTTATCAGATATTTTTTAGATTGACATCTGGCTCGTTCACTGTTAAGGTTGCAAAATAAGGTAGCTGTATATTGTCCTATGGTGGATAATAGACAAGAATATTCCTTTGCCTTTCAGTTTTTCTCCTTAAAGTCATTTCAAGGGTGTGATTATATCTCCCAAGCTAATCAATGTTTTCCTGTTAGAACGGGAGGGGAAGAGGAGTGTTTGGGTTTTTTGTTTTTTTTTTGTTTAAAAAAAAGAGTACTCCTCAGCGTAAATTTGTCATCAGTGCAGCTGATTTGAGTTCCTCAAAACTGCAAGTAGAACTAAATATGGATTAAAATCACTAGTTAAACATGTACACAATTTGGAAGATCTTYGCTGTAGCCAAAGGTAGTTTAAAATGGAGGTGTTCTTCAGACATGCACTTGCCTCCTCTGTCCAAAGTACGCTCAGTGAAAGGGATGTTATAATCTAAAGGTTTTATTACTGTGAAAGGTAATGTTCATTGAAGTCAGCATGACAGGCTTGCACTTTGTATTGCTTTTCATAAGGTTTTTCATTTTTGATGAAATTTCAGTAATTTATGGTAATTTGATTTGTGAAACGATCAGAAGGTAAAGAATTTTGTGGTGATGTTTGATTGATTGASCTCAATCTCATGATCAAGCACTGCGAATTGCTGTCAGAGCCTTGCATCTGACTGTGTCAAGCCTATCCAGATGACAGGTAATTTTCTAATGTTAACAGTCTGCTTCCTTTCCTATTTCCAGTGTAAATTCATGACCCATCTTCTTGAAGGTTTTAAAAGAAGAAAATACAAAATATATAGGAGGGTATTGTAAATTAGCAAACCCCTTGGGAAGAACACATGAAGGCTGCAAGATTGTTGCAGAGTGCAGACGGAGGTGCTGTGAGCTGGTGCCGGTGGCCAGTACACTTGCAGCCAGCGAGAAGCGAGCCGGGAAAGGACAGGGCAGGTGAACTCTGCACATCCCTGTCTGTGCCAGTCTGGGCCTTGGGGAGAAAGGGAGCTAAAAACCTGAAAGCTTTTTAACTTGCTCTTGGCAAACTGCAATGGCAGTGGCCTTGTGTACAGATGTCTTTTCATATAAACTCAGTAGAGAGGAGCATAAGAGTAACACCAGTGTGCGCTGGTGCTCCCCAGTGCCTTCTGCGAGCCTGCAAGGATCCATGGATTTTCCAAGTCAGAGGTGATATGTTTGTGCTTAACAGTCTTTGATAGTTCCTATAATACCTTTGTTTCCATAGTGTCTGAGTGCCTGTGAGAGCTCCAGTGAATTCTGATTATATAGAGAAGAAACTGCAAGTCTTAGTTAAAAGTTATTGATCATCTAGAGGGCCTGCAATGTCATCACTTATTTTCATATGACAAAGTCTTTAAGTGTCTATCTGTATATATTAATCATTGATAAACAAAAAAAAATATTTACAAAATGTATTTTTAGACTCAACTAAATTAGCAGCATTCATAACATATGCATGCATTTCTGAGATGCTTCTTCTATTAGATATAAATTATTAATATTTGCAACAATATTATTACTGTTTACTCTTGCAGTGTATTGGGTTTATATGCTAATAATACTTTCTTTTCATGCAGCACTTGAAGCATTTGACTTGCTGTCAACTCTTGTTTTGAGGTTAGTTTCTTTCTGACCTTTCTGTAGGAGTATAACAGCACAGTGGGAAGTAAAGACCCCGCCTAAAGCCACTACGCAGGAGCTTACAGTCAAAAACTGCTCCAAAGCTATTTTTATATGGATGGAGAATGTCTTTGCTGGCTCTATATGCTTTGCAACATAGATGAATGACAGAATATGGTTTAGATTTAGACAAGTTCAGGTTCTGTTGTTCAGTGACCTCTTCCAGGTAATACCAAAAAAAAAAAAAAAAAAAAAAAAAAAAAATATTAGAATCTAAAATACCAAAAAAAAAAAAAAAAAAATTACACAAGGCCACACTAAAATGACACAGCCTAATTCCTGCCTTATTTTCCTTCATAATGAGAAAAAATAGCTTCCATTCTGTGTAGTTATTGACATAAAGGCAACATAAAGGCATGTTTTTACTTTTGCTCCCTCCAGCCTGAGTCTGCTCTTCTGTGTTGCTTGATCTGGGGCTTGATGTAAAGCCTGGAGCTGAATTTGGAGTAAAATTTATAGGGAAAAGTGAGATCTTTTGTTATATCAACAAAAGTAACATCTAGGCAACTATGGGAATTTTTTTCACTGATAAGTTCAATGAAAGATATTATACCTCTCCACTAAACTAACATGGAGTACTCCTGCACCTTAAGTTATGGTTAGCTCTATGCAGTATTTCTCATCCACCCCAAATGTGTTTGCTCTTTTGAATGTCTGCAAGGGTCTGTATTTGTATGTATGGGTAGCTGTAAGTTAATGTTCCCATGCAAAAGAGATCAGAGTTAATGGTTGTGCCGAACGTCTAGTCTAGAATAGGATTGGCGGTAAGCAGGTTTGAAGACAGCTGACACGTATTCAAGATGGATTAGCTCATTAGTAGTTATGTTTTCCTTCTGAACAGAATTAAAACTAAATGAACAAGAAATTATTTTTAGCACTTGTATTTGTCAGGTGTTTGGTTTATCTTACCTTGAAGGTTTTTTTTCCTCCTATGACAATATGACTTCTTTTCCTGCAACTTTTTCTCCTGCAACAATATGATTTTTTTTCTCTTGCAACAATATGACTCAGACTGTTCCAAAACTTGTTTTTTAACTGTTAATTTTACCTTCATTGCCTKCCTTTTCTATCATAACAGTTGAACAAGGATTTCTTCATGAGCAGTATTCAAATCAGTTTTTAATGAGCTATTTAATTAAAGGCTAATTGAGGTGAATTCATTAAAGATTTCCAAATTATGCTTATCAGGATAGCTAAATTTTAAGATAAGTTTTAAATATTTGTTTTATACTGCATTGTTTGATCGTAAAAGCATGTATAAAATTATTTTTTAAATGCCTAATTAGACTTTCTATGTACCTTTCTTCCTTAATACCCCATTAGGGCAGTTAATATATGTGAATTTAATATATCACTAGTGCTGAGCTAACAGAAGAAGCAACAAAGCTGTTAAAGGGTGTTTTTCTGAGTCTTAGATACTAAAGAATTAAGAGGTCTACTGGGAATCAGTGATTTGACTTTTTTTTTCCCTTAACCTCAGACTTATTCCTAGGTGGTGGTTAACTACATTTTATGCATATTTTCCTAACCTTGGTGACTACCCTCGACAGCRGGGTAACTGCAGGGAATATCGCTACATGAGGACAGTATAAATCTTTTCTTTGCTGGAACAATCAGTCGGTTAATGAACGAGTGCATTAATTAATCAAGCCAGTAGTTTTCTGTTTCTGGGGGTAGTTACTATCGTTTTGAATCAGAGTGAGTTTGGAAAATAAGCGCTCTGGTTTCCTTTAATCTTCTTGTCATTGACAGAAACACCAAAGTTGTGCCTAGAAATGTCGGGGAAAGGAAAGGAAGATAGAACAAGAAATCTGAAGCAATCAATTCCCAGAATTAATCTGCATTTTTTTTAGAGCTTCAGGATTGGCTATCAATAAATGGATCATCAGAATAAAAGCCTCTTAAGAAAAGTGCTACCTGGACCCAGAGACCGCATTAAAGGAAATTCAGATCTGTTTTTATTTCCTCTTTCTGTCACCTTTCTTTTCCTTTTTTAGCCATTCAAACGGCAAAAGTTGTCTGCCCAGTCAGCCTTCTCCTGTCTCTGATACACTTGTAATTCCATAGTGCCTCATTAGATGTGCGGYGTTCCTGCGGCTGAGGTGCTGGGAGGAGATTATCAGCGCAGCAGTGGCAGCAGGAGCTAAAAATGAGGGAAATACTATTGGTTATAGATCCATCAATTCCATCCTCTGCTGATTTTGACTTGAGACTGATAGCTCTGCATCCCAGGCCTCTGGTCTCTAACTGTAGCCGATTATTTTATGGTCTGGTCCTATTATTAGGGTCTTCTCTCACTGGTACATAGAGAGTCTGTTTCTTTTGCCTTGATCAGAGCAGGAGCAGTCCTGCTGCAACCTAAGGGAATAATTTTCAGAGAGCTGTCGCCATGGTTTAATGAAGGATGGAGTCAMAGGTTTTTCAAGTATTTGAGCACTTTTTTCCTCAAGTATCTGCTACTCTGTACAAATGAAGAGTTTTTCAGTTTTTCTAGGCATGTTGAAAAATTGATGAGTATGTATGTTTGTATGTACATTGACTTAAAATGAGAACTTGGTGATTTTGCTTGCTGTTGCAGCCCCCTTTGAGGTTGTATAATAGTTTCATTCAAAGTGAAACAAACATTCTATTATATTCCATTTAAAAATATGTTAGGTTGCATCATCTCAAATTACTTGCAAACTTGAAATCATATGAATCTATTGAAGAAACTTCTATGTCCCAGCAGGGTTGGTGATATTGTGTTTTTTACGAGACATGAGGACCTGCCATGTGATAATAGCTGACTTGAAAGAACGTAAGATCTGTAGCATAGCACAGCATCCTGTGCTATGTCCACCCGTGTGGACAACGGGAGAGGGCGGGTATATGCAGGTATGTATAGCTGTAGCTATATCTACACTTGCTCATTATATACTCTCAGTTCCGGCAATATATGGCATAGTCTCTTCCTCAGATTTGAGGATGGACATACCCTCGAGGAATTTATTTAATTCCTTTTGAACAAATTTAGACTCTTGGCAGAAGCATCATGCTAGGGTAATGAGCTGTATGATTTAATTATGAGTTGTGAAGAAGTCCKTCTTTTTGGTTGTTTTGAACTGCTTGTTCAAAATTCCATTTTATACCACTTATGTCTTGAATAATGGCAAATAATAATAAATCATTGCCTATTCACTATCTCCATACTACTCATCATTTGATAGACCTCTATCATATTTCCTCTCAGCTGCTTATTTTCCAAAATTACTACATGTAGTTTTCTTTCTATGAAAGCTATTCCATTCCTCCGATCAAATTCATTGTTCTGCATTCGATACTATGCTCTTGCTCCTTGTAATCTCTTTGAGTGGGGATGACCTAAGCTATAGGCACTATCTGAGATGTGGGTATACCATGTTTAAGAGCCTAATGATGCTTTGTGTTTTTTCTCTACTCTTTTTCTAAACCTTTCTAACATATTGTGACWGCTGCTAAAATAGTGAGTTGATGACTCTTGATTCCTTTTTGCAAAACTTGTCAGTCTGTTACTTTTTATAAAAAGTTAGAGATTAGTTCTTTACAAGGCAATTAGTTTGTATTTGTTTACATTAATTTTCATGTGCAATTATATTGTAAAGTCACATTTCTTTTTGTGGCTCTTCAATGAGGTGGCAGTCTTAATTCTAATAAATTTTAACACACAAAATTTAAATAATGCCCCAATTTTAATAAAGCAAAAGTATTTCTTTCTTTTCAAGCTGTTACGTGATTATACACTCTTCTCCTGATCAGTTAGAAATATGTTGAGTAGCAAAGATCCCAGTACAGATTRTTGGGTATCTCACCAGTATCTTCCTTTCATGATAAAACCTAAACATCTRCTTATTGTTTCTTTTTACAAAGTAATGTTGACTTTTCCATTTATCTTTTTTATGTACTTCCATTTATATGTGGTCGGCACTTAATTATTGTTTTGCTGACTGCGGAAGATGGTCTTTTACTGGTCTTTGATAGGGCRATGTGTTCTTGGAGGCTCCTTTTGTTTGATGTTATGTTTGACGCCGTTTCTGTAACATTGTCAATAGYTTAAATAATAATTTTCCTGTTGTAGTCAATAGTTCAGCAGTCTCATACGAGAATTCATAGGTAAACACTAGTTAGACCTAGTAATTTCTTCCATTCAGTTTATCTCTAATACTTCGTTGTAGGAAAAAAAAGATTTTGAAGAATGTTGTTAATCTGGCCTTGTCCCAGGTGCTTCGTGCTTAGAATGACTTGCTGTTGTACTACCAGACATGCACACATATATGTATTTTTACAGCAAGTCATTTGTCGGAGCAATACAGGTGCTTTCCTTTCTCTCAAATCACAATATAGGTAGAGTTCAACTGAAGTGGTTTTTTGAAGCAGAAAGAGGTTTGGAGGAAAGACAGAAAGAATTGCAGTAATTTGCACTTGCTGRTCAGACAGCTGGTGTTGCAGGGGGTTTGCACACATGCAAACATGCTGCAACATGAACATTACTGTTGTATTTAGGTGACCGGTGTTGGGTGATTTTTTTGTGTAAAATGGGCAATGAATGCAAATTTGTGAAATATATTAAAATCTGGTATTARGTTTATTGCTGAAATAACATGTTTTTTACTCTGTTTTTGTTCATGACCTTTCAGTGAAATCACCRAAGGAATAGATAGATAGAAACAGATTTAAGCATATCTGAAATCAAAAGATTATCTAGGTAGAAGAGAGAGACATTTGTGAGCCAGTGTGAGAGRAGGATCAATACCATCATCTGCGTGTTGCTAAATATCTTTCACTACTTATCTGAAATGATTTATAAAGAAGGAGCTACAGGTCAGTRATTACCTCTTACACTGTTTCTTATGATATGTTAAAACTTCAAAAATACGGGTTATGGACAGCAAATTAAAAACTCAACTTGGGAATTACTTTCTCTCGGAAAGTAGTGAGCTAGTCTAAAGTAATTCCCTGTGTGCTCTCCTGCCTCTCTTCTCCTACCTGTTGTAATGCTAAATTTGTCTAGCATAACAACATAAAAATATTATGTGTAAATTAAACATATCTAGAGTTTGGTTTGTTTCCAAAATCTTTTATTCCTTCAATACTCTGCAGAGTATAAGCATGGTGGAAAAAATGGTGGCCRTAAGCCTTGTCTTGCAGTTCAAAAAGGTTAAAATACACTTCATTCAGAAACCAATTAAAACGATGATAATGAAAATAGATGGCTTGACATTGTTGAAGTTGCAAATTCAACAGTGATAAAATAATCTGTGGGGTCTTTTTTAACATTGGTATTATAAYTTAGGATTAACATATTTGTGAATTTTTTATTTATAAAAGTGGAAACACAATGACTTTTATTTTATTTGGCATAATACAGAACACACATTGGAAGGTACCACTTGAATGTTACGTAGTCTGCTGTATGCAGCTCAAAACAAGGCTAGCTTCAAAGTTAGCTCAGGTTGCTCAGAATTTTGTCCGGAGAAGATTAAGCAGATGCAATGTTTTAAAAGAAATAAATGTCTTAGATGTAGTTTCACTGYGCGAAACAAATCTGACACAGATCGTAGAACTAGGTTGCTGAAGAGAGTGCGTCACTGTTTGGAGTGTTTGTGCTCTTTGGGAAATGCTGTCCACCTCGCTGGTTGCTTCTCGTAGGTAGTGTCCTATAAAGAGTCTGTGCTTCGAATATTTTCTGAGAAGCTGCTGTAGTGTTAAGTTACATTGTATTGGAGKTGAGTAAATGTTAACTGGATGATAACTGGGTAGTTTGCTTTGTGACAAAGATTATCCATCAAGCAGTAWTTTTTTCCAAAAATATATTTCTGTATGAAATCTCTTGTGAACTCGCTTTTGTCACATGAATTGAGTTGAAAAGATAGGMTCTCTTCCATCAGTAAAACTTGAAAATTTAAAATAACATTTTTATTATTCAAAAAAGGATAGACCAAATGAGTAGGGAAAACATGAAAGTCTGTGTGCTCCATGGAAAAGTCGGAGGTGTCACTAGACTGAAGATGAGTTAGTGTAGGGTCATGGATAATTGAGAGGGGAGCAAGAAGCACCCTAGCTCTTTGGGTCATCATAAATTCATGAAGAGTATTGACGCAGTATTGGATTAGACAATTCTTTTATCAKGAGAAGAGGCTGTAACACACAGTGACACTAGAAGAGATTATATGGTGATGCAATAAAGTTTACAATGTCAAAATATAAGACAATTAAATAACGTATGTTAGGCACACAGCCTTTCCACAGCTCAATCTTGTTTTCACTSTATGAACAGAGTACTTTTTTAAGGCAGAGTAATGAAAAATAAATTCCTTAAAAGAGTAAAGGAGAGGACAACTTAGCTACAATTTCCATATTAATATTAGAGGAGAAATRTTAAATATCCATGTATTCTCCCCGCCTGTTCTATTCCTTTTCCTTCTAAGAATCATTCTGTTCAAATTCGCRCATCTGTATTGCTCTTACCTTTGCTTTCTGACCACCTTATTCTGCCCTTCYTCTCAGATTTTATCCCGTGGATCCTTCTTTTCTTCCCCTAATGCCTTTCTCAGTGACCAGAGCTGCTCTCCTGATCTTGATTTATTCCGCGCRTTTCTTGTTCTCGTTCCTGTGTGCGGTAAACTCTTTGTACCTTAATAACTGGATACCAGTTTGATAATCTTGACACATTTCTTCTCCATCTCTTACCTCCATAGTGTCAGGATTTGCTCCTTGGGGTATCACTTTATCTATTCGGAAACTCTCTGCAGTTCAGTGGTACCATCTTTTATATGGAATGGATTTAACAAACTCTTGTGTGTTTTTTTTTTGTTTTGTTTTTTTTTTTTTTTTTTTTTTTTTTGACTGTCCTTGAGATTCTTTTCTGAGTCTGCTCTGCTTTCCTTCTTTGAGTTACTCAACACTCTCCTAGGACCACAAAATCTTTTTTAACCTTTGTCCGTGGCTATTAGATAAGACTTATTTCTTTTGCTCAAGTTCTTTCTCTTGTGCTGCCAAATGTCTTTAAAAGAAAAAATACAAATTTAACCTCTGGCAAAATACGAGTTTTTTTTTTTTTTTGTTTTGTTTTTTTTTTGGTAAGTGGCATTTCTCCAAAATGAGGGCACAGCACACAGTTGGGAGCACAGCTAGAGAAACTGCGATCCATCCCTCTGACGTCTGTGGCCGTGCAAGGGAAGCGAGTGGTGCCTGCACAGACAGGAGGCTGGGGAAGGGAGCAGCTTCCCTGGCACAACTACGGATCTACGCGTGTACGTGTAGGGCAGAGCTTTCTGAGCTGAAACAGTAGCAATCATCATAACTCAGCTGAAATGTTTGTGTAGCATTAAAGGGCCTTAGCAGGAGAAGGAAACGTGTGGCCTCTACTGCTCTGCAGCAGAGGGGATTCTCAGACGAAAGTCAGGCTTCTTCTGCACCTGGGACAGTGAAGCCGTGCAGGGTCTGGTGTGACAAACAGTCTTGCGCAGTGCTGGGGGAAATTCTCAGATTCAAGCACTCCCAAATGATATATCAATCATTCATAAAACTGATGGATGCAGAGGTCACACCAGAAAGGTGAAGTTTGTGTTTTGTAGAGTTTTAGTGCGGTCCTCAGCAATAGCRATATGTAAGCGAGCAGGGCCTGCTGGAGACGCCAGGACGGAACAATTCCACGTGCGCGCCTCGCCGGATCTGTCGCTCGGTAGCTGCTGGTGCTTAGCCAAGATAGGGTCACTGTAATGCAGACGGGACGGTGCTGCCCGAGTGTTGTGTTTCCACCTGTAGCGGTAACCGAATCTTTGCTTTCCCCTGCTGCACTGACTTCATGTCTGGCTGTGGAGCAGAGTAGGAGGAGGTCAAGCTGATCGTGAAGAAAATATTCTTTAAAGTTGGTTTGCTCAGTGTCTGAATGGATGCAGAGATTTCTAGTTTGGTTCATCTGATACAGATTCACAGATTCTGGAGGCAGAATAAACCAGTGCAGACTATGTACGAGAAATTGTTGCCCTTTACAAAAAAAAGGCAGGGATCAGATGCAGTTATGTGCAAAACATTCTGTGATGTTCAAAGTATCAAACAAATTGTAGTGTTAAATACAGTGCAGATTTCTTTCCAGAGCTATTGTTCCCTAGAATACCTTGTGTGTCCAGCACCTTAAATGTATATTGTGCCACATTTTGGCTGAATAGCAAAATGAATGATCTCTGCGTTTTTACACCTTTGTGGCATTGACTGCTAGAAACACTCTTTTAAACTATGTTTATCTATGTTTTAGAAAGGAATTAATTAGGAGGAATGCTGCAATGAATTTTTTAAAAAATACCTTTAGATTTCAATGATATTAATTGTGTTGTTAAAAAAAAAAGAAAAAGAAAAAGAAAAGAAAAGAAAAAAAGCAATGAAACTAGAACTAGAATAATCTGCTGAGTGGAAGAATTTGTCCAAAAGAGCTGCTGCAATTGGAGTTTACTTCCATGCCTGCTTCAGTAACAAGGCTTTCAGTGCAACTCTCCAGTTGAGTATAGTAGGACGTAACTGGCAAAGAACAGAATATCAAGAGTAGCATCCAGCTTAATCCTGTCCTCTGAAACTAATCTGACTAAAGTAGCTTGCAGGAATTTAGAAGAAATCTTGAAGAAAAGAAAGTAATGTAATAAAATGCCTGTGGGCTTTACACATATTGTTGGATTAATTGTAGTTGGGATAATGGCAARCTGAAATTATGGATTATGGAAAACCCAGAGAATATGGAAAAAGTTGGCTAGCTCTGAGCAGATGCATCTGCAAGGCCACTACATCATTCCTGAAAGCTGTTTTCTCTTAGACTTAAGTCAGTGTCAGACTATCATGTGCTGCTGCCTCCTCCTTGCTGGAAGGAGAAAAGACCTAGGTAAACCTAGATGCTAGCAGATCATGCTAGCACAACAGCAAATGGGAATAGCTGCTCTGCAAATACATTTAGTGCACACATTAGGAGATGACTGCAAACTGCTGGGGCACTTTGATATARTATGACAATTTCTAGATTTAGTTCTAGTGCAAAGGATCTAAATACCTAACTGAATTCTCTCAACTTTATGCCTAAACTATCAATATCTACAGGAATGACTTTATTTTCTTATTTTTTAAAATTGTTTACAGTGTCATGTGTTCTCACTTCCGACCTGTTACAGAAACCTGTCTTTAAACCAGAAGATCTCAARAGAGCTGGTTTTGCTTTGTCGTAGTAAGTACACTAAAATAGAAGGTAGAAGTGTGGGTGGAGGAATGTCGGCTCATTGGTGTTGATGACATATAGGTACCTAGTTCTTAAGCATGCATTTCTGCAAATACACAGGGGCTGGGGTAGAGACTGGTCCAGGTACAAGACTACRGAGATGGAGAATGGAGCGTGGATATGGGTGGCTGCAGAAATGTCCTCATTTTTTCTTGTGTCGTACAGCTATGCTTCTCTGTTCATGTAGGCAATGTTTCAGGGACAGGGAAAGAAGTGAAGGGGTAGCAGAGATGCTGGGGGTTCATAGAGATGACTAGAAAAATGTCTATATATGGTAGTTAAAGGGTTTCAATGTCTATGTGCTTTGATTTCTCTCTGATACAGAAAAAAGTGAATTTTCCTTTTGGACATCAGAACTGTTTTGGTAGACAGAACTTTATTTCTTTTCCGCCTTCTGTTTGTTGCCTTGATGACTCATTGCTAGATGTAATGATTGGTTTAAACAACTGAAATACAACATATTATTAGCAATGGCATATTGCCAAAACCTGTTACTCCCCCCTTACTCTTCAGTATTGCCCGCAGGATTTTCAAACCTGAAGACTTGATGGCCTAGGGAAACAAAGCTTTCTAGCTGCTTACGCCTCCTGTTTCGTTGCCTAATTATCATTCATCTATCCTGCCATAAAAGTTGTTCTTTACCTGCTTTTTGATTGCTTTATGGCTGCTTTTATAGCCCTTGGGAAATGGAAATGTATATTCTCTGTGTGTTACATTCTGAGATTACTGTTCATTTTAAAATAACTGATCCAGTCAACAGTCTGTATTTTATTCCCCAAATGATCTAATGGGCATCATATCATAAGTGGAAAAACACTTAAGTTAGAGAGTTCAACTATATATATAAAAGACATAACATATGTCTTTTATAAGAAAACATTATTTTTTAAAGTCAGCAAAATACCACTTCTGCCTTTATGTTAGGAGATTCCTGGGCAGTTTGACACATTCACTCTTCTGAAGGCATTAGGGAAGGACTAATTTGTAGCTGGTTTAAATACAAATACATAATTATGCAAATACAAATACAATGAATGAAATTGCAAAAAAAAAACAAAATAGATTTGTTATACTTTTTTTTTCCCTGTGTTTATCTTTAAAGCAGCTATTACTAGGGCTACAAAGATGATCAGAGGGCTGGAGCACCTGCCCTGTGAGRAACGGCTGCGAGAGCTGGGCCTSTTCAGCCTGGGGMAGAGAAGACTGAGGGGGGATCTGATCAGTGTGTACAAGTACCTGAAGGGAGGGTGTCCAGGGGACAGGGACAAACTCTTTTCAGTCACCCGGTGTGACGGGACAAGAGGCAATGGGCAGAAATTGAAGCACAGGAAGTTCTGCCTGATCGTGAGGGGGAATTTCTTCCCTGTGAGAGTGACGGAGCACTGGGACAGGCTGCCCAGAGAGGTTGTGGAGTCTCCTTCTCTGGAGATCTTCAAGGCCCACCTGGATGCAACCCTGTCTAACATGCTCTGGGTGACCCTGCTGAGCAGGGAGGTTGGACTAGATGATCTCCAGAGGTCCCTTCCAACCTCACTGATTCTATGATTCTAGCAGACGTACGCTGTAAGAGAGGCCTGTGGCTGATGCTGTGGGTTCCCCCTTTCCCTATCTACAGCCTTCCCTAAGCCACAGTGGTGATCTCTGTGGTGCATCTTTTGGCACTTGGTAGTTGTGCCCCAATTTTTAACACTCCAGCAATGCAAGAGAAACTTGAGAGCTAAGGCACCAGTTGTATGTGCATCTTAATTTAAAGTGGTTTTTCTGGAGATTTGTCATACTAAAGATTCTGCTAATCTTAAAGACAGTTTAGGCTTTAACATGAGTATTTCTGAGCAAGCCAAGGTTTACCCTCTTGATTACAAAGCTGGAAACAAAGTTACAAAGGATAAGCAACAAAACACCTGAACTTAGGGTATTGTGACTGGATTTCTCCTGTGCTGGTAGGATTGCTCGGAGACGTTCCTGGATGCAGAGCTGGGAAGCCGGGGCGGATTTCTCCGTGGTGCCTACCAGAACCAGTCTGCAGCGCTAGCTGGGGTCAACCTGCAGGAGTGTGACAGGCCAGGCACGTTTGCTTTTGGGAGCTCGCTGTATCATTTCTCCATCTTTTTTTCTCTTTCTTGTCTCTATTTATTTCAAAGTCTGTCCTCCAGTAAAATTTAGTCTAAATAAACACAGCTTTTTTACTGCATATAGATGCTTGCTTTCACATTTTTCCTTTCTTGTTTGCCACAGATTGTTTCTTCTTTCCTCTCATTTAACGTAAATGAATCCCACTGCACATGGCGTTAAGAGCTATTCCTTGCAAATTGAGCACTCAAGACTTTTGCCTAGGAGTGTATAGAAAATATCTTAGCATTTGGAGACTTACAGTGCTGTATAAATTGTCTTTTATATATACTGTCAGGCCTACAGTCTAGTTTATCTTCAACTCATTGTGGAGATCACCTTGGATGTATTAGTAATGTTCATGATAGGTTTTACATTTAAATCATGTTTCCTCAACTGAGTCCCTACTACCTCTTCCTAACAATTCCTAACTAGTCAAGACTAATTTAATAAACATCCCTAAGCATATACTGAACTGGGTATGGTTTGTAATGAGCTATGACAATACTATTTTATTATAACATGTTAAAAATACCATTCCTTATTTCYTAACCTGGATTGATTCTGAACCCGGATTCTCTTTTTATAAGYGACTGGTGGGCTAGGCAAGAGTTTGCAGTTACTTTGCTTATTTTGCTGGTATAGATAAAATTATTTTAAGACTTTTTAGAGCATGGCCTTACAAATAGAAGGCAGTCTGGAGCATCTTTTAGCTCTTTATATAGCTGCTGACACTATTATTTCTCGACATCTTCCTGTTCTGGTGGCATTCTGCCATCTGTTTCTAAGATGACATTATAATGCAAAGTAAAAATTTTAGTATATTCTTCTAAAGACTTTGCTTCTCTTGCTGTGCCATTCTAATTCTGTACAGTCCCTGTTGATGTATTCCTATTTATCTTGTCTGATAGCTGTTTTATTTTCCTATTATGTTTTCCTATTCAGCTTGCATAGAATGCATCAAGATGCCTTCTCAATTTAAATACTTGTCTCTTCTTCATTAACAGCAAGGCCTCATCTGCTTCCCAGTCCTATGGTGGTTCTTATACATTTTAGTTTTATGATTTGGCAAAGCCTGCAAGATCAGGAGAAGATCTATTTACAACCTACTTTGTATAATTTTCACTAGGAGTGATTGCATATACAGAAAAGAATGTATGCAGACTGTTTTCTGTAAAAATAATTGATTTTTGTGAGTTAAATGTGTTTGTGATGAGCCCACCAAAATAACCATGCTGATCTGTGCTATAGGCTCTTACTAACTGTCACAGAGGAGTGTGGAGGGATGCACTTCACTTATAAGAGAGAAGYAGCAATATGTTTTAATATGGTAATATAGTGATTTAACAAAGTCGTAAATAAGACAGTGATTTAGCAAGGGTCGATGGCAAGGTTCACTTGGTTGTTCACTGCGTGGAGGACAGGGTCAGATAAAAGCGTGAAGAAGACCATCCTGTTGAGTCACGAAGTTCAGAATGGACCTCCTCCTCAGAGGAGGAGTCTGGGTGCAGCTAGATTCAGTACTAGTCTCAGACTTGGTCAATGGTTTACGTTTAAGGATTATGCAMACAACTAATAAGGAGACCCTCCCATGAGTCAGAAGGTTCAGAATGGACCTCTTTGACTTTCCAGACTCCTCTTTGGAGGAGTCTGGTGTGGCTGGATCCAATCTTAGCCTCAGGCTTGGYCAATGGTTTATGTCTAAGAATTACATGCACAATCAATCAGAGGTGAAATTTAGCTAAGTTTGCAAGGTTTAGCATGCTGTTAGTTACTTACTGAAGATCTGTTTTGGGGAAGGAATCCCTTGACCTCGAGGAGTAACCTTGAGAGGCATCCGCGCTCAAGAGGAGATTCTGCGGTGCAGCCATCTGCCATGCAGGAGAGCTCAGTGGGGCCTGGGCTGCTCCCTATTTGGGGGGTAAGATGGTTGACTCAGTCATGTYTGCATACTAGTCAGATTTTAGATGGTGCCTGCTCAGGTAACACCTGCCCAGGCGCTGTTGAAGATCTCTCTGTATGAGAAGTCAGCAGGATTGGGGGCAAAGTAGGGGAGGGTGCAAAGTCGGAGGCGAGGGTGCACACCATCACACTGACTTGAATCTAGATTTGCATTCCATCAAATAACGCTGAATTTCAGCTTTTCATTTGAGTAGTTCTATGTCCTATTATAGTACCTCCTGATATTTAGAATAAGGCTTTGTAATTTTAACAAATAAGATACAAAGGAGTATTTGTATTACAAATGTATGTAATTTATGGTTAGCCCTCATGCTAATTACTGTTTTGCATGAAAGRATCCATAGTTTGTTAATTTTATCACTGGTCCTAGTATGTAAAAGTGCATCAATCGAGTGAATGGAACAATTTAAAAAATACACTTTTTTCCCCCCACAAGGCATATTTTTATCGGTACAATATATTTATGCTGTTTCATTTCCACATCAGTTCCGCAACTGAACTCTGAAAATGTAAAGAATTTGAGTTGTCTTTTACCTCTGAAAAAAAAAAAAAAAAAAAAAAAAAAAAAAAACCCAGAGATGTGCTAACTTCAATCTTGATTAGAATCTCCCTGTGTGGTTATATTCTTTTTAATCTGATGTTTCATTTATCAAAATTTGCCAGAGCAGACAAGCATTTCCATACGATAACAATGACTGTAATAGAATACTGTATGGTATAGTACACAGACTGCAATGGCTCAAAACTAATAGACGTTGAATATCAGAGCTATCTTCCAACTTAAATGCCATCTTATCAAACCTGAAGGCAACAAAAAGCAAGAGGAAACATAACCATCTGGGAAAATTGTTATCGCCATAAATGACATCTGGCTTGGCATTTTGTGGTCTCCATACTATTAAATGCTTTGCTGTATTTTGCATAGGTTTCATTAGTACAAATTAGATTCTGTTTGCATTACAGTAGGTAATCAATTATATTGGATATAAAATGTCTTTCCCATAAATCTGAATTACGCTTTTCTTGGAGCATGGTCYAGCTTTTCAGCAGTACAGAGTGCTAGGCCCGCGGTGTGCTGGCGGCAGGGCGCAGCTTCCCCCGGGTGAGAACCCAGCCTTTTCTTCCCTCTGCCTGCTGTTGTGTTTGGTGCAAAATTAACTTTAAAAGTACAAGCATTTTATCAGATAAATATGAGGTAACGAATTTAAAATTCTTTGTGTTGTTTTCCTCTATAATGTTTAAAATTTTCTGAATTGAATAGAGCCAGAAAAAGTTAATTACTTTTGCCACAAGAAGAAATGAGAAGTGTAGCTGAGCTAGGTAGTCTTAGTTCACCATGATACAAATTTCTACCAGCATTTTTATGGGTCAGCAGGCTTGTTGATACTCTGAGCAAGGGAGCTAAAAACTGAATGCATATGAAGAGTTGAGGTGTCCTTTTATTATAGAAAGGTGAGCTATGAAAAAACTTACCTGCAGCAAGAGGGACTCAGGACTTTCAGGTACTTATTTGTGATTTAAAGTTCTATTTAATTTGTCTTTATCTGTTCATAATTATTTTTAATTTCCTGAAGATAGTAACTGTGTCTCCAAACCACTATTTCTAATAAAAAATGTAATATTAATTTGACCATCATGCAATGTATACGTACTGATGCTGGTATAATTATTTTAAAGGTTTTGTGCATTCCCTACTACACTCTTGGTGCTTGCATTGCATCCAGGGTAAAACGGATAATTATTTGCAGCGCAGTTCAAAGGTCATGATAATTTGGTCTCAGTATCATACCTTTTTTGAAAAGCCACCCCAAAAACACTGATTTGGATGGCCAGCAGTTTACAACTATGCAGTTAATAGCAAGCTTCTTATTTTTGTCTCAGCCTTCAAGCTTCACATATCTAAAGTCTCTCAGGTCTCTCATTACCATCCCGGAAACATAGCTTCTAGGTTGCCGCATTTTCTGTCTCCTGCTGATACTGAAGTTCTGATTCAAGTCTTTTTCTTTTCTGGGGTTGATGATTGTAATTTTCTCTTTCCTTGCTTGCTCACTCCTATTAGAAATAGGCTTGAACTGGTGTGGAGATGTGCTGCAAAAGTGATTTCCAAACTTGRGTTTGTCAACATATTGCTCCTGTATTTGCAGTGCTACCACGGCTTTGYTTTAAATGTTATATCAGTCCTAAAGTTTTGTTGCATACAAAGTTTTTTATGGTTGCATATTTGAAGATGTTGCTAAGATTTAAAAAATGATGGTCATAAACTAAACACAGAAATTAAATCATTATCCTAATGAACATGTACCCATTTATTGGCATCAATTACATATTATTACAAATCTAGAATGTTTGTTCAAACATACCTCATAATTATATCTCACTGCTTGTTTGCATCTATCCACGATATATTCTGAGGGGCAAAAATAGTAAAATTTTGTTATAGTTGAGAAATCTTCAGAAAGTACATTTATCTAATTTGTAGGGTTTGCATGATTTGTTTCTTACAATTGTTTTCTCAGTCCTTTATTTTTCCTTAATCTTCAATGAATCTTTGAAATTATAATATAGAATATCAATCTATTTTTTCAGGTAAAGCTTTTAGCAAGAAGCACTGCTGACTTCAATGTCAAATGGTGCTGTTAAATGGTGTTATTAAAAATGAATTCAGAAAAACAACCTCACCCACTCAACGTGTAATTCTGAAAAGCACTAGCTTCTTTTCATAAACAAAAGTGTGCAAATACAATTCCACTGTTTGATCTATTATTGAAAGTACAGTTAATGTGCCATTTAAGTCTTGTTAGTGTTCTAACATACGAACTTTGCAATGTGCTATCACTACGGCAGGACCCAAATGATCAGTATTGGTTTCTGTTTTATAATTGAAGAAGTTAAAACTGCACCTCTACTCTTTTTTTTTTCCTCCAACAAATAAAATCTGTGTGATGGTTACGTGACCTTTTCTTTTCATCTTTGGTCAGGTTTTCATTGTCAGACGCTATCAAGCCAAGCCAAGTATGAATGCAGTGCGACAAATATATTTGTTGAAATGATAAAGGCTGGAAAACACTGATAATGAGATATTGAACATTTCTTCTGTAAGTTGTTGGTTTGAATCCAGACCAGGATAACAAGAAGCAAAAGACCTTAAAAGTAAATAAAAAGTATCATTAAGTACATGTGAGAGTAGGTTAAAAGTAATTTGGCTTAGGAAAAACTTCCCCTTTAAAATAAGTACTAATAAGAATAAGAATAATAAACCAGCCCTACAATATTGGAATTAGAAGTTTAGGAACAGATCTTATCTTAAGGACTTAATTCCTCTCATTTAAAAAAATATTTCAAGGTTTCTGCCTCTGTTTTATGAATCTTATTTACATTTTTATTGAATGAGCTATATTTACATAGCTGTTTCTATAATGTTTCTTCTTATGCCATCTTAAAAGAATGTAAGTCACTAAACCTTGAGTTCCTTTTTGAGATTACTTTTTAATGTGATGGTCATAAGCATCAAAACCTTCAATGAGCTATTTTTAAATCACACAGCATGTGATGTTATGAAATACAGCCTTGTTTTGCCATCCTTCATTTGGAAGTAGTCCAGCTAAGATCAGAAGGACTTTGCTCTAGAAGGTGAAGATGCACCGTTTTGGGGGCTGGGGGCCCAGATTCAGACCCTGGCACTGAAGCTGAATTCCTAGATACAGAGAGTGTATCCACCATGGGATCTAAATCCACTCAGGTGCTGAAGGCTGAAAACAGTGAGAAATAGTTGTCAAACATGTTTCTATGACTGAAGCCCAAACTGGCATACTGCTGTTTGGAGCTCTGACCGGGAATGTGTTTCTTGGTCACTGTTAACTCAGATCTTTATATTGCAGTAGTGGCTGATGTGGCTCCGAAGTGGGCTAGATGCAGGAGAAATATTAACTGTTAAATTTTCATAACTTCTGCATTTTTGTGTTTTTTTTTTTATATATATATATATACTGGGAGATGTACTCTTGAACAGCAGCACGATGTTGTGTGTGTGATGTGTTCCTGAGACATTTCAGCTGGGGTGCTTTCAGTCATGAGCTTTAAGTACATTGCTTTGGGTGACAAAGTGTGAGATCCAAATTGTAAATGACATTGTTACATATACTGTTATATAAACTTTTGAACTTTGTCATTGAATGGCAGTGTAATATTTCATGAAGCTCTCTAGCTAGAAACCTCATATTTTATGAAGCATTTAGGATGGGAATTACTGTACAGCATAAAGCCATTAAAAAGATCAGAAAAATTCAGAAAGTTTAACTTTTTATACCACACATTATATAAAGAGTCCCAAATTTTCAATAAAAACCACTTTTCACAGTTTATGTGCAAAGTGTAGGTATTTTTTGCATGCCCTTTGGAGTAGTTCTGAGATTTGGGTACAAAAGCCATTATCAGCCATTGCTCCTTCTGCTTTGCAGTCTGGATGAGGAAGGAAATCACCCAGGACTGCGACTTCGACATTGCAGTAGGATGTGATGTGTATAATCTGGATCTCAGCAGTCTTGACAGGATTTTAGAGCTGCAAATGGTGCAGCGATTATGACTATGTACTTCTGTGAACCACTGAGGACCCCTGCACYAGCACCTTGTGTTTGTTTACTGAAGTGTGTCAACTTTCTCTGTTTTCAGGTAGAATGCCTCTAGAGCTGGTTTCAAGAGTGTTTAGAAAGTAATTGGCTAATTTTATATTGCATTAGGTATTTTCATTCTACAGCCACTATTGAGGAATAATCTGTTTTGGAGCAGATTCTCACAGGCAAAATTGAGATTTAGGTTCTGTTGGGCTTCCAGAGAAAGCCTGTCARGCCCATATCCTTTATTCCCTTAAAAGTCTTTACCCATATTTGGAAGTATGAACAGAGAATATCAGGGTTCCAGAGTGGACTCATGGATTTTCCTCAGCGTGAATTTATTAGACTTGTTCAAAACGATCTGATTGTTTTTTTTTAATATAATCATTTCAGTTAGGTGGTTAACCAGCCAACATAGGGACACAGATAGAGGTTTCTTGTGTGCAAGCATTATGCGCGAAGGAGCTGTGCATGTTAAAAAGAGAAGCAGTTTTGAGAATCTGTTCAAAGTCTGTCTGTGCAATGCTGAACCATCTTCTTACCATTTATTGGGCTAGTAGTCTGGAAAACGCTAGCAATCTAAGCAGATTAAATTTTGCTTTCACTATTACTTTATTTGATGACTGTCAAACCTGAGAATTTGCAAGTGCTTGGTCTGTGTTTATCAGGCTGCCATAGATTCATGATGAATGCTCCAAAGCTGCAAGGTAAATACTGACAAGTCTATAAACTTTAATTACTACTGTAATGCTATAGGATTCAGTTCTTTCTCAAGGCTTCCTTCATCAAAACTTCTTTCAGCTGCAGCATTCTGCAACTCGGTCCAAACGGCATGTTCATTTGTGCTTTGGTGTCGTGTAATTGAGACTTCAGCAAAGCAGTTTCAGTGTGCTTTGAATTGCATCATTCCTGTTCCGTACAGATGTGCACGGGGAGGAGAAACCGTTAAGAGGCACTGCTGCATGTGCGAGGCAGGTCTTGCCACGAGGCCCTTGCAGGGAAAGGGAGGCTGGCTGCTGCAGGCTGGACCTTTTGAAGGTGGAGTGAGCGATGGGTTGTTTATCTTCAGAGCTGTTTGTCTGCCATAGATTAAATCAGTTAAATTTTCATGGATGTTGGTTATTATTTTTCAGTCGAATGCTGAATTAGATGCCCTTTTCTGTTTCTCTTTTTAAAGAAGATGACCCCATGAGTCACTGCTGAACTGTATGATTCAAAGCACTGTAAGTGACCCTGTGATGGCTTCTTACAAGCCAGAGGTTCTCAAGACTCCAAAAGATAAAATACTCAGCGCTTCTTTATCTAGTAAGTCAGGGTAGGTGTAGGACAAGTATTACTGATACTCAAATACAGTGTCTCTTTGAAGCACTCAACAGATTCAAATTATGTAAAAGGACAATTCTGAATTCTTGGTACTGTCACAAATCTCTAAGCTTTTATAATAAATGTTGTTGTCACATTATATAGGTTAAATGACTAATGATGGAAGTGTGTTCTTATTCATGAAAGCAGCTGCTGAAAACTGTGTTGTCCTAAACTAGACCTTCCTGTCYGTGGAGCTGACAACCATGAAATGATGGAATCAAGTTCCTGTCCTTCAGTGTTGCTTACAGTTAAAACTGTCACACAGTTTTTAAACCGCCTGTCAAAGAGAGAGCCRTAGTTCTGATACAGTGTGGACAATAAGCAGTTTGAAATGTCTCATACTGTGGATGGTGTTAAATGCTGCAGCTTGGTGCACTTTTCATTTCATTTTTTTTATTTCCCAGCCTCCTTGTTTTTTGGGGGGAGGAGGAGAAGGCAGGGGGAATGTCTTGAACACTGGAAGTCAATTAAAAAAAATCAGTAAGCTCTGATGTTAGAATTATCTATTTACTATCTTACCTCTCTGGGACAAGCTTTAGGGTTTGAAAAAACATCATTTTTTGCTGTACTCTTTTAAATAAAAATATAAAGTAGTTCAGAATTAAAGCCAGTATGGGAAGTATGGGGTGCCTTTGACTTCCCCTGAGATTATTTGGAGATTTAAGAGTAAGACAGTCTCCAAATCAAACATCTCACTGCCCTAACACTGTGAAATTGCTCATCAGGATGGCAAGCCTTTCTGTCACATCCACCTTGACCCTTCAGCCTCATCTGCACATACGGGCTCCTGTTAACATGGAGATGCTGTGCTGGCATCAGTGTCTATCCTTGAATATTGAACCTCAGAAGTAGTGTGTGGATGATGAGCATAGCTAGACTATAAAACCAAAATCCTGAATTAGAATGGTACCTCTTACTGTGCTACTTTCTTTATCCATGCTGCTCTTTATTTCCCCTCTACAGCATATTCATTTAAGAATTGATCCTAGAAAATAGCTCCCTGGCTCAGTCTTGCACTGATGTACTGCTTTGTCAAACCATTAAAACTCTGAGTTGTGCAATGCCATTTAGAAAGCAGAGTTCTCTGAAAGTATTGATGATACACTGAGAACTGCAAATGTATCTGATGAGATGGTCCCTGTCCTGGTGAGTTTTCAGTCTGGAGCTGGCCTAGGTTCGATGAGTCAATGCCTAATGGGGTAACAGATAAAGAGGTTATTTTAGCTGCRTTCAATGTGTTACAAAGTCAGAATTTAGTGATAAGGGGAAAACAAGTAAGAGTTCAGTAATTTAATCACGGTTCATTGGAAGTATGTAAATATAGCTGTCAGTAATAGCTACCAAAGCTTACCAGCAAACACAAGTTGACATGTCATTTAGGATAAAGTTTTTTTACACTCATAAATTACCCCCTCAAATATACCTTTATACCAGTCTAAGAAATGACAAAGCTATGGTGTCTTTTCCATAGTGAAGATTTCACAGCACAGCGCAGAGAAGTGGAAATTTCAAAAGCAGCTTCTGCAGCTCTTTGTCATCCTGGGAAGGATCCTGGGTGTGACTCAGAGCACCCTGSTGGCAGGGAGTAATAGCAATGGGACCTTCAAAATGGATGAGTCTTGCCAAAACACAAGCAAAATGAGAGCTGCTGGACCCCTCATACTGCCCTGCCGTCTGCGTTGTGGCCCATTTGCATTCGCTTTGAAGAGTGTCAGCTCCGCGCCCTGGAGACTTAACATGGTTTAAAAGATCATGTGAGAGGTGCTCTGAGGTTTGGACCTGCATGTCCTACATACCAAAGCAAAGAATAGGTATGTAGGTTATATATATATAGGATGTTAGAGCAATTAACTAAGATTTGTATTTGTACAATATATTGAAAAACAATAGAACAATAAAAAGTTAAGCTTGTTGCTTTCCAGTTGGCCCAATGTCTGTAACTAATAAATAACATGCACTCATTTAATATGTAATTGATTATTAATTTATCTTTAATGAATATCTGGCTATTAGCTTGTAAGACAGATTTATGAAGCCATATTTATTTAGCTTCAGATATACTGGAAATTAGATTACTCAATTAATTGGATTACTCAACAAATATTGATTAGCATTTTTAGCAATTAACATTATAGACGTGTAATATAGCACTATCTTTTAAATTTTTAATTAACTGTTTAAACATTACTTGGAAGTTTAAAGTTGTTAAGGCTATAATTACATTATTGCCTATGCAGTTTTGAGTTAATTATATAGCATTTCTATAGACTTGACAACTGCAAAATGTATCCCCTTAACAATCAATTGGTATTAAATTACTTTCAATTAGTTTTTATTAAAACCAAATTAGAGTCTCATTTCAGACAGTGAAAGTAGCACAAAATCTTAGAATCTAACCACGATTTGTGCTCCTTGTACTGATTTTCGTATGTGTAGCTCAGCAGTTAGTGGACGTAGTTTTAAAATTGACATAAAACACACAGCTATTTAAATTGCAGCTCTGCAAAGACACAATGCCTAATACTACTTCCATAAAAATCAGCACAAATCTCACTGATTTGGGATAAACCTAGAGCCTGAGATTTTTGGTGATATAAACTGTTACGGTTCTTTTAATTGCAACAGATTTCTACCCTGAAATTATGGACATTTCTCTAAGCCTAAAGGGAATTTTGTTTGTGTTTCATAGTGCTGCAATATGCTGATTGATGAGAGCTTGTTTAGTTGACAGGCGTCAAAATTAATCTTGTAGGCTCAGGGCTTTAAAGAAGCTTTCTTCCAGCTAGAGATTCCCAGATTAGTTAGGGTTTAGATGCTTAAAAGCTCTAATATTTGATAATAAAATACTTTTAATCTAGCATGAGACAATATAATATACTGCTTCCTGTAGCAGCTTTTTTGTAGTTTATGACCCCTTAACTTCTTGATTTTGCTCTCCAGCTCAACCTTCTTCATTTATTTTGTGCATAACTACAGTTACGTTTCCTTTTGATTATGAGTAGATGTGCCTCATASGTTGTCAGGCTTTATAAAACCGTATACAGACTTTAAAATTTAATTAGTGATATAATAGGAGCAGCAATAATTACCCCTAAAAAAAGTCTTAAAATGTAAACAAACCTGGTAAATGAAATGGTAATTAGCATACTGGGATGCTTACCCCACGGTTGTGAGCTAACATGACGTGAGAGAGCGTCTCTTGCCAGATTCCCCAGCATTTCTCCAAATTTAAGCTTCTTGGCATGAGGAATACAAAGGGTTTGTTTGATTTATGTGCTAGCGAAAGGAATCACGACTATCAAAAAGGCTGGTAGCTGCTTATTTGTTTCTCCTTGCTCATGTGTTCCTCATAAATAGCAAATGCCTGCACCAGTAACCTGCCACCGGTAGCTACCTGGCTTCTGCCCTCGCAAGTACCGGCGAGGGGCTCTGAACCAGGCGCAGTGATAACGCCCCAGCAGAGCCCAGCACGGGCTCATCAGTCTCTATTTTAAGTGCTTCTAACTGATGTTTACCAAAGTCCTGAGCATCCATTGATTTCATGAGAATTTATAGYGGGGAGAGTTTTAGTGTTAGTCAGATAGCCAGGCTGGAAATAGCTACCTGGTAGGATTTATTTTAGATGTAGAGGTACTGGGAAGGTACCTGTCTAGATTGGAAATCAATTGGACTTAGTGCCAGTCTCATTTAAACACTTGCTTATGCCCCCAAGCATCTTCCTGCGTCCTTAGGCTCTAAAACACCTCAGAAGAAGGAAGGCTAGCCACTGAGTCAGTTTGAAAATCCAGCCATCAGGGTGGAGCTGACACGTGTGGGTCGCAGCGCGAGAGACCAACCCCGCGGCGAGGGGGAAGAGCTCAGAGGGGCGCTGAAGTGGCGCGGCTGCCCCGGTGGCTTGCTTTAACCGTGCTGTGAACCGCTTCCTTGCTTAATGTCCTCGTGTGACACAGGTTGCTTTTTCTTGCATCACTTTGAAAGTGCAGGAAAATGGGAACTGTATTTGTATTTGCCTATTTGTTCATACTGAGTTATGGCAAAGGCATCGTAGTTGTGTTTTGGGATTTCGTTGTCTTCAGTGCTGTGCAAATGCAGGGAGAGAGGGATGTTCCTGTCCTTGTGCCTTTTACAATCTGAGTAACTTTTGCTATAGTCTTTCTTTTATATATGCTGTACTGGTTAGCTAGCAATGGGAAAAATCAGGTAACCTCTCTTTTGCCCAAGTCTTGTGGCACTTACTTGCTACACAGGTATGTGAAATTAAATTGTTGCTTTCTCTTAATGTCTTTTGTTGCAGGCATTGTAGTGTGAAGTGTGTTGTGTTGTAGCATTGAAACATTTCAAGGAACTAAATGTATTTTGTATAAATGGCTGATGTTTTTTGTCTTCAAAAGAACCTGACATTCTGCATTTGACTGAGACTACACATATTTAAAAATTAAAATCTGGAGACTCTACAAAGATAGTTTTAGTCTGCAAATTCTCTTCAAGAAGTATTAATAATGACAATATTACGTTGTAAGAGCGAGTAAACTAAAATGTCCCCATGGACACATTTCRCTTCAGTCATTAAGAAGAAAATGACTATACTCTTTATTTAGAATAATGAGAACTGATACTGGTTGTCATTAGAGTATGCTACAATAAAATGTTAATAAGAGGCAGCTTGAGAATACAGCACTAATGCAATGTTTTTTTAATCAAATTTTTGGAATTGATGGCCTATGGCAAAAGAAGCAAAATCTTTAATATTATCTGATGATTTTCATACCACCCCCAAGGAGAGATGTTTGTTCTGTCAACTACATAACCTCTTCTTTAGATGCGAAATGCAGCACACGTTTTGTCACTGTTGTTAAAAAAAAATTGTGTTCTGAGCAGATATGGCAGTACACAGTTTATTGACATACGGTCTATGATATTTTCTACACAGTAACATTTCAGTAGTTGTATTCTACTTTCTAAAATGTGTGGCTGGAGTGGTAAGTATTGATCTTAATTCTAAGACCCAGTAAGTGAAAGATCATTTTCAGTGGTCACTATTAAAATACTCATGTTTGCTCTGGGATTACACGCAGTGATATCTGACACGTACCGTGTTGTTTTCTTGCAGTTAGAATATAAATCGTAAATGCCCTTGAGAAACAAACACATGTGGAAAAGCAATTTTGGGCGATGCGCCCCAGTTTCCCCTTCTCGCTCCGTGCCGGCTGAGCGGCCGTTCAGCGGGCTGCCCCGGAGCAGAGGCCTCCGGACACTGGCACAGGTTGCYCTGTTTTGAATATCTCCTTCTCTGGAGAAGGAAGCAATCCTGCAACGTGCTCTAGGTGACCCTGCTTGAGCAGGGAGGTTGGACTAGATGATCTCCAGAGGTTCCTTCCAACCTTACCCATTCTGTGATTCCCCGCGCTTGGGCTGCAACTCACCTGAGTGTGCGAATTGCTTTGGAGATACAGATGGCTCTCGTTTAAGATTTGTGCTTGCAATGAAATACGAGTGAAATGAATTTTGTCTTTTTCACCAGGAGGAATGCAGAACAGAATGGAAGGGAAGATAAAACTCATTTCAATATGTACGCAGAGAGCATTTCTTATTTCTGCTGATGGCTGCCACATCTTTTCAGCAGGAACAGCTGGTATCTAAATGGCTTCCTCAGCTAAAACAATGTCTCTCTCACTTTAAAGTTTCAGCAGGAAGCTGCTGTTTCATCATTTAGTTGTGTCATATATTTATAGCATTGTGTTTAGCTGTAGTGTTTGAGCAACAAAAATGAAAGAAAATTGATGCACTGTATGTCTTGGTGCCAGTGAATATGAAGTTATGGTTAGTCATAAAACCTTGTAATCTATTACAAAGGGGAAGAACCATATTCTCAATGCTGTGGTAAAACTTTTAGAAATAGAACAATTAAGAAGTCTGAAAGGAAATATGGTCCCTGTTCAGCGATACATTTATGTTTSTGCCTGTGTGTAAACATCTCAGTGATCCCATTGCAATCGTCGAACTCACCAACTTGAGCACACGCTCAAGGACGTTTTTTGATGTAGCCTAGGTGAGGACGTTTCTCATCAATTTTCATTTAGCTGGCAAAATGTTTTTTCTTGCAAATTTAAAAATGAAAATAAAATGGAAGCAAAAAGTGATTCCAAGTAGAAAGGATAAAAAATGTATACAAGACAGCAAGCAAATTCAAAAAAAAAATCATTATTTTCGGACCATGTGAATTTGAATGAATTTCTTCAGTGTTCATATTTTTTTGCCACAGTGTTTATATAAGAGAAGCCAATAATAATATTTAATAACAGCCAGCTCTGTGCTTTTGAARTGGAAAAGAATGAAATAAGTCTGTTAATCTAAGCTATGTAGAAGCTGCAGTTTACAAAAATGAGATCTCCCTTAAAGCTGATACTTGCTTCCCACTGGGTTAGTCGCACAGGGCTCGTGTATTGTTCGGGCACGCTGGCCCGAAGGCTCGTAAGGTAAACTGGTGCTCGGAGGCAGCAGGAGAAGCACCGCTCTCAGTTCGTCTAGTCGCGGCATCGCTTGCATCAAAGACTGAACCTCAGGTTAAAGTCCTACTATTAAATAAACATAGATACATAATAATAAATATAAATGTCTAGGGTTAACTAGTGGCAGTCAGGCCTATTTCATGCACTGCTTTTCCTCGTTTCCTCTCTTTTTATAACAATGAATGGATGCTCATCAATAGTTACGGACATCCAAAAATAACAACATTGCAAAATGCCAGTAATATTAAAAAGATGTACATAGGGTAAAGGTGGTTYGAAGGTGATCTGGACAGATGGGGGATGATGTGGAAGAGGCAGCTRTGTAGCAAGACAAATTCAAAAGTACAGCAGTTAGCTAGGTGCATGTATTTATTATGATGATTATCATATATAAAGTCCAACTTAATGAMTCTTTTTCCTCATGCCTTTTCACTTCTTTGCTCATTGAACTGAACAGAAACATTCTGCTTGGCCATTTCCACAAATCATTTGATTAAAATGTATTTCAGTCTGAAGCCTACCAAATGGCTAATATGGAAGAAATTAGCAACTTATTAATTAAATAGTTTTATATCAGATTTGTTACTTAAAGTGAGGCATCACATAGGTATTTGTAGAGCAAGAGGAGAGGAGGAGAACCCATATCTAAAACCAACAGTACAATTTCTATTTAAGTACCAGTTTGTAAATTATTTGAAACTTAGATGAGAGAACTAAAATGCAAAGGCTGTATCAAGTTTGAAGTGTTATTTTTCTGATTGCTTAAAATTATTTTGTTTCTGCCTGTGTCTGCCAGGAGGTTTTTAAGCATGTCAAAATTCTGGCAATACCTGCAGCTAAGAATAGCCTTGCAACGGTCTAGCTTGACAAAGCCTCAAAATGTAACTGCTAGATCTTCTGGGGATAATTGGATAAAATTAGCACCCCAATATCTACTTTGCATAAATCTTAGAGGAGCTGAAAAGTCAGTGTATCCTCTTTCTCCTTGGCTATCCCTCAGGAACCACTGGTATTTGGTATATAAAAAACTGGCTGCTAGTGTTCCTGAGGAGATGATGAGTTTCCTGTATTCACTGACATTTGTATTTATTTGGGATATCGAACAAATCATGGATATTTATCGCACCGATGAAAAAAAGACTGTTGGCTTCAGACTGCTGTGTATCTGCCTATCTACAAACATCTCCAAAGGGCTAAGCTAAGCACCATGTTCACTTTTATCATAACCTGTTCTTATCAAGATTATTCTTATCTCCTCTCTCCTGATTTGCCTGCTTGTCAGACTACTTGCTTCATCTTCTTTTACAAAAATTAGTTTTCAGTAGTAAACTTTTTAGAGGGAGGTATCGTTTATTAATGTGTGATGTTGTGTCCAGGAAAAAACGATCTTTGCTGATAAGGCGATAGCAACTTTAGTCTGAACCAACACGTGGCATGAGGGTGCTTTAGAAGTGCCGTCGGGCTTTGGGTCTCGAGCAGTCTGCGTTCAGCATAAGCAGAGCCTCACTGGGTGCCTGCTGCCCACTGTCAGATATAAGTACAGAAACAAAAGCATAAAACTGTTCAACATTAACCTCTCCAGAGAAAAAAATGTATCTTTTGTTCCGTTTTTCAGGAGAGTTGGTGGCCAGTTGTATACTCATAAATAAAATAAATTTTCTCTGTTTAAAATCATACCACAAGAAGAATATAAATTTGGAATATTGTAACAGTGCCTATTTTTTTCCTTCTACAAAAAACAATAAAATGAATATTTAAACAAAAAATAATTAAAATGGAGTTACTAACTACCATTAAGTGGCACTACATAACATGATGCTACTTACACTAAACCAAGCTCATTATTATTACAGTATTTAGTAATAGTAAAAATCATTAAAAAAAATCCTTTCTTGTAAATAATTTATTTTTGAGATAAAGTCATTCTGAACCATGTTTTTCATCAAGATATTTTGCTCAAGAAAGAACAGGGTACAGTGGTATATACTCTGCACTGTTTTTCCCCAGAATGTTTTAGTTACGCAGAAAAGTTCTTGTTTCTTGATTAACTTTTCAAATGAATTTTAGTGAAGAAGAAGGCATTGTGATGAGCTAGAGATTATCTTTTGGGTATATGTCTTTAATTTTACAGTTTTTAGAACAACTTTTCTCCTTCCCAGTTGTTACTCTGTTTTGCTTGAGCAGTTGACCAATTTTCAGCCTCTTTTCTATATGGAAGAAGGAGCGATACTGACTCTTTCTCTGACGAAGCCTTGTTTTCTTACATAGCCTGTCCTGTTCCCTAAAGACGCAGGCCACTCCGGTGGCTTCAACAGGACTTCTGCAGGACGAGCTGCCCCRTAGAAGAGTCCCTGAGCTGGGACTGTCACCAGTCACTCTGCAGAGGCAGGAATTTTGCAGGGTATGATCTTGTAGTGTAAGCAGTAGTAATATACTGTCACCATCCATGTTATAAAACAATACTGTCTCCTTCTTGTAATAATGCTGGACTGTCATTTCCAAATGTCATTGATTCCTACAAAGCAGCAGAATCCCATAACAAGGACAAATTCGACACTGTGTGCAAGAATTACCCTCTGCACAGCACGGGACGTGAGGTCAGCATGTGCCACCATCGTAATAACCAACAAAATCAATTGCCGACCCTTCTGCGCTCAAGGTGAGCTTTGCTGCCATGGTACTGCAGCGCTGGGGTAGCGCAGCCAAATACCATCAGCAGAAAGAATGTGCAAAGTAGAACTGTGTTATTAAGGTAAATTGCTGCCTGAGGAATGATTCCTGGTGGATATTATTTTTTGAGAACAGCTCGAAGCAGCTGATATCCATGTGAAATAAACAGAATCCTCAGATTGTGATGGAAGCTGTAAGGTTCTGAGGAGCTGAAGCTCAGGAAATCTCAAGACATCTTTATTTTGACTCTAAGGTACTGAATAACACAGAGTCATATATACCGACTGTTAGCTCCGTAGTAGGCCAGGGTAACAGCTAGGTATTGCAGCTCTATTTAAAATCAGTGCAGTACCCTACATTGTCTTCCTAACATCTTCAGTGTTTCAAGGGAGGAGGTAATAGCAATGTTCGAAATCCATGGTGATAGATAAATGGTTTCCATCCTTTTCTTAACAAAGAAATATGTTACTTTGGTGTTGACCATCTCCTGAAGGACTTTAAATTAAAGCACATCAGTGCATCAGCCCCAGAATCAAAAGACTATTTCTAATATCCCAATCCTTGAAAAGGCTTATAAAGGAGGGAAAAAAAAAAAAAAAAAAAAAAAAGGTGCAGCAAGGGAGATGAGAAAAGTTCTTGCTGACCCTCTGGCACGTACTCCTTCAATCCTTTAAGTTTCCTGAATGTTAACTTTCATTTGTTATACTTCAACCCAGAACAGACTCATTCAGTATTACACAGTAGAACTGTAATTCTTACATCACCAAATGTTAACCTTTCTAGAAAATCAAGTCATAAATTCAGATTTCAGATCTATTTCTTGTTTGTTAAAACTGCTAACCACCACTGACTTTGATACTAGTACTGTGTATTTTACGTATACTGTTCGTGTGGTAGCTTGGAAAAAGCGCCAATGTCAGTAGCTGAAAGCAGCTCTTCGGTATCTCTAATTAGAGGTTGACGTGGTATCACTGCAGTTCTGAAATTCTCTTGATTTGTTTTTTATTATTTGAAAATTATATTTAAGTTCTTCAGTACTTGATTATTGAGAATGGCCTTTAGTGTAAGCAGTTTTTGATATTCCTGAAAGGTGAAGAGAAGATTGTCCTTTTTTTGCTGAACAGATAGAAGCTTTTAGTTGTAAATGACGGTTGTTTTACCTGGGTTCATAGACACTGAAAAATCTTTACTGATGATTACTGAGACAGACTACTCTAGTTCCCTCCTACTGGTTATCTGCTCTCAGAAATAATATTTCCATTAAAAAAGTTTGCTTTTTATGCATTAATAAAACTTCTAGACTGTTTGCATTTTTCCTTGAGTTATAACTTACATTGAATTTAATAATGGCAGTCACTGTAGTAGGTCCATGACAATATATGTGCAAAATTTCTTCTTTTCTAGATTATATGAGTTTTGTTAAGTTTCTTCTAGCTAAGATAGATGAAAAAATACAAGAAAATTTGGGGAGGTGGTAAAAGATAACAGTGATTTTAGTTGAAGATTAAATTAATTTATGTTACTTACAGCGACATGCTTTCCTTCTGTCCCTAATTGAAAATTTTGTTCCTCACGTAATTTCAGCAATTATGACACTGTATCTGCAAAGAAAAGGTGACTTGCAATCTATTGTAGGAATGAAGCTACAATGTAATACTACTTACTGTTCTTGCATATCTTGGTTCTTTGCAGGCGTAATATGTGATCTAGCAGAAAGACTAGGGGAACTTTTGGCATTGGGATGTAGTTGAAACTCCTCCTTTCCAGACTGACATTTATGAAAGGTTAACAGATATAAGACCTGATGAAAGACCTAGCAGCTTCAGGGGCCCAGCTTAATAGTTTATCTTCTCTACTGTTTATTTTCCAGTGAGATTTCCTTGAACAAGAAGCAAGAAATGTTGCAATACTTGTCGTGTTCAGGCCAAAGATTTGAAAACTTTCAGACTTCTTAACCTCTGGGAACAGGAGAGATGCTTTAGTTCACATGGTAACTAGCTCAGAGAATATTATTGTGAAAACTATTTTCTACCACGCTATTTTTGTTCAAATATAATGTGTAAATAAGCCCATGAATGATTTTTTTTCTGCATCTCAGTACTTTTTAAGTCCATCTTTGAATGTGAATTAAAAAAATCCAGCTAAGTACCACATCTTCCCCAAGCTGAATTAACTCAGGATCAATAATTCAGTATTCCGTGATGTTCTCAAAGATAACTGCTGATGCAGCATGCACAATGGATTCTCGAAGTACTACTTATCCTGGCTGAATATCCAGATAACTGTTTCAGAAGGTCTATAGACATTTTAAAGGACCAATTTGAAGTTGAGTATATCATATTGAGTATTTGTATCGTATGAATATAGCATAGGATCTGGGTACACCATTGCTATAGCTTGCCTAGAAACATAGTTACTGTGTACTGTGTGTATGCAGCTCTGAGATCCTGAGGCTTCCAGGGGAGATCCTGAGTCACCTGGACATTGCCTAACTTGAGTATTGGTCATAGTCTAGTTGACCCAGCATGGAGATTAGCTCAGTGTAGTTTGCTCAGTTCTTTTTGCAGCTTTTGTGGTTGCACRGTACAGTTTCCCTTTTAAGAACCTAAGTGCAAACTACACATCCAGAGCAACTATTTCCCTTGAGTGTCTTTTCAGTTGCTTCCTAGCTTTGGAGGACTGTGTGTCTTTTGCCAAGAAGGTTSCCTAGGTGTAAAAGCTTTGCTACTGTGCATGCCCAGCTTTTCCAAAGTGAGACATAAGTGCCAAAGTCCTGTTCAGAACCACAAAATAAGCATTGCCTTGATTATTTGGTCTAGAAAATGCTCTCAGATTCTGCTTACAGGACTGGTTCCACAGGAGATAGAGGGAAGATATTTTTCTCCATTCCTGTGTGATGCTATTAGTATCACTACTGCTAAGGCTGATTGAAAGAATCCCTAAAATAACCTTGAAGTCGTTAAAGAGCATGGCTTAAGACACATGTATTTTCTTAAGATTTAGTATTACTGTATTTACTGTGTCTGCACAGAGATAATGAATGGCTTCTCTAGGTTCCAATCTGAGATACTTGTCTCTCCATAGTTTGCATCAGCCTAACAACAGTCTCCCCAGATGCTGTAGATTCATTGAAGAATTCAGYGGTGCGATGCTTAGCATCGTGATGTTCCCTTGGTGGATGTAGCTCGTAATGCATTATGGCAGGTACATCGATTTCAGATACGTAACACTCACAGAATTATGACAAGTTGCAAGTGTGATTAGAAGAAGTTTATCTGGTGTATCCAGAAACATTTTTGAAGACTTTTTTAACTGATAGTGAATTGTGAGGTT
>NW_028186357.1:6795215-6801999 GCF_003343005.1 Rhea americana | reverse complement strand
TGTACGACCATTTCATCCTTGCCCTTTCTAGATGTACAGTATGCTTCGCAGAGGCATTGCTGTATCAAGTGCTGTTGGTGGCGCTGAACAAAACAAAAGCTTCTAGCACATGGCACAGGGAAAAGATGCTTCTGTCTATTTACAGAAGCATTTAATTGCCATGATACCTGTGTAACCTTACTTTTCATTTTCTTTTCCCCCCAGCAATAGCATATATAGAAGCCAGATGTCGCAATTCCTGAATTTCTGAGTTGTTTGGCAGTGGATGTGCGCTGTTCCATTTTTCCATTCACTAGTGTTGTTGCTCCCGTGCCTGCCGGGACCAGGATCCTCCTGCTGCAGCATTGCCAGGAGTGTCACGGCGAGAGGGAGGCCACACTGGCCTGGTGCCTCTTCCTCTGCACTAGCACTGCACGAGTCGGGCTGTTTGGATAACCATCGCTTAACTATGGTGATGGTAGGCCTTTCTGTCCTCCAAAATATCACTGCTTAAGACAAAAAGAGAATTAAGTCCTCTAATGTTTTAAACTATTTTGATTTATTTAGCTAAAGCAATGGAATTGTCAAAGAACAAGTTGACTAGTTTCCTCTACCTCAGATCACGTCATATGATTTGGTCATTATTAATTGAAATGGAGGCCAGCACTATAAACTAAGATAATCTAGCTCCTTGCATCATGCTTCTTGAGTATGATGTAAGGAGCTGAATAAGCGTACAGACAGGGAAAAATTAATAATGATTATGAAACATCTTGGCATGTTCAAATCAAATAGCTGCATGCCATGTGCTATAAGGTTAATAACAGAGTTGTAAGCAGCTGTCCCCAAATTTAAGGCAGTTACAAAATTATTACAGTTCCAGGTGCGTTTCAAGTACTTGTGAAGCACAATAATCCTATGAAATCAGCTTCCATGTGCTGACTGCGATCTGGAGGTGTTATCTGCTGGCATTTCAGGTAGATTAACCCCTCAGTATTTCTGACGTCCAGTCCCAGCTGTAGATTGCTGTTCTAACATCCTTCAGTCCTTCCCAGGAATATACAGCATACATCAAACCACTGATAACTGTATCTATTGCTGGAAGATTCAATGTGACATTTTTAATATATTCTGAGCTTACATTCTTGAAAGAAGCTTTCCATTTTTGAGAAAAGTAGGAACATTTGGGGAAATAACTGCATACTTCTGACAGAATAGAAAGGAATTAGCACAAGGCAGATTATGCCATGCCAGATACAGAAAGACCTTGAATTTGTTCGAGTTGGTACTTACCTGTTAAGGCTAATTGGCATGTGCTTTTGCACACACAAAAATAAGTTTTCTCAGACTATTTTTTGCATTTGTGACTGTTAAAAGCCTACACTTTTATTTTCTGAAAAATGCTGAACAAGTGTGTATGGAACTCAGAAAACAAAGTTTCAAAGGCAGAGAAAAAGTAAAGTTTCAAAGGCAGAGAACATAAGCAGCACTGCACAGAATCACCTTGCTGCTTGTTTTCACCTATTAGAAAACACATTTTCATCACCTTTCATAGATCTTTTTTAGTCTGTACTGAAAGCTATTTTGTTTTACTGTGTAAATGCAGTATCTTAAAATAGCATTAAATGAGAAATAATTTGGACAGAGAAACATTCCTAAATAACTTCTGCTATGTTATTGGTGTAGRAAGTTTACATCATGGATAACATTCACCACTGTGTACAGGGACAGTGAAGAAGTCACGAGGTAGATAAGAAGTGAGTGAGACCATAGCTGTACAGAGCTCTTCTCCTGGTCTCTGCAAAAGGGGGACCTGCTCTGGGAGACCAGCCTGCGTCTCTGGAGAATTCATTTCCTTCACTAGATATGGATCCAGTTTACATAGAAATTTGTGAAGGGTGCACAGATCGAGGTAAAATCATGACCTAATTGAAATTTTGCTGTTGATTTCCGTTAGGTCATCAGTTCGCTGCTGGCTCCTAATGAGTACACAACTGGTCTAATTCATTATCAGGCATATTTTTTCTAATTAACAGATGAAAGGAATGTGTATACCTACCTCTTCTTTGCCCTAGTACAGCTTAATTCATGATACTTCTCCTCTCAGCACAGCTTGAATGGTTCCTAAGTTTCACTAGAGGCTTGTCCAATAGCACAGTCTTAYTTTTTACTGTCTGAATGAAATTGAAAGCTGCAGTGTAAGGCGCCCTTGTTTAATTTACGGAAAAAGATGAGCCAGAATAGCAGAGTGTAAATTACAGAACAAAAGGTTAAAATGAATGGTTAAAAGCAGAGCGATTTCATTGTAAGGTTTGATAGCGCAATGAAAACCTCCCAGAGGTTAAAGATGAATATTCTGGGACACATATATTATAAAAATATATATATRTATATTTTAAAAAATATTTAGGAAGAGAGCAGATTCTCTTCTTATAGTTGTATCACTAATACTTTAAAGGCTGAAAGCTCAAATCTCTTTTTAAAGGAATTACATTAGCAGAAAGTTGAATTATTGGTTTGGGGACCAAACACACTCATGAAAGTACTTTAGAGGTTTTGTATTTAAAAAGAAAAAAAAAACAGAGCTAAGTGTAGATAAGGAGAAACACGGAGAACATTTAATCCATATGTATCTCTCGAGCTTGCATTCAGTATTGATTTGTTATGAAGAGCACCACTGATTGACACTTCAGGGTTATAGTCTGAAYGAGATTTAAGAGTCTGATTTCAGGCTTACTTGGCTGGCCGTGCAATCTCTTGCTTCATTCAGTGATATTCATAACTTGATAGTCCTTTAAACAGAGAAAGGCTTGCTTGCCATGTAAGCAGAATTAGCCCTTCAGCTATGGCTGAGTTAATGTATGTGTATCAAATTTATGGCGATTTGCATATATTCCTAATTATCTCTTCATCACTGCACTTTGTTRTGTATAATGAAAGCTGTGTGTTTTTTAATGTTTGAATTCTTCATGAGCTAAAATCAAGTTAATCCATCCATTTTATATTTATAAAAATGTATTCTAATATTTAGGAATCTGTTATCCAGGAAACAACTCATGTGAAATAATTTGCAGTTTTTTAGCACTTTTCAAGTACATATGTTSTTTATACTGAGATAAGGTGAAATATGCGTACTTTCCCCGTATTGCAGAATATTAGCTAAGAGAAAAGTTTTGAAATTTAAATGTGGAATGGAACAGGTAATTTATTTGTGGAAAGGTTACTGTCTATAGTAGTAACCAGGCTGTAAAGTGTGACTTCATGAATCGAGAAACGTAATGACTACTAGGAGAATGGGATCTGTAGTATTTCTGAATCCAAATAGCTCCTTTGAAAGTTTATGATGTAAATTTGATCTCTTATATTATTCCACTTAAATTAATTCCTGCTTAGATTTTTTTGGTTGTTATAATTTAAGAGTATTATAAATGGATAAAGACCACCTAAAGTTCTTAAATAAGATATTTTTCCATTGAAATGTACTATTAGGAGACATTGTATCCTCAAGGAAGAAAACCCCAGAAGTCCTAATTTCTCTTCTATTAAAATGTGAATTAATATTTTTGGCATGTGAAACATTTTTTTCACAATAAAACAAAATGTTTCAAAAGCAGACATTTTTTGCAGTACATGATAATCTACAGGTCAACCAAGCATTGGAGATCAATAGTACAGTGTCTTGTGTGGTAATCACCTAGCTGCAGAAACGTATTAGAGGAAGATAGCAGAAAATGAGGTCCTAGGGAACTTTTTAAAGAAAAAGTAATTATTTTAAACCATAAAACCATTATCGATTGATATATCGACATGCATAAGAATGGAAATTATGAATTCRTTTGACTTGTTCTGCATTTTTTGTGCGTGCATCAGTCACTGTTCTTTATGAGAAACGAGTTACTGTTATTTCGTGACTATGAAGGCTGAAGGTTGTTGCTAGTCTCACAACGCTGTAAAACCTCCCGTAGTCTTGAGATGCCGCTAAACATAGCTCAGACGTAGGTATATTGATTCAGACTTCTGATTTCCTGCGTGTCACTCTTACTCCCACACGCTCATCCCCCGCAATAGGAAGAGCTGTGGCGATACGCGTGGCCGTACCCCGCTGSTGGGACGGGGCCGATTAAATGAGGCCTGGAAATAAATACAAGTGGTTGTGGTTTGGAGGGGCCGTTGTCCTCGGCCACGGGGCGGAGGGGCTGCGCAGCACGCCGTGGCGGGGGGAGGCCAGGGCCGCCCCGCAGCGCCCGTCCCCCAAGTCCCATACAAATCTAACCGCGGCRTTAAACTYTGGTAGGGATCATAAGGTGTGTGAGCGGTGCTCCCATGACCTTGCAAAGAGGTACAGCTACACAGCTTTTAAATCCACACATTTATAGTAATTTTCAAATGGAACTAAATTTGTTAATGAAAGCTTTCATTAGGAGCATGGGCATGAGATGGAAACAAAATAACCATTGTAGACCTAGTGTGAAATACATTTTGCTTGAATTGCCTGAAAAATATTTCTGTTCATTGGCTGCTCTGTGTCAGAACTGCATCCTGGGCACAATTACTTGTTAGCTCCGCAAGTGCCTGCAAAGTTGGCAGGTAATTTGATATAATCACACTCTTTAGATTTTGGGGGGAGGTTTTCTTACATACCATGTCTTGATCTGTGTGTCATGGGAAGGTTCTGCGGCAATAACTGTCTGTTCTGGTGCATGCAGCACTCTGCTTCAAACTAAAATGAATCTCTGCCAGTAATTCAGGTGGCTAATTGAAAATACTACAGAAAATGCAGGCTGATGTTGGGCAGTGTCACACGCTGGTGGAAGTGTGCTGCGGGGGCCTTAGGTGCCTGGCAAAGCAAGGGTTCAAAGTGGACCAAGACGTGCTCTCCTGGGAGAAAATGGAACAGCTTATGCGCTCCAAACTTGTCTGTTTTTTTCCAGTGGCACTAGGTGGCCACGGAGAGGATGCTGTGAGCCTCACGCTTCCCTCCTGGGCTGGCCCCGGGTCGTGGTGCTGCGAGCAGCCCCCGGCGGCAGGCAGCGGGCAGGAGGGCGAGCTCCCACCTGGAGCCTGGGAGCAGGCTTTGGTCCTGTCTCTCTGCCCTGGAGCGCTGARCAGTTTAATTCTGTTTGGGTTTCAATACGTGTTCTTTTTAGTTTTATGGAAATGCGGACAAAGATTGTCTTATATTTTCATGATGAAAAATAACTTTGCAAAGCTGATTGGCTAGTCTGTTTTGAACTGCTGTATTTTCCAATATATTGCCATTTCCTGACTCTGTGTGATGTTGTCTTTGGCAAATACATGAGTAAAAACTGTTTTGGGAAAGAGTATTATAAACAGTATTATTTTTGAGAATATGCAGTTAGATTAAAGGGCTATTAAAAGGCACATTTAATTTCTTAAGGATCAATCTGCTGAAAGAATAGATGTAGGGTATCTTATAAGTATTTTGTGTGTGTATGCATAGATATGTGTGTATGTGTAATCTTATTTATATGTAAATGAAGACTTGCATCTCAAGAATGCAGAAAGCTCAAGAGCTCCACAGTTTTCTCAAAGAATCAGAGGACGTTTTAAAATCTATTTTTTGTTATTTTTCACAAAGCTGCCAAGATCATCTTAATCACTTATTTCTTTCATAATCTAAGCATTTTTTTTTCTAAAAGAGAATAAGGAAACAAAATCTGCAAAACAGGTTTAACTCTCAGCACAGCACRATGTGCAGCTAGCTAGGGAGTATATATGGGCAACTTACGTTGGGATATAAACATATTAGTTYGGGGACTGCTGCTTTCAAAGCAGATATTAGCGTGTCAGAACCTTAACCTTAAGTTGAGGTATATGTTGAATTCATTACTAGAACTAGGTTACTATTTTAGATCTATAAATCCATCTGTTACAATAATTYTAGAAAAAAGAAACACATTATTAGTAAAAGTTTTCAGTTCAGCAGAGCAGTATGCAAGGTAAACATTATCATCGTAGGCCTGATTTGAAACAGGGATTGGGTTTTGAGCTATAGCRAAATTATTTTTTTTAATGCAACATTTTATTTTCTTTCATTTCGTAGCCTGGGGCTGACATGCCTGCTTTAGCCTCTGAGAGCCTGAATAAATGGAGCTTGCTTGGCCACGTGGGAAAGTTGGGTCTAGAGGAAGATTCAGGCTTTACAGTTTAAAAAATGAGAGCGGGTCCTGGGGACCAGGTGTGGTGGAATTTGCCTTGTGGGTCGTGGGATTCCTGGTCGAAGAGCAGCCCGGGGGCAAGAAGGAAGGCGCTGCCGGCAGGGGAGCGAGCGCGGAGCGGGCGCCTCGCGCGTCGGGGACGCTCGCCGAGGGGCTCGCCGCTGCAGGCTGGTCTGCAGCTCCAATACCTGTAGGGGTCTGTGGGGCGAACACTGACGAGAATTCTGCAAGCAGAGCACTAAGAGACACGCTTTGCTGAGGACTTTTCCTTGGTGTTTTCAGGGAGCTGAGAGAACAGGCTAAGCAATGTTTTTCTACGTCRCTTTGATTTCCTTTTTGGCCCTAAGTAGCCCATCAGAGTCGGCAGAGGGGGCCAGTCTGCTCTGTGCAAAGGCAAAATTTGCCTCCCCTGTTAGTACAGCCATCGTCTCTGTTCACCTACCTTTTTTCCTCAAGTCCCACGGTTTTCGTCCAAAATTCACATGCGTTTCCTTCAGCAGAGACAATTATGAATGTTTTTTGGCTGAAGAAATGCTTTGAATTCCCGGTGTGGTCTTCAGTGTGCTAAAGACTTTTGCGTTTGTACCGACGCAACAAGGCTGCGTTTTTGAAAAACATGTTAAAAA
>NW_028186357.1:6785231-6794937 GCF_003343005.1 Rhea americana | reverse complement strand
ATATATATATATATATATATATATGTATTTCTTTCTAAAAAGAAAACAAATGTTACTCGCAGGTCTAACTACCTTTTGAAAACCAGTAATATCCCATAGAAATCCTTGTGGCTTTATTAGTAATATGGTCCTAAGAAATCATTTCATTTAAAGTTCTTTACATTTTATCACTGTATCACTTTCTGACTGAGATCGTTAAGGCCTCACATCCTGAGAGCACAATAAAGAACAATAATCTGTTGTGATATAAAATCCCGGCAAGTGATCTATATGGGTCTTAACTTATCTATTACTAGGAATGTGATTTATGCTATAAAGAAAACATAAGGAGTGCAGTAGAAGAAGAAATTAATGCTATAAACCTGTCATGAGTCATTTTAGTCAGAAAAGGAACCAAAGCAAAGCTGGGCTCGTTGTGACGGCAAAAAGAAGTTTGGGGGCATCATACCGTGTACCCAACCTTCAACCTCCAAACGCTGTAAACAATTCCAAAGCTTTACTTACCGCTTGCTTTAAAAGCGTAATTGATTTTAGGGCTGCAAACTTGTAGCACGAGAAGATTTAGCGTTTTCTTTTAATTTTTTTCCCCTTTTGTGATTGTGCGAGCGCCTCGCTGTAGCTTAGTGCCATGGAAATAGCAGCTTTGAGGTGTCTGCATTAGTCGGCGGTTTAGGATGTCCTCATATGCACTTTGTCCCCATCGGACTGTGGGGCGAGCAGTCGCTSTTCGCTGTTTAAACAGACTGCTTACTCCATGCTTTGAAGTACAGTGAGGTTTTTGGAGCTACAGTCTTTTCTGATAAATCTGTATTAATCTACATGCTTTGTTGGAGAGCTTCCTCAGCAAGCTAATCCCGTTTTCCCTGTCTGGCCRTACTCGCTTTCAGATGCACGGCGAAAGGTGTCGGTAAGTCAGTCTGCATCTCGGGTACCGAGCGGGCGCTCTGCAGAGCGAGCTCAGAGAGCCAGCGCTCGGATGTGCTCTGGCTACGTGTTGTTTATACAGAATATATTCAAAATACTACCTGTCTCTACATTAGTATGATTAATATTTTGCGATCAAGATATTTAATGTTTCAGAAGTCATTATTTTTTCAGTGTAGTCCTAGAATATATTCAATAAAGAAATCTCAAACAAGTTTGCCCCTGTCATTCAGCCAGCTGATCCTTTGCAGCAATGTGACTGGGTTTGTGCATGTCGCAAATCTGCTCAAGTCTTGGAAAGTAACATTTCTTCAAGTCTTATAAGCTTGATGCTAAAGGGAAGGAACCAGGCATAATTTTTATTGAATGAGCTCCTTGTCCTTAAGATTTTAATACCCTAACTGTAATTCTGAATCTAGTAGATTTATTGCACATTTTTCTCATTAAAAAATGAAAATTTGAACGATCGTGTAACTTCTTCCTTTTTTCCATCTTGGAATGAAATACCAGGCTACAGAAAAAAATGAGAGAAGACTTCCCCCCCACACACACACTTTTGCTTAACTTTGCAAACTGCCATCTGGAGTCTGTGTTATTTTCTATTTCCGAATACTAAATAAATTAAAAGCTAATTAATTCCTTTATTTCAGGTTTTCTCATTAGGGTAATAATGACCTTTCAGAGGCTGTGTCATTCACCAGTCAGCAATGCACCATATGCTTGATGTCACATGATAAAAAGTATTTTAAATTTACCGTGCTATAGAGATCTGTATTACTACTTAGTATAATAAATTTTATTTTCCTCAGTGATGTCTCACTGACATATGCTACCAGATATATTAATTGCTTGCTAATATCTCCTCAACCACATTATTGCACATTATTGCCAGCAATGTTACTCATAAAGAAATATTTCTTCTTGCCTTTATTCTCCATGTGGTCTAGCCTCTACTTGATACTTACAGCTAAGTCCCATTGGTGTCTTTGGGAAGAAGCGTGTCGGCCCTCGAGACRCTTGGAGTAAGTTAACACAGCTGGGAGCAGCGTTTGCCCAGCCTTGTACTTYGCTCAAACAGATCCTTAAGAATCATCTTTTCGTGATAGGTTTCTCTGTATTTTTGAATGGCACAAAACTTCATAGTGCCATAATTCACTAGCATAATTTTTGTGCCAGGAATACTGAGTGTTTTAATCATGTGGTGTGTGAAGCAACATTTATGAAGGGATATCATATACAGCATGCATGATTTATATAAGAGAAAAACTTCCAGAAAGCCTGGCTATCCCTGTGTATCTGGGAAATAGGAGATACAAGCCATGAGGTAGCATCATAAATAAAAAAAGGAGAAACACTTCACATGTTCTAAAGTAAATCTTTGGCTAGATCACACTTTCTAAACTACTGTTTTGGATGTTACTGTTTAGAAGCCTGATGTCTATTTTGACTAGCTCTAGATTAAACAAAGTCRAGTTAACAGGTGATATGGGCAGAGTTATGCAATAATTCTTTGTGCAATTTATTAGGCTTGTATGAAAATATGTTAATACTAAAGATTGCTATCTATAAAATTAAATTATAATTTTTCATATTATGCAGTCAACMAGTTTGCAGTCATTCGCATAACTAGCTAAAAACCTTAGTTCGTTTCTGCAGTATGGACAGAGCTACAGTAAATACAAGGGCAGTTTCATCTTGAACCAAAAAAAGCAGCTTAGGAATTTCCCTTTATTCACATAGCATTCAAAAAATAAATGCATAGAAATTTGAAAATTGAAAATCAAAATCTCAGCTGACTGAGCTGCTGTCCAGCTAGTTCAACTGGTATGCTAGGAGCATGTTCACTGAATCTACTGAGTATTTTTGCTTATGATATTTTCCAGTTGTATAATTAGGATTTGTGAAATCAGTCATATCCTTGAGTGCTTTGTGTTTAATAGCCCTGTCTTTATTCTCGTCTAACCAGCTTAACTCTTGATTTTTCTGTTGTTTCATTCTGCATGAGATCATTGAGACTTAGCCACTAATTACTTCTAGCTCAACCATTTTGTGTTTTGATTCCTAGTAGTGGAGGTGTGAATGTACTGTTACAGCTGCTGTCTTGCCGGATAAGGTCTCATGGTCAGGGGTCCTGACCGGACTGATACAGAGTTGGTTGTGAGCGGAAAACGTTGCCTTCGTGGTGCTTGCTTTGGTCCTGCCTCGCTGAGTGCCCCAGCTCAGTGCCTTGTAACCTCCTGCAAGGAGCTCTCAAATATATTCGTAACTCTGCCTTGCAGAATTAGAACTGGCAGTGGCAGGCTATCACTGAAAGTCTTAAAAAGCATAGCTTGCTTGCCATGAAAGCAATACATTGACGGACAGTCAGACCAGARGGAGGATATCCATATCAAAGAGCCACCTTGTTAGCAGGATTTCTTTTTTTCATTATTATTAGACTTTTAGAAATGAGGAGTAAAACCAAAGTTCTGCCTGGCTACTCCTTATACATGGCAGCTATCTCCACAGAGTGTTAATTATGTTTCAATATMCCAAAATGCAGCTTTCCCAAATTAAGAAGACGGTTTTCACTATGGTTATTGGGAGCAGATTAAGCTTCTTACTATTTTTGTTTAATTTTGGGTGTGTAAAGAATAAGGCAGGTGAAAAGGGCTTTCATGCAGATCATTTTTTCAGATGGATTAGAATAGTCATTTATAAATGCTAAATACTGTAACGTGTCATGCATTTCAGTCATCAGTTTTATGAATTTTGATCAGMAATTCCACACAATATAGCAAACAATATGTCAAAAATGAGATTAAGCTAGAGGTTAATTCATTTAAGACAAAATGATTAAAGACAATTTTTTATTTGATGCAAGAATCATCATAAGGAAATCTCTATCTGGTCTCCATTCCTGGCTTTGGGAATAAAGTATGATCTTGCCAACTAACAGGCTTTTAGTCTCTTCCCTGCCTAGTGTTGGAGAGAAGGGGTGTCTGTCTCAAGCCTTTGCGTGTTGAAGTCAGTCTGCAGTGCAGCAGAGCTATACCAGAGCAGCATATTGCTGCTGCGCTTTTCTCTCGTTCCCCTCCCACCTTCTCTTCCAGTTTTTGTAGGATTTGGCTCTGTGGAAGGGGGTGAAATCCCTTTGGAGTACAGCACTTTGCATGGAGCTGTGAAGTGACAAGTGCTGCAGCTCAAGGGTGCTGGCGGAGTGAAAGATTCCTCTGAAGCCYGATCTGTGCCACAGCCGTATCTTCAAATGTTTCCCAGTGTTCGATTTCCCTACTCTTGGTGTGTGTCCTTACTATACATGGTGTATAGTAGATACATCTGAAATAGCTGCACTGGTATATTGATATACTTAAAATAGGAAATAAAATCATGTGGCTTATCAATAGAAAAGATGAGAAAAATTTCTGATTTAGTGTTTCAGACTGGGAAAGGAGAAGTAGAATGGTAAATTGTTCCTAATAAAAGTGGATGAACGTCATTGCTCTTCATACTGTCTTCTGGCTGGATGACTAACTGTGCTGTATATGAGCTACCTCAAGTCTAACAAGCCATCCTGGTGCAGCAGGCAGCGCTCTGGGGTAAGTTACTGAGGAGCTCGGTGGGAATAATTGGTTCTCAGTGAATGCTATGTTTTCCCAGTCAAGTGCCTAGCGTCTGCTAATCAGAGTAGCTGAGCCAGCATATAGAACACAACATAAACATGCCTTTAGTACTAGTGTGGTCCTAATGGAGTCTCCTGGTTGACACCCGGACACTTCGATCAGGAGTGTGCTGGCCAGTGTTAGATCAGTTGATCAGGTGTCTCTTGATTGAGAGACAATGATTGATAGAAGACTGAGGGAAAGAATAAACTCCACCTAGTTGTAAAAGAAGAACTGTGTAATCTGTTGCAGGTTTAGGGAGTATCATTAATGAAGAATCAGTTCCCAAGGGTGCAGTGTTGAGAGCAGGTTTACTCAATACCTTCATCAATGACCAGAAGAGAGTGCCCTCTGTRTGAAATCTCCAGCTTCTAAGGCATTAAACTCTTTCAGGTAGTTAAACGTTATGCTGATGGTGAGGAACTTCAGAAGGGCCTCATAAAACTGAAATCATTTGGRAAAAAAAGGATCTGTGGGTCTAGATAACTGTAGCCGATGGTAGAATAGTCCAGACTGTGCTAATGTGATAGTGAATTTGTAGCTGAGAGTTACAATTCAGGAAAGTGATCTTGGAGTTGTTGGCAGGTTTCTTAAATCATCAGCTCAATGTGCAATGGCAGCCAAAGAYGCCAAAAAATGTCAAGAATCTTCAGAGGAGTGTATTGAGAGCAAGAAAGTTGGCATTTTATTCCAGCATTTCAGACTGGTGCACTTCACTGTGAGTAATGTGCTGTTCTGATCTGCACATCTCAAGAAGGATAGAGTGGAGTTAGAGAAGGTTCAAAGAAGGGCAGCAAAATGATCAAGGATAGAAAGCTATTGCTGTGCAAAGAGACACTAGAAGGACTGGAATTTTTGAGAGAAGGAGGCCAAAGGGGAATATGATCAAAGTCATATTCACCTCAATCATGAAAGTGGAAGCTAAAAAAAAGAGCAGTTTAGGCATCAAGAGATCTGGGAGTACTTGATGAAGCTAGTAGGAGATCCATTTCCATGTGCATTTTTCTGCAGCGAGTAGTGAACTTGTAGAATTTGTTGCCACAGGATGTTGCGGAGATGAATCATAGAATCATAGAATGGTAAGGTTGGAAGGGACCTCTGGAGATCATCTAGTCCAACCCTCAGCAGAGTATCRCTAGGGTCAAAACCAGATTAGACAAATTAATGGACGACAGGTTCGAAACAGGTGCTATCAGGAATAGGCAGTGATGTTCCCCCAGTCTCTCTGTCGTCTTCATCCAACGGCTGTGAATGCTGGGGGAGCATGAGTGGAAGGGACCACAGTGTTCTCCCTAAATGCCACCTCCTACACGCTTGCTGAAGGCAGATTACTGAGCTACATGGRCTCTTGATCTTGCACAGTGCAGCATTTCTTGTTAGGTATGCAAAGCTGTATAATTACTGAAACACATGCGAATAGGTTAATTGGAAAGGGAATTAAGAATGCCACATTCATCTTAGTTCACTATAGGTTACAGCCAGTTTTCTGTAAAGTTAAAATGCTACAGAGCCAGCTCCTTACAGGCAAAGGCGGCTGGAATGTCACTGGGTTTGAGAGAGGAAAGATGGCACCATGMGTTTGCCTTCTCTCTTAGTGTAAAGTGATATTGGGAGGACTGAAAAGCTAAGCTAAATCCTGTGATTGTGCTCAGTGTGATATGGTATGAGCCGTATATTAGATCTGTTTGAAATGCATGTGGTATTTTAGCTTAATGTACTTGAGAACTTTAATTTCTGTATCCATCATTAAGTTCAATATTGATAGCATTTGGTTATCTAAATTAGGAATCTTCACGCAGGATTAGGGACTTAAAAATCCCAATTTTGTATCATTTTAAACGTGCTAGGTCATTGCTGAATATAGGACCATAGACTGAAAAATACTTCAGAATTGTGAGAAAAATGRATGTTAGGACAAATACAAGTCACTTGTACCTTTAAAAAGTGAAATACTATCTGATGGGATTTTGAGGAAATAGATCCCTTCTTACTTGTTTATATGGGAAGTGCTTTACTGTACTTTACAGTAAATAACTGTAATGTTATTTACACAAAGATAAGTAAAGAAACTATCTGAGCAGTTAAATATGAGCCATAATTGACTGGAATATCATAGCAGTCTCTCTGATTTGTCTGTGTACAAATAAAGTAGCTGAAAATAGAATTCCGTAGGATAAGTGAAGTTTTGAACCAAAGCGCTTTGATGCCTTTGTAGTTAAAATACTAATGTGTTTTCTCAGTCAAAATACTATTGTTAGTTTCTGAGCCAGCTTTAATTTTGTTTTCTTTTTTTTTGTTGTTCTTGGTTTGTATGTTGCAATTAACTGATGCCATTTTGAGCTATAAATGAGTCTAGTTTTTCCACTGGGCTTATTTAAAATGCCTGGAGCTGAAAGCATCTGTAGGTTTAAAAGTCTCAGACTGAAATAGTTTGGCTGTATGGTGAATAAAAGTTAAAACGTGGAATACTGGGAGGATCCAGCAGTTAGAGGGAATATTTTTAATGCTACTTCCACTTCTCCAGTGCTGTTCACATCAAAAATTCATTCTGTTATCTTTTAGAGTTGGGTGCCGTGGGAGCCTCCAGTAATAGAGGCCTGACAACTGTTCTGATTAAAGCCCGTTTTGGCCTTGTCTGCTCTAGCAGGTTTTACTTGTTAGSAGGGACTGGCGGTGCACTGGTGTTAGTTAGCAGTTGGTGCAGTCYGTGTCAGCCAGAGGGATTTTGCTGCTGTGCCACCAAACCGCTCTCTGAGGGGTCTTTCACCGTGGCGCGGGAAGTCGGGGCCCTGCTCTGTGCTGCCCTGCCGTCGTGGCTCGCCGCAGTGGGGCTGCGCTCGGCGAGAACCTGCGAAGACACTGGGCTGTGCAGCGCCGACTTTTTCCCCCCACTCCGGTGAGGATGAAGGCTCAGCTCAAAGGCCCAGATTTTCAGCTGGTTTAGATCGCTGTAGTTCTCCTGAAGTCAACCAAGCTAAGCTGATTTACGCTAGCAGAGAGCCTGTCCAGAGGCTCTCGACTGCTGGCATTTTAAAGCAATGACATTTAAAATGAATCAGTGCCACTGCGATGGCATTGCCCTCCATCACGTCAGTAGTACAACTGCTTCTACTAGCAGGCCGGATTCTGATAGACTTCTTCCCCATGAATTTTATATTATCCTGCGAGCAGTTTTGCTTCTGATAAAAAGATCTCATCAAGTACTTATACCAGTACCCATAGATAATAATTGAAAAAAAAAATGTTTGGCCTTTCATAAGAACTGGTGTAAAGTTTTACAACGAAAGATTGATTTTCATATACTTGAAGAAAAAAGTTCTCAGAATCTGCCCCTTAATGAGARAGAAGGCCTGCAGCTGAGGAGCAAACATTTGTAGTCAAAGCCTGTGTACTTTGTGTTCTGAATTATTGTAGTTTGAAGAAATATTTCTAAATATGGTTTGAAAACAAAAGATCAGCTGAGAGCAGCTTAATTATCGTGGTTTTTAAGACATTCCAGAGAGCTGAGGTTGTAGAGTATAAAATATGCACAATCAGTGAATAGCTTGGCAAAGGGGAGAACAACGAAAACTAACCTGGGGCCGTCCATTGTCTGCAGAAGCTGGCGCAGCTTTGATTCCCGAGCATGTTGTTTTTGTAAATGTTCGGGGAAGAGATGCTGAAGGAGGAGACAAAGCATATCAGATTAGCCTGAAATCCTTTACAGAACTGGAAATGACACCCCCGATACCACTAACATACTTATGAACTCTATGTCCTGAGGATTTTTAATAAAAAAAAATTTATATTAATAAAAATGTAGTTCTCTACAGCAGCAAAAAATGGAAGCATTACAAAGATATCAGTTGCATATGCCAAGCCTCCAAGTACTTTTCTATAAAATAGACTTTCAGAGCTGTAGCTGAGGCTCAGTATTGTTTTCCATTTTTTTATTCATGCTAACAAGTCTGCCCAGTACATGTCAGTAGTTTATCCTGCCTTTTAATTTACAAGATATCTTTATCTATGACAATTTTGCATGGGGTTTTCTATATATGCAATCAAATAATTATCTCTTATATCTTCAGTAGATAAGGCAAGGAAAAATTAAATTATAATGAAGTGGTAGCTATTCTTCTGATGATCAAAGTATAATGATAACTACAAATTTTAATATGCAAAATCATGCAGTGTTGCATAAAGAGTATGGATTTCATATAGCTTTCCTGTAGTCTAGTTGACTATTTTGTATATTTCTTTTTTTGATTTCTTCCTAGTGCAAAATGTCCAGAACTTTGACAAAAGCATGGGGAAGAATGCTAAAAGCGTAACTGCTGATCCAGACAGACCTTTACAGATAAAACTTAGTATTTTAGTTGATCAAGACATCATAGCTTATGTATGATCTGAAAGATTTCAACCCACTGATATTTTTATTGCCTAAAATTTAGTAACACARTAACGTGACTGATAGCAGATACTAGGAGGGAGAGGAGGTTTATGCAGTAATCAATGTAGGAGAAAATGGGCACTCAATAGAAAAACAAGCATCTGGGGATGCAACCAGTTCAGTCAGTATATGTCCGAAAAAAGCACAGCTTATCAGTTTGAAATTTGGAGAAACAGCAGTGCTGTTTATCAGAAGGTAATGACCACGTTTGGGCACAGTGCTTGTATGTGTGTCCCTGCGTGCATGTGCATCGTGTTCCTGTATACATGATCTCCAATATCAAAACAAAAAGCTGTGTCAARAATTTTTGACTACTTTTGATATTTTAAACTACAGGTCTGATAAGCATAACATTTCCTTAGTTCCTTTCTTCCAGAGAAAACGATTCAAATTCAGGTCATGTACCAGAGATAGAGCAGCTTTGTTAAGCTGGTCCAAAGTGTCTGCCAGTGTTATTAAAACTGATAAAGTCTTTGGTTTGCCTTTTAAGGGAAATTGAGCCTAACTCAGGTGTGATTAATCATCGGCCTAACACTGACATCGTGTATGGCCATGTACAGTACCACATGGTATCTCGAAGACTGATGAGAAGGTTCCCCTGAAGCCCACCTGGTAACGTACTGGGTCAGGAGAGCTGCAGGGTATTAGACGATCCCTGCTGAACCTTCCAGTGTATCAGAGAAAAGGACTCTTTTTTTCCTTTTCTTTTCCT
>NW_028186357.1:6722352-6785188 GCF_003343005.1 Rhea americana | reverse complement strand
CTAATTTTAAGTCCTGTAGAATGTATTCTTTATAGGAGTGTAGTCTTGTAGATGGCTAACAAATCTTTAAGCAAAGACACGTTTGCTATGTGAAGGAAGAGAAGGGAAGGAGGTCTGAGACACTGACGAGTCTCCAGCCCCTTCAAAGGTCCTTTCCAGGAATGCTGGTTTAAAACAGAGTCGCTTAAAATTCTGTAGAAGAGGCATTCTTCTCTGGTGCGTTGCCTAGTGATGGTTTTCTGATGAATATGTGAAATTCAAAATAAATCCGAAAATGATGAATTATTCTTGTTCAAGATCCCTTTTTTCCTGGTGTATCAATTGCCTTTAGTAACAGCCATGACRTTGTTGCATGTGATCTGGCCCTACTTGGTCTGCCGTACCAAACTACTATTAAAGCAGCTGGACAGTTGCCAGATCATTACCAGATATTGTTGTTGACTTATGTATGGCAACATATAGTTACTGGGATTTTATTACAGAAGTTCAGTGAAGTGTATAATAAGACATTCTCCTCACTGTTCAAGAACTACCGGGCATATACTAATTCACTTCTTTAACCTTTTGTTTTGTAACTGTTGCAGTGTTTGTACAGTGAAATGGAATAGTATTCAATAAAATATTCTCTCAGAAGTACAAACTCTCTGAGGCAGTTAGTATACAAACTGATTTTATCTTAATGCCAGGGCACTGCACCTAGCCCTGTCCCTTTCTGCACAAAGGTACTCCCTTCCATAAAACTGAAGWCAAATTCAAGATCCTGATAACCCTTTGGAGTAGTGGTCACAAGGTCTCTCTTCTGAATGATGGTGTCACACGAAAATCTTTAAGGGAGAACTTTTCTTTGATTGAATGGGTAGATTTACAGCTGTTACTGCCTAGATCCTGTCCATTTTTATCTTTTAAAACATAAAACATAAAAGTTTTGCTCTTTCTAAACAAACTCTGTTTTATAGTATGAATTTAATGTAATCAGCTAAAATGATGCATTTGTAACTGCATGCGTCTTTGTACTTTATTTAATAAAGCAGTACATGTAGAGGGAAAAAGTGCAGCTTTTTTGCTTCTTAGTGGTCTTTAAGGCCGTGAATGCAAACCTTGCAGGCTGTGCCTAAATCAACATTTTAGCCCAGAGCAGAAGTGTGATTTTGAAGCAGGCTCCTGAAAGGCCCCATTGCAATGCTTTGCTTCACGTAGTGGAGTCGTCTAATTCTAAGCGACCAAGTCGGATACTCAGCAGCAACTGATTTGCTCAAGAAAGCCACCCCTTTGGGGTTGCACTACTACATCCCCCTGTAGTCATGATTTCAGGAGGCTTTGGAGCTGCTTTCCATTGCCCATGCCTGAAAACTCTAGGAAAAYGTAAGAGGTTTTTATCTTGCTATCCAGCAAACTGGAGTTTGCTATAGCTTTAAACTCATTCAAAGTAAAATAGTTTATGCTGTTCAGAGGAGCATGGGTCAGTTCAGAGACAAGTTTTAACTTTTTTCTTGCTTATTCAGAGCTTGTAAAAATCTTTGACATTGCTGCCTATTGCTTGAAGCATCATGTTCTTTGATCTTTATGTTGTCTCATCTTTATCCTCTCTGTTACAATTTCTCTTGCTTTTATAGCTTCTGTATTTTTCCTTATGTTAAGTTTTGTAGCATTATAAAATGTCTTCAAGAATTACTTTATTGTCTCAAGCCCTCAAGACATTTGTCTTCATTCCACAATCTGTTATTACCTTCAGTATTATCCTGCCTCCTTTACCATCTCTGTTGCAGACTCTGTTTCATTTCTCTGAATTTCTACCATGTGGTTCCTCTCTCTCCTACGCTGAGAAATTAATTTTTGGTTCTTCTCTGTTTATTTTTCCTTATTCGTTATTTTTCACCTCCTTCATTTTAGTTCTCTCAGGCTAAAATGTGCAGACACTCGAGTTGGCTTCCCTGCAGAGAAATCAAACTGYTCCTCTTACTACCGTAGAGAGACTACTACCAGTACCTGAAATAGGTTTTTTAGCGTTTGCTTAGGTATTTCTCCACTGCCCTGCAGAATGGAATATGATCATCTCTTAAGTGAGACCAAAGTTTTAATGTTTTTCAGAAGGTGACAGCAGCCATAAGTGGTTAGGAGACAGAGCGACTCGCCATTGCATTAACCAACAGAAATGGAAATCAGCAGCGGTGCTTTTGTCGGGGCGGTGCTGAGTAGGGCTTGTGCATGCTTTTCACACGGCAGCATACCATAGACTAATAATTCAGACTTTAGTCAAGGTGTTTTGTGTGTCAAGGTATATTTGGTGATAAATGAAATGAAGCCAGAGTGTGTCTGCACCAGGGGGGTGCCGGGAGTGGTGCTATGTGTCTGTCCATCTGCGTGCGCGTGCAGACGCCTCGCCAGACTGCTGCAGACAGGCTCTAAGGAACATCGCTCCACGCAGCTAATGAGGGAAGGCTGCGCTGTTTGTGCTGCTGCAAACACTAATCAGTTTTGCTTGTCTGTGGATAGTGGATTTGTTTCAAGACCTGTCAGTAATGCTCAAAATATTGGTTAACATATGGGTACAGTGAACTGGAGCCTGGATTTGTTATAAAGATGAATTAATAGATTCCTTGATTTTAAGAGTTCAGTATATTATTTTCTCCTGCCTCTGCCCTTTCAAATGTGCATGACATCAGTATGCTGTGAATGCACTGAGTGGATTTAAATCTTTATTTAGCTGGATCTTCTGGTTTGTTCAGTACATTCTGCAATGAAATATGTCAAATTTTTTCCATTAGTGTTGTACAGATTGAAACACAGATGCTAGCTGTATACTGTGATCTAAATCTCTATCAGATGGTCTAATCTGGCTCTATACTTTACACAGACTTTCAAAAAACCCTTTAGCACTTACGTCCTGATAGGGCAGCTTTAAGATTTGTTAAATAGGTTACAAAGCTCATGCATCTGGTTCTCACTTTTTTCAGATGAAAGCAGTAACAGCAGCAGTAAGACAAAGGGAGAAAAAAGCCACAATACGTATACTAAAGGGAGAGCCGAAAAAGGAAAGTTTGAGGCTGCCATAGCCAATGCAGTGGAAAAATCATAGCTCTATCTGTAACATAGTCACAGAACTAGCTCAGCAAATGCTGCCGCAGTTTTTCTGCACCACTGAAATTGCAACTCTTTCTTGACAAATCCCTTTATATTCTGTATTGAAAACAGATTCATAAATACGGCTTTTTCATGGGGAATTCAATATAGTTCTTAGAAGTCACACTAAGTCATTAAAATATATTTGGAAGGTGTATACCAAGAGTGTTACTACTGCAGTATAAATCTATTCTTTGGATGCGAATTCTGGTGTCTTCTTCAGAAGGAAAATGTAGAAATAAATGTGAGAAGAGCAAGCAAAAAGTGTGGAATAGAATAGGAATTATCATTTATGTTATTGCTGGTTCTGCGTGTCTGACAGTGATAATTTTGAATATTTAGTTGAGACTGACTGGCTGAATGTACTGTTGATTTATACAGAGGAACTGATTAGGTATCTTTTAGAAATAGACCTGGTTAATATTCTGCAAAGAATATATTGAGTTCAGAGTATTCTGAACTCCAGCTCAGGGAGAATACTTCTCTGAAAATTAGAGATGATCAATGTGTGCATGTACTTTGTTACGTTAATGGGCGCTTCTTCAAGAGCCACAGATTATTGGATGTCTAGTGGGCTCTTGGGATTGCTTTGAGTATTTTTGGTAATCTTCATCATTCTGTTTAGTTCTTCTCAGTTCCTGAAAGCAGCTTTCAATACCATAAATTAGACATCCTATTTAAAAAGAATCATGTGTTTTAAAAGATGGAAAGAAACCCAAAAGATCTTGATTTTGATTCATAGTTAAGTGTTTTTTTTTTTTTTTTTTTTTGCATTCCTTCTTTGACATTATGCTATTATGCTAACCTGCACCGGGGAACACCATTACACATTTTTCAGCTTAGAGTATTGCTTATTCTCATTCAGATAATGTAACTTTGGGTTTTACAGAGCTTTTATCTTTGAGACATGCATACTATAGAACAGCATTTACACTAAAAAGCTGAGATTAATTCATCCAGCACAGTAATCATAGTATTTAAAGACACTGTGCACCTTGATGATAAGCTATGATAAACTATAATTTTAATTAAATGTTAGCTAGAAATTTTGTCCTRTGACAATGTTTAAACATTTTTCATATCTGTTGCCGTGTTAGGTTAGACAAAGAAGAAGGGAAGAGCGAGAACAACAACATAGGAAGTTCAACGATACTTGGCAGTGGTTTTACCAACTTCAGATTACAGGCCAAATATTGGGCTGGCATACATTGCTGCCTTGGCAGATTGTGTTATTAGGTCACCTTGTAGAAAAGTAATTTGACTTGCTAATTAGCTGAGAGATGTTTCAATTATTGTGGTCTATGGAAGCTCAGAAGCCTGTATGTTAACATGTCTCCACATCAGCTGTTGCAACTTGAATGACCCAAAAGCAAGAGAGACTTTCTGATGGTTTAAGACATTATTGTAACAGATTTGTTTTGTAATTGTTGCCTTACTAATGAAGAGCAGAACCAGGAGAAACGCAATGGTGCAATCAGTGAGCCCACTCGTGCTCCAGCATTTGTAGTAATGATTCCCGTGCAACTCTTCCTGTCAGACACAGCAGCATCAAGCTTATCAAGCGAGGGTCCAGGACATTGCTTAAACTTGTACAGTCACAGACCCCTTGTTTCAGGACTTCCATGGATCAAGGATTACTGTGAAAAGCAAGACCATGCAGGCTGTAGCAAGAACAGATCTTCGAATAGTATTCTACAAAAATACATTATTTACCATAAAAGCACCATTGCAGGAAATCAAATTTCTAGTGAAATGCAATGCAAAACAAGCAACTGGGTAAAGAACTCTGCAGCTGATCTATTTGTAGCTATACATTAAATGACTTCCCATGAATGTAAAGCCAACTACTTCAGGCTTTGCACACAAGCCATGTTGCCTGGAGATAGCTGTGCTGATGTTCTAACATGAGTACCCTTTCAACAGTGAACGGGTTATTTAGGCCAGATGTCTATTGAGCGTATATGCTTCATCGTGGTAAGAACTGTTTAATCGTAGAGCTCTAAGAGCACTCAGGTCTATGTCATATTTATTCCAAATGCTCAGCAGTTATGCTTGTTAAGGGGATGGGCTGCTTTCCAATATGTCTATATGCATATCTATTTATAGCCTATACATTATATATAGGCTAAGGAATTCATTCTGGTACACTTCTCTCTGCTGAATAGGAAGGAATGTAAAAAGAGTGACATCCATAAGCATATGAAAAATGAATCAATAAGTGTAAAATCAGGGTAAACTCAAAATTAAATTGAGTCTTTGTAGGAGCATAAGTTAAATGGGAATTGGATGAAGCAAGGGCAAAACCAGCCTGTGTTTTCAAAACAGGTTAGCAGGGAAGTATGGTATCCTGTGCCTTTACTTCCCAAGAAGGTRGAATTAAAGAGCCCTCTCAAAGCTATGTCCATATAGTAATGCATGGCTTTGGGCAAGAAGGCCTGAATGCTTGTGAATTCATCATGGTATGGCAGAAATGTGCCATTGTGAGTTTCTGTGAGTCTCTGAAGATGCTTATTAATATTTGTATGTTTTTTTATGCTCTTAAAGGCTCTGTATGTTAATGGAATGATGTTGGAAAGGGTAAGAGAGAACCCAACATCTGAGGTAAGGAGGTGGTTCAGCCCCCTGACCTAAAGTACTATTTTAGTCATATTAAAGTGATTTGTGGTCGATTTTCTCCTCCTTAAGCTTAGATGATAGATTTTTTGGTTTAATTCTTTGATTTTATTACCTATTTTGCAGGGTATCATTATATTTTGACAAATGATCTTCAGCAAAAGGAAATTCCTGCTTGTCATAGAGTCAGTTCCTGGGGAAGATGTGGGAAAATTAGAGTTTGGTGGAGAGTTTCCATCTCAAAAGTGAAGCCTGATGAGATGCTTTTAATTATCTGTCTAGGATATAGTAAGAGTGCTTTTGAGTGTGGATTGATATGATGAAGAGAGTTTTAGAATATTTTTGAGAAAGGTGTTTAATAGAATGTGTGGAAAGTCACTGAACATGGAAAATATGCTATGTGCACAATCTTTTAAAAATAATGTTTGAAAGAGAAAAATTACAAAAGACCACATCTAYGTACGCCTGCACAGGACTCTTTATACCTATACATCATACTGAGAAGGATCAACTTCAAATTCTGCTAAATAACATTTGTTACTCAAGACTTGAAAACCCTAGAGTAGTGGGGACTTTTTTTAGAGTCTCTGAGGCTACAAAGCCTTTTCAATGCTGGGAAGGTGGAAAGACAGTAAAGTTTCTTATTTTCACATAACAGTAAGAACTAGCCAGTCTCTAACAGTAGATTCTGGAGTAATTTGTGTTGAATTTATTGTGCCATCCGCTCTGCCATTCTTTGCCCTACCTGGACCTGATCCAAACTATACTGAGGTCAAGGAGATACTTTTTTCTGAGGCCACTACTTTMCATCTGAGTTCTCCAGAGTCCAAGTCTCATTGTGCTTGTTTAGTAGAGGGCCCTCACGTGTAGCTACCAAGCATGGGCAGTGCAAGATTTCTGGGTGGTTAAATCCAACAGAAATGAGTTCTGCCTGCTCCTGATGTTGCTTTGGTTCACCTCTGAGTGAGATGAAGGTAGGTCATTACTAAATTGAATAATGTGACCAGATTTCTTTATCTGGTTAAATTGCTACAACTCACAGTCCCTGTTACTTTTTTTCCTGGTTTACATTAGCGTACTTGAGGAAGTAATTTGACCCATAGTCTACCAAGTTTTTCTTTGCTTCCAAAAATGCTAAGCAGAGATCATTAGGTACTTTAGGTCTTCCATGGTTGAGAACAATTATGAAAGAAAAATATAACTTTCATGTAGCTGCTTCATTAAAGATAAGGAAGCTTATTGGGTAAGAAATCTGAGCTGTAGACACACAGAACATGTATGACCTTCACTGCAGCAAGTACTAAAGTGATGTCTCATTAAAGCAATATTTGTTAAATCATCTAACCTACCTGTTAACATTTTCTAAGAGCAAGGAACAGAACATAATACCTCTGTTCTCCTTATTGAAAATGGCTTCAGACAAAAGAAATGTCCTGATCATGCCGTCTTTTAAATAAATTTATATCCAACTCAAAATATGCTCCAAAACATGACCAAATTCTTGCCATTAAATTGTAGATTAAGCTAAATGAGATTCAGGCTTATGTTAGGAGTTTTAATTGTGGGTAATTGGGTGCTTATCCATTTCTTTTGTTCCTTTGTTTTTTTTCTTTTTGCAGTCATATTGTGCAGCAGAAACTACTAACAATTCTTTCTTTCTCTGAGATGTACAGAGGCAGTCTCATACATACATTTCTTTGACTTGCTTTTCTAGCATTTGTCAGTGAATTTAAGAGTAAAATTAAAACACTTTACCATTCTGAAAGAATTTTTGTTTTGAGAAACATGAGGCTCTGAAGATTAGCCCAATTTTCAGAAAAGTGAAAAGCTCAAGTGCATCTACTCTATTAGAAGATTGTTAAATAGAAAGTATTTTGTTTCTGTTAGGATGAGATCTTTTCCCATTTTCAGATGTAATTGGCATTTTTAAAGGACTGGTGTATTAAATAGCCCTCTCTMCGTATTTTTTGGTGACCTAAACTAAGCATTTAGCTTTTTTTTTTTTCTCTCATATAGCTTGAATAACTCCGTCATCTGAATAGTTTGACTGCATCTGTTTATTCTGACACTACCAGAGTGCCAAAACTTGCTGCTCAAGTTCTTATACTATATTGTTATTAGTATAGATTTTGGTGTGTACAAGCTGTGAAGGAGAAGCGTGTGTGTACAGGAGTTATAATCAAGAAATAGGTAAGATTAAGAATCTTAGAATTGATCTTGGAAAGCCATGACTGTATGTTCCCGTTATTATGCCTGAACAGTCATTCAGGATTGGGAGTTATCACTGTAAGCCTATGAACTGCTGTCTTTGAAAATAATTTATCTTAAGTATGACATCTCCTAGTTGCATCTCTTTTGCAGTGTTTGAAAAATATATACCACAAAACTCAGAGAAGTGCAGAGATCAAATAGTTTTCCAGCCCTTTCAAAAAGCTTAGAGCAAAGAGAAACACTAAAAACATGGTTCATTCCATGAGCATACATCTCTTGTTTCACTCTAAAACATACTTCTCTGCAGAAAAATGTGCTGTCATAGGCCAAAAAAAAAGTTGTTTTTTTTTTAAAAAAGATTGTAGTCTTTTGTGAAGGAGGAGAAGACTGTAGAGCACATTTTTCAGATAACTTTGCAACCAAAGCAGCCCTGTATGTGGATAAAGAAAACACAAAGATACATTGCACTGAGTGAAATAAATACTGTCCTGTAGTCTTAAATGTCCTRTAACTAGCCTGGCAGCGTTTGTACTAATCACGTTATTACATCCATTTAGAAGAGATGACTGTCTGAGTGTAATGAATTGGACCACTGATAAATTCATTTTGAATTGTGGATTTTGTTCTTTTTGCCCCTGACGGAGGACAGTTCTCCTGTCAGTGTTTGTGAGCAGAAGGGAGCGATGGTGTTAGCGGGACCCAAGAGGAGCAGTGGCCACGCGCGCGCGCTGCCCTTCGCCCGTGCGCGCAGCTCGCGGGGCAGTGCCGGCCGCAGCGCGAAAGCAGCGGTGCAGGACGCGCTGCGAGGCGTCCTCTCCTAAAGAAATGGGCTCTGGGTTCCCTAGTCTTACGGGGGTCCCTCGCTCGCGCCGTGCCTGGGCAGTGGCTGGGTGCGCCGTGCGGGGTGTTTTGCTGACCTCCCTGCTGGGAGGCAGCTGGAGGAGATGTAAGAGATTCTGTCTTATGTTGTCATCCGTGTGCTGATGACTGGGTTTGACCTAAGGAAAAACAACACTGTTTTTCCATTTATTTATTTTAAATTCCTTCTCTGAAATGTGTGAGAGTAAAATGTTAATGTACTGTAGCTACTATTGCTGTCACAGTTTGGGTTTGGGAAGGAACTAAAAGGAAACAGAAACATTTTAGTGGTTTCAGTAAGGGATCCATTTGATCACCTATAACCCAGAAATGATCCAGATTGGTGTAGCCACTTCCAGTTGTAATCAAAGGCTCACCAGTAACTTGGTACATGCCCTGAAGTTTTTTTCGTCTTAGAGGGTACTGGAAATATTTATGGACTTCAGTTATTACCTGGACTTCAAATAACCAAAGATTAGCGTTTGAGAACTATAAACCTTAAAAGGTTAAGAACAAAGAAGAAGCCTTTTTAGGAGCCCCTGCGCTGTGTCCATGCAAGCATCTAGAGAGACTGTCACTTCAAACGGAAAGCTTTCTGCTCGATCCAGTGTCCTCTTTGCCTGCCTAAAAACACACCCCACGTTTACTTAAAATTAAAATAATAATTAAAAAAAGCACTCCCGCTTTTGGCTATACCTTCCTTATATGACAGACTTCCAAATCACCCACCTAACCATGTCTGAACCTTTATGCTACAGGTATCTTAACCATACATCATTCAGACCTACAGTCCTACCATAGTGTTATTTGGATTATAAAACTTACCTAGACATTTTTAGTTCTTAGTCTTGTTATTGCACATTTTTATAGTGTGAATTTCACAATCTCATTATCTACTAATAGCTAAATCCATCCAGACATTCTAAATGAGGTGTTATTTTTGCCTTATTTCCCATTCATAATTTTAGCGAAACATTCCCCTTCCTAAAGCACAATGTGTATATATGAAATGTGAATCTACTTTTTTCTTGGATCCTTCAGATTACCATTCTGCTTTGGAAATACAACCCTGGATGTGAACATGATGTATTTTTAAAACACAAAAACAAAATCATAAAGCAAAATACCTGCGAATCCCTGCCGAACTTGCAGTAGATAATTGCTAGTGTAAACTCTGCATCCAGCTGTGTGTCTAATTTGCACACGCAATTATTACAGCTGCCCAACAAGAACTGCGCAACTGCGTGAGCAGGTGAACATAATTAGTCGTTTGCATTTGTAATTACTTCATTTGCACATGCAATCGTAGCAGCTTTGCATTCCAATTGGTTTTCAAATGTCTGGTGCAGCACTGTTCCCTCACTTGGTGTATTCGGACAACCCTTTCCAGTGCTCGGTGACACAACAGTTTGAGGCGGGTTGGTGCTTTGTGGTTAAAGGATGCCACTCGGCCGGGTCAGGACAAGCCTGAATCACACAGCACCAGGGGAGGAAGGAGGRTCTCTGTTGAGGAAGGTGTTGACTCATCTCTGACTGAGCCTCGTCTCTGATGGTCAGCCGCATCCTCTGATGAGGAAAATGTGTGCTGACAGTGGCCCGGTGATGGGCGGACGACTGCTGGCTGGAGCTGGCACGCGCCGCCCTCTCCAGCTGAACCAAAGCCCATCTGGAGAATGCCTCTCCTCTTGGTCTGCGGTGGAAGCGGGCTTGCTGCTTACCCAGGTTCAGTTTTGGCAAATACTGAATGTAGACTTCTAGTTCCTGCTCATTTTCATATGCTGTCAGGGTCTGAAATTTTGTCAATTCTTGCCAGAGTGAAATAACCAAAATCTAGGTCAAGTTTCTTCTCTGTAAATCTCTTTGAGCACTGTTTCTCCACAGGTTTAAATTATATACAGGCTTTTCTGCACTAGTAAAATAGCATGATTAACCGAGGTTAAAAATGGAAAACAACGCCTTTACCAAAGTTTCTGGGTCTTTCTTTCTGTATTGTCGTCTGGAATCCCAAATCTTGCAGATGAAGTACAGTATAGTTTCAGAGATAGTAAATCAGCCAAGGAAAGGTGATCATTAAATAGATTAAAATGCATGAAAATTACCTAAATGGAAACCATTAGGTTAAATGAAGCATCTACGGTATAATATCTGATGACTCTAGAAACTTTATTTAGATYGTAACTGTACTGATGTTGTGCAAATCACATGATTAAGGAGAACATTGCTTCTCTCTCCTTCTTTTCCCTCTACCTCACTTTCTTTAAGAATTTGCAATTTCAATTCCTCTACGGCTTAATGAACAGTTACCTCAGTAAAGGCACTTTCAGACATTCTGCACCAATCTGCATTTTGATGCGGTACAGCRTGAAACCTTATCTCAGTGTGGCATGTTTGCAGAAATAACAATGTTTAAATAATGTCTGAAATGAAGCATAAAAATCTTTTGTAACTAAAATGGACGTACTGAGAAATCTTAAGCCTCGGCTCCCATTACTACTTTGGTATTTCTTTTCTGAAGCTGACACTCATACATCCTACCCATTGCAAAGCAGTGTTCCCAAACCCCATGCATATTTTGATTTAGTTCTCCGTTTTATATTTTTTTTTATCATTTCACTGAATGCCAATTTTGTGGAACTTCTTAGTGCCAAGCAGTTTCATGAAGTTTCATTAAAAATATATATCATTCTATTTCTGTTCAAACCTCCTAGTGAATTATCATTTCCTTCTCATATATTCACCGTATAATTTCTAGACTGTGAATGTTGTCATGCTTCTTATATATACTATYTGTTTCTCAATTTTCTCGGAGAATTAAATAGTCAAATTTACTGCACCGAATGATTTTATCTTTCTTTTATTTTAATGGATTGTTTCATTCAGGACTTTTAAATATAGTGCTGTGTCTTGATACCACTGAAAAAAGGGTTTCAGTGTTGGATTTCTCACATTAGATGCTCCTGTGCTAGCAAGCTGACTGGAAACGTCCATCAGTGTAGGTGCCCRTCACTGTGTGTTAATTTAGCGTTTCTGAATATTGTGCTGCTCTTTCACATCCTTGCTCTACTTACATACATCCACACATTGTATTAGTGCTTTTAGGGATTTAGCATCCAACAACAGCATGCAGTAATAGCTTCTTGATTGAGTAACTAATACCTGTTATTTTGTAACTCATGAGAATTAGGAAGCATAATTCTAATATAAAATACTAAAAGAAAGAAGATCGGTCATCTCCCAGTCCTTTTGCCAGTGTTTGTAACACAGAGTATCACAACTTGGACAAGAGGTGTTTAAAAACAGATTTTGCCAATCCTGGTGTACCCGGCGTGAGTCGTGTCGCTGTGCGGCGTTGGGGTGTCCTGTGGCAACGCTGCTCTGCAGCTGGAGAAGGGAGAGCGCTGGGGGAGGAAGGTTAGGGATCAGCGGCCCAAGGGGGCTTGTGGTGGTGTGGACTAAACTGACTGCAGACTTGCAATTCCAGCTGACGTCAGTGGAAGCTGCCAGCGTCTAAGATGTTCTCATCAGCTTACAGTGTTCGTCTGAAGACAAAATTAGAAGTGTATTCCACATACTGCTCCTGCGCGAGCTGTGTTTCCTCTGGGAGGAAGTGGATGTGAGGAATTTGGGTAGAGTTTAGAGACAGAAGATGTAAACCTTTTACAGAAATGCAAAAAAGAATAGCTGAGAGGATCTGGACTTGCAATGGCACAGGCATAAAAAAAGCCCAGAGGTCTCCCTGTGAAGAGAAGGGAGAGCCGAACTCCCCAAATCCTTTGTACGGCACCACAGACTCAGTACRTTGTCTGCTGTGGTTTTAGATTAATAAATCTTTTATGTAGACAGACGGCTGAGATCTTGGCAGTTTTCTGAGTCATTGGAGAGCTCTGAGAATGCCATTAACACAACAAGGCAACTTTACAAGTTTTGTTTTAAGGCGGTCTGCAGGGAGGGAGGGAGTGAGGGCCTCCAGCCTGGGTCTGTTCAAGCCTCCAAGACTGTGTGGACGTTCTCCTGTGCTATGGCTGGGTGGACGCGTCGGGCACCGGAGGAGCAGAGGGGGCCCGTTCGCCTTGGGGGCTGTCCTTGTGCTTGGACTGAGCACGATTTCTGCGGCGCACAGCCCAGCCGGTTCTGCAGTGGTCGTGGGCACAGYTGCTGGCAGGGCTCTGTGGTTGGCTTCTGTTATTTCAGTTGTTAATGGCCTCCTGAGGAGTTCTCATTTAAAATAAAGTAAAACAAAAAGTAACAGAACTATGCATTTCTGATACGATCTCAACTCAGGTCCTGTGCTCCCCATCTGGGCTGGTCAGGATCTCTGGTAGGTGGCCCTCGCTGGAAGAGGGTATACAGAATAAGGCTGTGGTCTTCCAGCAGGACCATGTCAAGGATTGTGGTGGCTTCCCGGGCGACTCTCTGCAGTATGCAACAGGTTATTAGAAAATCAGGTTTAATGTCCACAGCCTTTGGCACCCCTAATTTAATTAGTTTTCAGGGTCYTCTCCTTTATTCTGCTCTGTGAACAATTAAGTACAAATTCTTTGTTCCCAAAAGCAGCTGTTAATGACGATCAGTATTTTTATCACCGCGGAACATCCAGCCTCCTTCCAGTCACTGCTGTGTTGTGACTGTGCAGCCGCACTCCCCCCCTCTGACCCCACGTGGAAAGAATTGGTTTCTTACCTGGAGGGTAATCGCAGCCAATAATTTTTAGATTTGCTTGTACTTTAGAATCACATCCATCAAAACAATGTTGATAGCACAATTAAAGTCTGTCTTAGGACTCCTAGTCTCATTAGGAGATGCCTGTTCTTAGCATTTTCTTACATGTGACTCTTCCTTGGCTGAGGTGGAGAAAATAAATGCAGTCGCAGAGGTTAGGGTCCTGCACAGCCTTCCTGGCTCTGCCAGGACCCCTGGCCCCGGGGTCCCATTTGGGCACGAGCTAGACCCCAGATGCAGCGGTGCGGCGCCGGCCCCAGGCTTCCCAGATCGCCCCCAGACCCCACCGGCTCCCTTGCTTGCGCCTGGCCCCGGGGCCGCTGAAGAGCCTGCAGTGAAAGGTAGGTGCACTTGGCTTGTTTCGTGTAACTGAAAATATTCCACCTTTTCCACAGGTGGTTATAGGCACGCAGAAGCAAGTAGAAGTTTCCAAAATGAAAATAAATGCATAAATCAAGGTTGAAGGCCAATATAAACATTATTGCTGGCACTTGTTAACAAACACTGAGCTCATACAAACGCGGGCAAACTTTAGCAAGGCTCTCCCAAGGCCTGGGCAGCGTTTGGCTGACTACGTGGGAGAAGGAATGTAAGTCACATATGGGTGACTTTTCAGGAACGTTTCAGGAAAGAAATATTTGCGTAGGCAACTTCAGTTATGTCGTATCTGATTATTCCAGCTAAGCTGTGATGAAAAATTTTAGAAGCTCAGTCTTTTCTTCCCTGTGGTTGGAGGAAACAACGTGGATGCTGGCTGGTGATGCTGCTGTTTTGATACCTGCTGTAAGGAGCAGGCAGAGCAATGCCACTTCCTTACAGTCTTAGGAAAGGTGGGGGCTGAGAGCCAAGAGTTGTTTTCTTTTGTTTTTGCAGACAGTTTAAGTTGGAAAATTTGCAGTAATATGCCAGCAGTCACAGTGAAATTAATTTCCTATTGCTCTGTATTTTAGATTTACATTAGATGTATGTTAAGCATTGTTACTCTGATTTGATTACTTTCAGAAGCTGCAGATGGGCAAAAATGATGCTACAAGAGGGAGGGGACAGGCTTGGCGTGGCCGGGAGCTCAGCTGGCATAGGGCCCGCTGCCCTGGGTCGCTTACAGAGGATTAGCATAGATACTGAGCATCCTGCCTTCCCTGGGCGAGTGACACTCCCCGATGACTCCCTTGTTCAGGCTTATCTTACAATGCATAATGCACAGTAAGGGGGACATTTGTATATTCTGAAAGGTTTTTAATATAGTTACTGTTTGGATCCTTACTAAAATGCACTGGCTTTCTTCTTTTTTCTGAGTGCAAAACACAGCAGCTACTAACACATTTGGTAGCTTACAGAGTCTGTATTCCCAATGCATTGTACAGGGATTTTTATTTCGTACATCATTTCTTAGTCACAGCTGTATAATCATATATCAAGTCTATAAAGCAAAGCATGGCATTGAGGATGTATTCTGAATACACACTAAATACTGAAAAATCAACGCAAAGGAAACTTTTTTTACTGCAGCTTGCTTAAGCCAATTTCTCAATTCTGTGAAAATCCACATACTTTTCTAACAACTAGAGACTATTTGTCAAGTAACAATCTACTGATGTATGTTCAGTGGAGATTTGGTTTTCTTAGGCACCAATGTAGTACTGTGAGCTAATAAATAAATAAATAACCAGACAAAATATTTCTGTAAATTACATAGAGAAACGTTACTGACACCGTAACACTCCTTAGTTGGAGCAGTAGTCTCTGGAACATCTCCTGTCGCAGTAAGTAGGGTCATGCCTGCATGAAACCCCTGCCATRAATTATTAGCCGTAGAACCTACGACATGTAGGAACAAAACCATACATCACCACCACAGCCACTGGAGCAACCGGGATTATTTCTATGACTGAAAGCAGTAATAGTTTTTATCCTTTCTATGCATAGGCTTCTAGAGAGAGATGGCATTTAACCAGCCTGTTGCATATGTCCTGGTTTTAGTGAATATGAGTTCTGCAATCATGCTGCCGATTTAATTATCGGTTATTTACTCTTTAAGTGCAAAAGGAAGCTTCAGACAGCCTTATGTGTTGCTCAATAGAATGACTTATTTTCTCAGGTCAGCAGCCAAGAGTGACATATTGCACTGCTTTTCTGATCGTTCTTTGCTTGGGAGGAACTCCCACAACGCTAGGCAGGATCACAGCAGCTGTTCCTGAGGCAGCTGCAAGCGGGTTCACTTGTAACAACGGAAAAACCTGCAGAACCAGCACAGGGAAGTCCAGAGGAGAAGCTATAGACATGACTACTAACATTCTGTCTAGCATTGCTTGTTATCTTTATGCATGAACGTGAGGATGTTTTATTCCAGCACATTAGCCTTAAAGACGAAGACAGGAGAGTTGAAGTAATCCATAAGCAAGTGGCATACATCATAACATGTTTAGAACGGACARTCTGGGCCATCTGTATTATTTATCCCCTGCCTTCTCTCCTTCCTACCTTTTTTTTTTTCTTTTTATCAACTCTGACTTTTTCTGCATTCYTATGTATTTTTGAGTTGTACAGTGTTCCTGAGAAAGAAGGAGCAGTCCCTGTCCTGAAGAGCTGAAAGTGAGAATAAAAAGGGTTTTCTGTTACCACTCCCACAGGTGGCAGGAGGTTAGACTTGGTTTTTCAGAAAGTCCCCTCGAGTCTTATAGTTCTGTTACGAAGAAAATAAATAAGAGAAAGATCATACACTGTAGCTAAAGGAATGAGAAAYATTAAAGCAAAAGGAATCAGCCCAATTCTTCCTGTCCCAAGAAGCTTGCTCTTTATATTTTGCRATATATATAATCATGAATTGATTCAAGGGCTTATGGACTCCTGGAGTTGTCCTTCTCTTCACTTCACAAAACTTTGAATCTGGTTCTCTGGGAACAGACAAGTGCAACTGCTGGTAAAAGATTAACCAGAGCTTAGATAATGTTAGCGCTTGCTTTTCCCCATTCCCTGGCTGTGCTCTCAGTATGATGCAGTTTGCTGTAATGATATATATGCAGTGTCAACACTCAGATACCTAGGCCATGGATTAATGGGCTGCACGATGCAAAAGCTGGTACTGCATTATTCCAGAAACAGGATAACCACGCTCGTATGGTGGTGGGGTATTTGCCACTCCTGGGTGAGGCTGGCACTTGCTGGAGGATCTCTGTTCCATACAGTCAACAGGACTTTGCCTTGCTTATTACACACGCATRTTCTGTGCTTTACTTTTTTAACTAAATATGTGTTTTAATTTAGATTTGTGTTACTCATGCTTTTCTTCCTCTGGTTATGCCATTCTCCTGCTTACTTTGAAATTTCACCAGACAGTGAGTAATTCTAATGTCATACTTCAGAAGTTATTGTACTTGTATTATTCTCAACTCTTAGACTGCTCTTGAGTTCCGTTTTGTATCTTAGATGAATAGCTCCTCTGCATCATAACGCTTCCGCCTCTCCTCGCCCGGCACCCGCAGAAACACAGCCCTGCGCTGCAGACAGTGCAGCACACTCGTACCCTATCTCTCATCAAAACAAAACCACCGCGGTGTTAATCTTATCAGTCTCAAATAGTGGCAGAAGTCTGCACAAACTCCAGTCCTTGCTGTCTGACAATGTCAGTGAAGAAACACAGTTCATCCTCGTCTAGGATCTCAGTTGTCACAGTGAGCTGACAGTACACACAGAGCTGCACTACGTAGTGCCAGCGCTACAGCTGTAGATGATCCTGAGCACGCTTTCTTTTGCCCCCCTCCGTCAAGAAAAAGCAACCTTTACTTTAGGATGATGAGGAAAAAACAGTCCAAAAACTTCTTCTGTGGCATAAATCTAAGAAAGCTTCAATGTGCCTATAAGAATACTCTAAAATCTTATTTTCCTGCTTATTTTTTTCTGCGTGTTATGATGTATGTGATACGCATTTTGGTATGTAGCTCTGTAAAAAGCTTGAGGCAAACTGTTAGGATTTTCCTCCATGTCTGTGGATATTATAATTTGCTTAAGCAGAACTTACATCATCACCCCGCTTTGCACTATTTTGAGCACCTCAACATCCACTCTTTGGGGTACTCAAAACTTGATAGKAAGTGAAGATTTTTTAGGCAGGTCACAATGATTTAGTGTGGCTGTTGAAGTTAATACTTTTGCAATGCTAATCAGTGACACTGAGCAGAATTGTTTATGCATCCCTGGAGGCAACCACTTAAAAAAATCTTTAAAACTCATTCAAAAAGAATCATTAAAACTTTATACTCAGATGTGCTTTAAAGGATATGCTTTTAGGTGAAGTATAAACTAAGCCAGGTTTTTCAAGCAAGTTAGCTATCCAGTTACCATGGCTGCATGCACAAATTGGGTATTTGTGTGTAGAAGTGGCCATTTCTCTTAACTGGCATGTGCCATTTCCAAACTGGGCATAAGAATGTGCTTATATTTCATATAGATGACTATGTGCTAAACCCATTTTAGATCTTGTATGATGTGATACTTTGTCTATCCTCTTTTCTTACCAAGAGAGCCAAAAAGGTGATTCTGAGATCATTCATCAAGAACCAGAATGGGAGGCTAAATCAAAGCAAAGGCGTAGATGAATTTGAACCACACTTTAAGGAATCATTCTCTGGAGATCTGGCTTGAAATCTAACCTGGGAAAATCAGTTACTCATTTTTAACCCAGAGTCAAAATGAGCAGATTGGTAACATGTAAGAAGGGGCTTTATGACTGATGGGCATAGCTTAATTGGAAAGCTGGTGAATCACTGGTAAAGTTGTGGTATGTTGAATTAGCCAATCTTCTTCTACCAGGTCAGCTGAAAACTTTCGTATTGATAAAAAAGAGTAGTAATGCTTGGACAATTTTTAGATTAAAAATCTTTGCATTAGAAGAAAAAGTATAGCTGCTTGGATTTGTCCTAAAATACCTTAAAATAAAAGTAGCACAATGTCCAGGTAGGTACTTCAGAAAACAGCAGCTTTACCAAGAGCTTTTGATTTTCTTTCTTTTTAGTACCTTCTTGTCTGGTATTTTTGAAACTAGGAGATCAGAACACGAGGGAGCTGGAATGAGAGGAGGTGGAGCTGAAAGACCAGAAAGAGGAACAACGGGGAACTGCAGGAACGGAGGAAGCACGGCTAAATGAAACAGCATGTAGATGAGAAAAACAAGAAGCCAGAAAGGGGGTGGAGGTATGAGAGTGAGCTGAAGGGAGCAGAACAGAAAGAAACTTTAGCCTTTCTGATCTATAAGGCTGTCTGTATTTTGCATTTGCTGTTAAATATAGATGGCAACACACTTTCTGTGAGACGGGAAAATAAAGGAGGCCGAAAGCATAGAAGACTTTCAACTTACTGGTCTTTTGATTTATTGTGATGGCAGCAGGATTGAATGGTGTCTGTGCAGCTCTGCATTTTGGGTTTATGAATCCATGCAGTAAACATGATTTCCATCATCTTGGATGGATGTTTGGATTTTTTGCATAGGGAAGGCTGCTTCCTCGAGGAGAGCAGTGGTGTTTGCCCTGCTGTCCTCGTTAGTCTCAGTGGGACCYGCTTACCTGCTCGGAGCCCCTCGGGTTGGATTTATGTCCTCTGCCCCTAGTCCTGCTGCTCTGCTCCTGCTCTGAACTGGCTGCRCTTGCCTGTAAGGCAAAATGTTTCCTGCGTGGAAATTGCTTGTGGGGTATTYGGGATCTCTAGTTTAGATGCTAATTAAATGTAATGTACCAGTGCTACTTCTGCTGCTATTAAAGTGAAGATTTTTGCCCAGCTCCAATTAATGTTAATATAAGAAAAAAGGAAGAAAAAGGCATTTTTGACAAGCTAAAGAAAATTTTGTTAGAATGTCTTTGTGTTTCCTCTACTCATTATGTGTTGGTATAAATGTAAATGTCTGAGAAATGTGGAAAGGAAAATGTAAGGCAATACATGCTTACTTTTGGCTGGGAATAGCTGTACTTATGAGTCAATTTGGGCTTTCTAGCCAAAAAGACTTGGCAACTATGGTAGTGACAGCATTTTCACATACTTTTATACGTTTGCYGTTAGGAGCTGATCCTGCAGGATTCTGTAGTCTCAATTTATTGTAAATTTAATGTAAGATTGAATGAGAGGCAATAAGCTCACAAAAAGCATGCAGCATGACCTGTTGCTTAATAGCTTTCACACAAATGCAGACACCTGATTCCAGTATGTGTCTGCTCTTCTATTAAGTACTCTCTTTTTTGCAATCAGTTATATGGGTTGCAGTTGAAAATTAGTGAAAAAAAAATCTGAATTTGTGGTGGATTTTTTTATTTTCCAATTTTACTTTTTTAATTGAATTTCAGATTGATAATTTTAGCCCATCAGAAGAAGGAAGATATGTTGTTTCAGAGTATGCTCCCTCAGTGAATATGAGTAGACTTTTTGTTCTCAGAATTGAGCAAAATGAGTATTACTGAAAGCTGGTGTTCATAAAAAAACACTAAAGAATAACTGAAACTGAAACATATGCACCCTTTTTAAGAAAACAGTTGTAAAGTCAAGCATCATAATTAAAATCAACTCGGTGTAACACAGGTGGGATTATGGGAAGTTCAGACTAGAGGTTTATATGGCAATTTTAGAAAGGGGTAGGGTTTTCAAACAAAAGGATTACAGATTGGTTTGGGGGGTAGATGTCTGTATTGCTGCACATCAGCAGGCCAGAAAAAATGCACTGTGGTGGTGATACTGGAAGAAGAAAAAGAAAAGTTTTACTTGAAAGTGACTAAGTAAAAAAAAAAATAACTGAGCACTCTGTGTTGGCACAAGGAAGGGTCATTTACAGTAAAACCTAGTTTTTTCCTTTTCTCAAGACAGGCCCCTCTATTCTCAGAGCAATCAGTGTGTTCTCAGAACATGCTGAAGGCTGTTTTTTAGCTTGGGGCTTTTCTGATTCAGTGATGGTCCAGTAATCCTTCCTTCTGTTGTATGTGGAGCTCCCTTTAATTTTCACATCTCTCACCCCAGTGCCCTCCCGTCCCAGGAGAGAGTGCTTCCAGCTGGTGAAAGAAAGTAACGGGGGGCTTAGCCCTTACCTCTGTGTTACTGGTCATTATTAACTAGAACAGGGGGAGGGAGGGGGGCCATGTAGTCCSTGACTAGCCTTGACTAATCCGTATAGTCAAAGGTACGGTTTGGGGGGGAAAGTACTTTCTTAGCAGATGGTTCCACGCGTTCTTCCCCAGCCAAGACTCCAGTGTGTGACTGGGCAGGCTCTGCTGTTGGGCAGACTGGAGGGTAATTCAGATCCCTACTAGCGGGAAGAAAAAAATCAGTGCTGAGGCTTAAGCGTGTCCTACCTAGAGAGCTACGACCCAGAGGAGCCACGGCGAGCCTCACCTGGGGAGGACTTACGTAGCTCTGCTCCTGGGCTGCCCGTGGCATGTCCTTTGCGACTGGGCAGAAAGCTTGTGGTGAACGGCTTGGTCAAGGACTGTTTGTAGCCTTCGTAAACCAGCAGCAGTTCCACGGTATAAACAGTGAAACCTTTTAACAATCAGTTTGTGTAGTATCTTGTGCACAGATCTGCAGTGCTTCTTCCCCTGACTCCAAGTGCTTAGCTCTGTGAGAGCGTTTCTTCTGTGCTAGCTCTTGATAAAGGTCAGATTAATTGAAAAAATGAAATGCTTTCTCCTGGGTATTACAAGGTGAATATATTCACAGTGGGAATGTATTTTCATTTGCAGAATTGTCACTCTTTTGATTTTATTTTTCCCTAAAAGAAAGCTCATCCAACTGTCATGTAACCTCTGGGGGCAAATATTCATCAGCTTTAAAATGTAAATTGCTGTTTTCCTGTGTCAYTGGCAAAATATTCCTTCTTCCCACCTCTGTTCCTAGTAAGTATTTTGGCTGGCACTATAAATAAAATATAAGTGATTCTTCCTTTGGAAATGATGTTGTGTGCTACCAGAGTGGAACTTAGTCCGCCTGTCCCTTTGAGTTGATCTGACAACTTGAACTTCATCCTTTCATGCAGTATCACAGTAAGTCGTAAAGAAGGGGGGGTGAAGCTCTAGATGATGCTCAGTTCCTTACCAGAGATAAAGTACCTAAATGGCAAGGATTTGCATTCTGCAAGCCTGCAGAAGGCTTTTTGTTAGAACAAAGGCAAAGAAAAGGTGCAGACACAGAGGAAGGAGGGGAATATCTCTTTTCTGTCAAAAACTTCCCATATCATCTTGAGAAAGTTTCCCTGTAGAGGCRGGCAAACTTAGCGCAGTTTCAACTCCTGATTATTAAACTGGGAAGCTGGAATTTCCCTGAGAAGCTGGATTTTCCCCGTCTCATAGTGATGAAGAGGAGAAGTGCATTTAAAAACCACAAACAACAGGATTTTGTAGATTCTGTAGATTTTTAGCTAGAAAAACATGGGGAAGAAAACACGGTGAACRTTGCCAGTTAAAGTAACCCCTGGAACAACTGATCAAGGAATTGATTACTGTGGAGGTCTTTAAATGAAAATTGGATATTACTGAAATRTGTGTTCTGGTTTAGTTCATCACTGGGCTGTGTTCTGCCAGAAAACAAGCAAAACATAATGGTATTCCTCACCCTAAAAATATGTATTACTTGTTATAAGGCCGTGAACTGGTCGTCAGCCTCAGGCACTGCTGACGTCCCTGGAAATCCTCCCTTGTGTCCTGTGCCGGTTGGTTCAGGGCTCCAGTGAGGAGACATGCTGGGTGCCTCAAGTAAGGCAACCAGTAATGCCAAGTGTGGCACGATGCTGTGCGGCTGGTTAAGCTTTTCCTGAGAGCTGAGTGGCAGTAGGGAACATTCAGAAAGCAAAAGCAAGAAAGCAGGTGCTATAAAGTGCCTGGTAAACGGGAGAGCAGTGATTGGCGCAAGAGCAGCCAGAGCCCTGAAACGAAAACGGCAGAAGGCAAATGATAAACGCCAGATCTGCCGGCGCTCTCCCATTGCTTCTCTGGCTTTCCTATTTTCTCTCTTTTCTGTTTTTCTGTATTCCTGTTATAGTGATTGCATTTGTAATAGCTTACTGCTTAAGGTTCAGAGGGACGGTTAGCCATTTCCGGTATGAGTGATTCCTGAATTTTATTGCATTTTTTTTCACCTAACTCTCTCCCAGGCAGAAACATTACTTTGCAATGGTTGTATTACATATACAAGGTGGTTCTTTTACATGGGCATTTGACTTGAATGTTTATAGAGGAAGATTGGGTGAAGAGGAGAAGAAAATAAAGAAAAAGTCATTGAGAGCAGAGGATTGATGTCTTTAAAGGTTTTTTTGTTTATTTTTAAGCTTCTTTTTTTAAAAAATAACTTTATTCTGTTCCCTCAGTGCCTAAAAATCCTGGTTTGGCATTTGAAATAGGCTAAGTGACATAGACTGCAAAAAATTAACTCATGTAGTGGCAGTGTCATTACTAAATGGTGACAGTTTCAGTAGCAATTCTGACTCCCAGGTTTCAAAGTTTTRTCTGTAACCTCTTCACTCACTCTAAGTTGTGCTGGGTTGTTTCATACAGAAGTTGTCATTCCAAACGCAGTATTTACAARTGAAATTTTAATCTCTTAGAATTACAATTGCGATATTACCTAACTTCGTGTTATTTCACACATTTTTATTTTTAAGGAGAAAAGAGAAAAATCTTTTCTCTAAAAATTGGTTAAGACAACTGCATTGTTCAGTTTTGTCTTTCAAACAGAGAAGAGGAGGTGGGATGAAAAACTGCCTAAATCAAGCTTCTGTTATTTATTTGAGGTGAAAGAGCTACTGGTTAATAGTACAGAGATAAAATAGGAAGGAACAACATTGTAAATGGCAAATGGCTGTGTACAAATGGCAGAATTCAGGGTGATATTGAAGTAAGCCTGAGAACAGACACAAGTTGCTGGGAGGTCTGAGATGACACTGTCAGCATTTAGAGATGCAGCAATATGTTTATGTGCATTATGTGTGCAAAGTGGATATTTTTGCTCAAAAACTTGGGTATTTGCAAATGGAGGCTGATACTATAGCCTCCATGGGGGTAGCACATGTAGCGAACTTCATCTCCTAATGAGTGTCTTGCACTTGCAGCAAGTGACTTGGTCAACCGCAGAAATGCCCACACAGGGCATTTTATGATGGCTTTAAGTGGTTTCCCTCGTAGGTCCTTCCTTTTGCATTTCATATTTGAAATAACAAGAGGGAAAAGAGAATGAAAACTATAAAATTACTGTGGCCTTGGCTTTACCAGTGAAAAGTGAAATTTAACCACTTAATACCAGCAGAAAGTAGATTGGAGATGTTTAGATTGGTCTTTAAATTGTAATTAATACATTATTCCCAAGCTAACTACGTCATTGGTTTCAAAAGATGTTGCAGCTTAAATATAACAGCAATTACTAAAAAATAGACAGAGCTGACCAGGCTTTATTCAAATCACTTTTAGGATTATGAAAAGCCCAGAGAGATTAGAAAGAGACTGTTTGTTTTTACAGGCAAATTAAAGTTATAGGAGATAGAAAGCCAGTTGGACCTTTGTGTCTTGCTCAGACATCTCAGATACAGTATTTCAGTATTATTCTGTTTGCATGTGAAGTGTTACACAGGTTATCAGAGGTTTTATCCACACGCCAATCAATTCACCAGGCCCCACCATTCTCAGAGACGCAGTCCTGAGTTACTGGAGACCAACAGGGTTTTTGGCATGTTGTTATTTTATTGTAGTTCCATTTTGCTGCAGTTCTGATATTAGTAAGGTATTAATTATGACAGACAGAGTCAAATCCCATTCCCCCTGCCCCTGGATGAAAGAGGACAGCTAGCTCCTGGGTGCTTTCAACTCCCTTAAGACAAGAGCTGTCAACAGAGCTAGTGCAGCGTAGCTGGCGTCCTGTGGTTTTGTAGTTACTTCGTAGTAACACGTCCTCCTCTGCCTTCTTACAGCAAGTGAGGGACTTCTTCTGAGGTCCCATGGTGAAATCAGCCAGCAGTTCCAGCAGTAATTTTGTGAATATTACTAGTGAAAATGGTAATATTCAAGCAGGAGGTTGGTTTTGTGACAGATGACAAACATGAAATTCTCTGGGACCAATTTTAATTGATATTGTCAAACTAAATGTATAACTAATAGGAAGAAGAAAGCATCTGTCTTTATTTAGGTGGATTTGGATCTTTTTAAATGGCTAGACTAGTAAGTGGAAAATACTGTCTAGTGCTTAACATAGACAAATATGAAATAATCAATGTGTAGGCAATGAACCGAAGTAAAGAGTGTATACACAATGGGAGAGCTATGCAGCATAATGACAAGGAAAGRATTTAAAGGTTATTATAGGCAAATCTATAAAAATATTAGCATGGTCTATGCTGCAGGAAAAAAAAAGGAAAACATGAAATGGAGCTGCATAAATGAGCAGAATACAAATGAAAACAAGTAATATTGATAGTCTACAAGGCTATTTTATTGCTTTATTTTAAATAGTACTATGAGCTCAATTTTTAGACTTGAGCATCATGGTTATAACCCTGCTTTGTATCTGAACAGTCATATTGGGATCTGGATTTCTAAAATGGGATTCTCATTTTTAGACCTTGGTGCACAGTATTTGCTTCTATAATTTCAATTAACTATCTCTCTTTTACAGTGCTTCTTCAGTGTACACATCACAGTAATTGTATGTACAAAAGACCAATTRCATATTTAGCTGGTTTCTTGAAAGTACATTTACATTAAGTGGATCTACACAACTGGAAGAATTGTTTATACAAGTAATGGTTGAACACACTTAGTAAAATCTCAGACTTTTTTTTCTAAAGCCTGATCCAGTACTTTCGCATGGATTTAATACACAAGATGTAACTGGTTCTGATGTTACTGGTTTCCTAGTGCAGAGTTTGGTACCTCAAATAGTTATTTGTGGCTGAAAGTTTACATCATACATCCAGCATTCATCYATAAAGCCTAGCTTCTTAAGTAAATCAAAATGTTCATTCATCCTCTAGGCTGAATTTTTGTCACTACCAAATAAAACCTAGTATTGCCCTAGCAGGTTTTTGACATATTACATAWCAGGTAGCAGAGTTTTGTGTTATACGTGTATACACTAAAGTGTTTCATATGATACGACAAATCAAGGGTGCCTTTCTTGTCTGGTTACTCACAACCTCTTGGTTTCTGTGCAGGGTCTCTTCGACTACCACTTCCAGTACAACATCTTATGAAGAGAGAAAGCTGCTTTATTTAAACCTGGCATAACTGTACAGTACATTGGGTCAGGTACCCACATTACGTCTGAGTATGCCCTATAGGATAGTGGAAGAACTGCATCATTTTAACAGCTGTTGGATTTTTTTTTCTTAATAGATAAAATTCAAGCTTTTAGTAGTAGGCAGCCTGCCTGTTCTCTGCATGTGGGTATGTTGTCTTTGATACAAAGGTCTTAAAAAATCACAAGTTTTATTTTCTTAAGCTGTTTCTGATGATGGCTAAAGTTACAAAATATATCTCTGCCTGTGCAGAGTAMGCTTAATTTTTCCATGTGCCCCATATACAGCTTGGTCAACACATTTAAGTAATTTTTTTTTACTCCCYCGCTACAGATAGTGTTGTATAATTTGCATAATTTTATAGCACTGTCTTCATATGGATTTTATGATGTCCTAGAACCAACCCTGCAGCTTACTAGMTCAGAATTATTAATGTGTGTTGACAATAGTACTTTTGAATTTCTGATTGATGTTACRGGCTTATTTTTATCAAATTCCTGAAATACCAGGATCTTCACTATTAAAAAAACTACTGATAGTTAATCTAAATTTAATTTGACAACCTGATGTAAGTTGATATGAGAAAATCTAAATAAACAAAATCTTTCCCTCATCCCAGTTTATATCTACGTATGTATCTGCATAGTGTGCAGTGGGCTGAATGAACTTGAGAACAGAGGAGACTACTGGAGTATCTGTTACAACATTGTGTACGGCARAAGTCCTGATTTTGAGCTAAGACTCAAATCCTCCTTGAGCACATCCAATCTTTAATTTCTTTCCAGTGRTTCTCTTCATGAGAGCTGTTAATGAGTTGTTCCAGTGGTTAACTGCACTTACCTCTTACATTAAATTATTGTGTGTTTCTAATTTTAATTTGAAATTTTCTTGTTATATATGCTTGTTAGAACTATCCTATACCCTTCCATTCTTCATGTGTACATGCTTAACTCCTGCAAGTAAAGCAGGCTTTAGCCTTCTCTTTACAGATTATTTAAGAAAGATTTCTTGCTGGAATAAATGCTTGACTGCTATGTGTTTTCTGAATTGCTCTRTCTTGTATGGTTCTAATTTTGAAACAGTAATGTATTTTTACCTGCTTCTGCAGATCTAAAACCCGTATTACTTCTACTGTCCTACTGCCTGGAGTGAACATGGTGGTTCAGAGTTGACCAAACTGTGCAAACCTTTCCCAAGAAGTTTAAAAGCAAAGGACCAATTCTATAATCTCAGGCACACCAAGTAGAAATTGATAGAGCTATAGAGAAAGTGAAGTATTGTGAGTGAAGTAGTATGAATGAGCTTGTCAAAGTCAAGATTTGTATTTGGGCAAAGCCTAAGAGGAATGAGAATAAACAGCAGGTTGTATGGTTAGAGAGGGGGAAGTTCCAAGCTGGGCTGCTGATGTACCTCTTTTAAGGTCAACTTACTTTTTAATATAACCTCTTCTGTTGTTGTTGATTTAGGTGGTTGTTCTAACATATGCAATTTTAGAGCCAGACAATAGGATCTATTGGAGATGTGTGCTTTTTTGATATTGACTTCAAAAAAGGAGGCCATACAATTTAGCACTGGCGATAAGCATAGGCAAAAAAGACTGGGGTAAAGTACAGGAAAATGAATGTAGACATTTGAGCACAGTGGTGGAATAGCAAGTGAAAAACAGTGAAGACGACTATGGGAAAATTTACATGAATCTCCCAAATGATGGTGCATATGTTGTATTTAATGAGGAAGATGATTAGGAGCTAGTGAAATGAAGCTGGATGGACTGAGAGCAATAGGTAAGGTGGATAAGGTTCTGGCAGGATGGAAGCCTGTGCAGAGATCAGCAAAAAGCTGGAGAGAGCAGCTCACTCTAGCAGAAACAATCTGATCTGTTTTTCGTTACTATTATAATGGACAAACAGCTAAACATGCCATGTTATTTCTCTGCAACCAAATTGTGCTAATTGGGTTGTAGGTGGGCTTGGTTAGTTCCTAATGAGTGGAAGTCCGTGAAGAAAACAGCTGAGCTCTGTAGTCYATTTCATATTCCTGGTGGGAATATCAATCCAAAATGTGCACGAGTCATTGGTGATTTCTCCCTATCATGTTTAAGGTCTGATGTTTTAAGTATTTACTGGTGGTTATGTCTATACAGAAGTTGTGTGACACAAAGGAGGGCAGATACCCTACTGTGAAGTATCCATCCTTCTGCAGGTAAGTGAGGAAAATCAGTGTCCTTGGTTAATATTCTGCTCCATGTTTACAACCCTATCCCATTTTTTACAGTTTTAGTTAGAAAATGTGTATTTATTTTTTTAACATCCAGAACAATGTTCTGAAATACATGTTAAATGTAGTGCACGCTTGCTTTATTAAGTTTCACACAAGAAATCAAGAATAGTAAATCACCCTGACATCCTTTAACAGCACACTGAAAGACCCTATGTCCTGAAAAATTCAATGCAGTCTGAGCTTTTGCACTCTTACATGCTGAGATAATTTACATGTGTCTTTAAGATCACAGTGATTTGAGAGATTAACATTTTTTAGTCCAATTAACACCAAATGTTATCAAAAACCTTTTGCAAATTACAATTTGCTATTGCAAATAGCAAGAAAGAAACTCAGCATTTGGCTTCCTGTTTGCAACTATAACTGAGTGACAGAAAATGTGGGTATTGTGGTTTCCAGAAACTTTGTATCTGAAAACGTGGGAATGGGTAAGCGCATTGGAGTGAACCTACACTGAAAAATACCCTTTTTGTTATTTATTTTGTTCTAACGGAGTCATGTAGAAGATGTTTAGATCATTTTGGGTCAGTGGAGAATTGGAGGAGTTTTGCACCTAATATTGTTTTGTTTTGTCACATTTTTTAATTTTGATTACAAATTTGCCTAGACATTACTGAGAAGCCTTATACAGAGAATGATTTTCTTTCTTTCTTYATCTTYTTCTTTCTTTTTTTTTCTAATCTGAATGCTRATTTTTTGGCTAAAGAAATGGGCCATGACTTGTAGTATCAAGTGCTGTACAAAATCCTGAGTATGAGCAAACAGAGACACCAATAGCGTAAGAAACGGTGATCCCAGTGTCGTCATCTCCTGCCAAAACTGATTGTACGTCAGAGAAGGGAGTTGTGTAAGCATGTGATATCTAAAAGGGTGATATAAGAGAAAGCCAAAAAGCATATGTTTAGAAATTTAGTCAGGGTGTGATGGGGGCTGGATCAGCAAGACAGTCAGAGATGTAAATGTTGATGCCAGGTAAAAAAATATTTAGGAAATCCTAGTTGTGCTAAATGATCTGTTGTGAAAATGGTATTTATCCAGTGATAAGGGYAGTGCAGGAATTTGAGTATTTTCCTTTGATTCTTTGATTGTAAAACCATGTGGTCACAAAGTGTCCCACAGGAAATGTCAAATAAATAAATAAAGGTGTCTTTMACTATTTTAAGCCAGAGGTAAAAAAAATATTGGAGATTCAGGGAGAAAAAAAAAAGAAAGACAAAGCTGGTCAGGACAACTTATAGGAGCTCAGGCCTAAGCTGCTAAAAATTTTCAGATGAGGATAATGTACAGTCCACTGTCCACTTTAAGTCATAATTTCTGATGGTAGCAACCAATGTATTCTCAGTCAAGTGGAAATTTAAAAGTACAAAAATCCATTAAAATGAAACTTCAGAAACAGTGAGAGATTCCAATAATCCATTTTTTCAGGTTGTTTTGTATCATAGGATCTAACATAGGTTATTTATCAGTCATATTCCCACCTGTCACTTTAAGGTGCCTCTATGCCAATAAAAACTAATACCTAAGTAACCATAATCCCTTGAACGACACAGTTTCAGACACTGATTTTTGCACACGAGCAGCAGTTCAAAGTAATTTCCCCGCGGAGGGGCTGCTCCGGCGAGCTCCGCGGGACGGGACGGGACGGAGAACGGAGCGCAGGGCCCCAGACTGTGGAGGCGATTTCGGTGTTRCTCAGGGTGCCGCTGTGCAAAGAGTCACGCTGAGCCTGAGAGCAGCAGGATCCCTCATGAGAGTGAGGATGTGAGCAAGGGACCGTGAGATGAAACGCGGTGCTGGTAGTTTTGCTTAGGTCAGAGTGTGCGCCAAGGTGATTAATCAGAAATCACTCCCGCTTGTAAAATGTCCCTGGACTAGCGTGTCTGCAGGGAAACCACCAAAAGCTCTTTGTTCTTTGATGGTCGTTTCTCTCCCCCCCCTTTAATAGCCCTGGGGCGCCTTTCGGGTCCTTTGCCTTCTCATACTGCAGTAATTCCTCCTTCCTCCAGTCTCCTAACGTTCAGCGGGTGAATGCAGCYCTGCTATGGATGCCTCTAAAATATTTGTGGAAAACACACAAGAAAGGCGTAAAACCGTGATAATGAATATCTTAATTTCCCGTCTCTCCTCCTCCCTGTGGTTCTGAACTGTCTTTTTTTTTTTTTAGTGTATTCCTAAACAGTTACCTCATACTGTGCGATACGAATTGCATAGACTCGTGTAGTGTATGGTAGTGAACCCAGAGTGCGTGAATTGAGGACCTGTAGGAAGTGATGAAGAGTTCCACATAACAGATTTTTTTTTTCTCGTTTTCTTGCTATTGCCCCCTCCTTGCATTTCCCTGTGGTCTGTTTCTCGTCTAGTCTGCATAAATCTGGAAGTAACGCTAAATCTCAAATGCTGGCTGGTGTTTCTCATCTCCTTTTGAAACACAGGCAAAACTAAGGGTGCCACTTCATGACATTTTCATGCCATATTTACCGACAACCATGTTCATTAAATARGTAATGCTGTGTGCTATGTTTCCTGTTTAGGGCTATTTAATAAAGGCCTGAGCTCAACGATGAGGTGCATGTGCAGTCCAGAGGGGTGGCTGCTGAGCGCCTGGCAGAGTCTGACCCGGGAGGTGACAGGAAAAATGTACATGGGAGTCTGAACACTCAGCAGTCGCTTGCGCCGCAGCCTTTCCCCTGCGTCGTAGGGCTGCTCGGGCCCCGGGTCCACGCACCTTTCATGTAAAATTAAGCAGCAGCGCAGTCACCGCTGAATTTCATTCCTGGCACCTCTGGAGTTTTGAGTGCGAGTGCTCTGATAGGGGTAGATCTCTGTTGTTACTTCTTTCAAATATCATTCCTTTTGTTGGTCACTTAATGTTTAAACTATATAGATAATATAAACGTGTTTCAGAGCTCAGAACCATGCGATCAAAAGCAACAAGTAACTATTCTGCTTGTAAAAGGAACGAGAGTAGCCGCTTAATTGTACTCTCAGAATAGAGTTCTAGTCGTGATCTATTTAAACTTACGCCCTTAAGTATTTTCCGTGTATTTGTTGAAACTTTGCTCAAGGTTGTCCTGTTAGGAGCCAAAAGCAGACCCTGTAAGAAGAAGGGGGGRAAAAAAAGGCAAAAAAAAGGCAAGGATCATTTTGGTGTGTGCCAGAGAGCTGRGTGTTTTGTAAATGACAGCTAGTTTATATCCAAATCGGACAAAGCAAAGGCGAGGCAACGGTGCGGGGCGCTCAGGGGAATTCAGCGTCGCCCACCACCTCGGACACGATCAAGTAACTTCTTGCACTCGCACGTCTCAAGTAAACACCTGCATTATGTCCTTTTTTTTTTTTTTTTTTTCACTTTGCCTTTCAGTTCAACTTAGATTTCAAATATGCATGAGAGAAATCTGGTTCGCTTGTCCTAAACGCTCCCTGGCGTATTTAGAAGTCATACTCAGTCGAATCACAAGTTTGAGGCTGCGGTAGYGTGCTGGATCGCTCCCTGGTGCGAGCCCGCCTCTCCGTGGGCTCCGGGAGCTCTGTGGAGCTGTGAGGGTGCCGAGGGGGTGTTGTGCCCTTGTCGCTGCATAATTGGGGATTATAAAAGGAAGATAACTTGACTGTGGGCTGGGGCAGAGGCTTTCGAGGTCTGTAAGGTTCTTAGAGCAGTGAAGATCCTAGCTGCTGTATTACCATAAATAATACTAAGGCCGTGTTAACTCCTGTGTTTGCTTGAGCTGAAGTCCCCTCTCTGCAGTGAGCAGAAAGGCGGGGGCACGGTGAATCCCGAGCTGCTGCCAGCCCCGGTGTTACTGGGTGTGCTGCCTTTCCACCCAGCTGCCGAGTGGAAATCGGAGGAGTCCCAAAGCCCTAACTACAGTGTTCCCAGCTGGCTTCCATGCGGTCGGCCCCAGACGCCTGTTGAATCCGCAGTGTCTGAAGGTCCTAGGTCTAAAAYAACCTTCTTTCTCCCGCCGGTGGGATGCAGCGCTCGCTTGGGAGCCCCGCGAGCGGCTGAGGGCACGAGCTGGCCAGCGCTGGCCCCCTCCCCGCGCCTCCGCCCGGCCCCTTCTCTGCACGGGCTGTCGAAACGCGGCGTGGGAGCCAGACTGCGCTCGGTAACTCAGCCCTGTGCCGCCGGTCGGGGGGCTGCAAACAGCCTAGCGGAGGAACGTAAAATCACCGGAGGTAACGTCTCCTGAGACTGGAATTGCTCTTCATGATGAAGAATAATATTAATAGTTTTAAAGACTCCTACGTTCAGTTTAAACCTCAATGAGCCCTTCATTGCTCTCCTGCAGAGCGCAAGGCAAGGAGCCCACTCGCATTCAGTAAGCACGGGGGTTAAAAAGAGCGTTTAGTCACGGAGTTTTCGTTATCTTTCCGGTGTGGAAATATGGAGGCAAACAGACATTTTATTCGTTTACCTTTATTTACAACAACTAGATTAAAAACATCACCTTGTTCTACTGAAAACTTYGTATTCTCAATTCTAAAAATACAGGGGAACTGAGACTGCTTGGTGCAACAGAATTAGTGCATGTAGTAAAAACGCAATCGCTTCCTTAGAAGCCTTTAGCTTCTTTCCACCTTAACGATGCCCAGGCAGGCTGAGGCTGGGTATTTGTTTGGTTTGACTAGCTCCGAACATCTGCGTGGGGAGGCCGCCTGGGTCTACATCAAAGGGCAGGAACTTTGGGGATAATAAATAAATAAATCGGCCCTGAGGAGCACTGCTGGGGTCTTGCCGGCGTCTCCTTCTCTCACTCTGCTTTATGTAAAGCGGTRGCTGAGGAGCTGATCAAGAGCTCTCCTGGTGACAGCAGCCAGCAGCATGAGAGATGGTATCGACCTCGCTTGTGTTTTCCCACCAGCTTTAGAAGCCCAGTATTTAATTTTCTTCCTTTTCCCCATTCTTCTCCCAAGCTGCCAGTTTTTGTCAGACAATATCAGTGTTTTATTTTCATAGAGAACAATGATATTTTTCTCTAACTTTTTTTGAAAACTCATTTTTGGCAGTGGTTATCCTTAAATTAAATGGCAGAGCATCTCTTGTGGATCCAAATCTTTCTTTTCTTTTTCCTTTCTTTCTTGAAGGGAATAGGTTTGGGTTTTGCTTAAGGTATTTTGTTCAGCTGTCCATCTGGTGGTTTTTGGTTGGATGGATAGTCCCACGTGAATGGATCCATCAAGCTGCCGTCTGGAGTTTTCTTGGTAGACAGTGTGCACCCAATAACCTAATAGCGTGAATTGCTGCCATGGCCATGGTAGTCTAGAAATTGGATTGCCTGAGACTGGGGCTCTATGCTCGGTGAAAAATGAAATCCTGGCATTACAGATACCAAGTAAAAAACTTCCATTAACCGACGTTGAGCTATAATTTCATTTTCTGTTATTACATCCTTATTACACTGGTAATTATTTTTCCCCACCAAACCTAGAAAAAAGTAGCATCTATTCAGACACAGCTGTATGGTGAATATTTATTAGATGCAGTAATGGATTTTGTTGTTAGCAATGATTTTTAAAAATGCTCTATTTCTCTAAAATTTTTCAGTTTTCAAAGTACTGAAGAACTATCCAGTGAGTTTGGTACTGTAAATCTTCTTTTAAAGATGGAAAAGCTGGAGAGCAAACTTAGGCGAATGACTTACCAAAGAGGCAAGGAAAATTTGCAGCAAGACAAGGAGTAGAGCTTTTTTGTGTCTGAGTCGTGAATGTTGTGTTTATTCCAGTCCAATGTGGCCTGGGTAGATCGTCCCTGGCCAGAGAAGATATTAAACTGGCTTCTAATATTCTCTGCGGCACCCGGAAAAGAAAACAAAAGCTTCTTTAGAGAAATGCCTCTAGCTCCTTATTCCTTATATCGATGTTCTAACAAAGAGACCAATAGTTTCAACTTCAGAAACAAATCAAAATAAACAAAATCCAACATCCTGTYCATTCAGTGTTGCATGTAGCGCACCATGCTGGCAGGAAGATCGGTTATTCAGGTATCTAGATGTTTGTGGGGTCTTTAATCAGCCCCTTCCTCCACCTCATAATTCAACACCATGGAGTGAAATACAGTAGGTAATTGAAGCTGATTGATGAAATATGGGTTTTTTTTCTCTCAGAAGGAGGTTAAGCATATTTAAGGGGGAAAAATACGGAGTATTAACAGTTCAAATGAAAAATATGCTGACATATTTCTTTKGGGAAAAAATAAAGATAAAAGCTACAGGAAAGAGTAGGTGATAATAATTAGTTTGTTGTTTTAAATTAGGAGGTCTCTTGGGCCAGGTGTTCATTGTCAGGGAGCGATGCCCCCTCCTGAGAAATGTAATGAAAGAGATAGCCAGGGGCCTTGGAAAAAGAGCTCGCCGCGGCTGGAGATGGCATTTCATTGCAGCGCTCTCGCCTTTCGCCCGAAGCCTCCCGCGATGAGGGGCGGAAGGGAGAAGGGCGGGCGAGCGCGCGTGGGTCGAGGTTGCGTGCGCAAGCAGCAGGGCAGAGACCTGCCGGAGGCGCCGCGGCCGGCCCAGTCCCGCCGAGAGCGTCCGAGCGGCTTTCTGTGTTTTCGGAGCGCTGAGCGTTTCAGGCACAGCCCTGCAAAGCGCTCTCGGCGGGCCGGCGCTCCCGCGGGCAGCGCTGCCCGGCCACGAGCGTGCCRGGCTCGCGCCCCGCCGGCGCCGGAGTGATCAAAAACGGCACTACAGCGTTTGCTTTGGAGCTCATGCTTTGCTACTTAGCTCCTACGGTACACAAGAGCATAACCAAACAGCCTAGGTAAACCCATTTCAACTGCAGTAGATCAAAGCTTTAATTTTTGTCACCAGCCGCATTTATACCATTTATATTTCACATTTATTCATGTCTCTGCACTTTATTTCTGCAATAGAATAAGGACAAACATTAACCTGATTTCATGTAGGGAGTAATAAATTTCCTAGTATTTGCATATAGTTGTGCTAACCTATTAAAAATGTTTTTATGCCTCATGAGCTACAAATATAAAGGAATATGATAGATATGGAAATAAATATAGATGTTTTGCAAAATTCTGACATTTGAAATGATTTTCCCAGACTTAAATATTTCGGTGCCAATTAACTTTGAAGCAGCATTTGCACGTACTTTATCTCAGTGGGGTGAAAGATTGAACTGTTTTTGATTTATTCTTGTTTGTAGAATGATTGAAAAATAAACCTTTTTAAGAATGACTCTTTTAAAGGGGCCTACATGATGCATATTTTAGTACTTGCTCTAAAAGGTGTGCCAGCAGCAGTCTACATTTTAGCAGCCTCTAACTGGTTTAATAAAGCACAGTTTACATTCGTGACTTCCCAGCATGAGCGCAGCATTGTGTCAGATGATGCAGCTGCTTACTTTTAATCAAATGACAATTTAAAAGACATACCCCCATCTTATTCCCTGGTTAGAATTTCAGGCTGTTACATTGGATTATAGCACTTGCAATCTCTCAACTGGCTTCTGGTGGTGTTATGAGATTCTTTTCATAAACCCACCTGCTGTCCAAAAGTCACAGAATTTTTCCGTTAATTATATAAGATTACTTCAAATTTACCTAATGGTCTTCTGGGACTCCATTGTGACTAAGCTCACAGTGAAAGATGCTCAGCATGTCACAGGGGTGCTTGGTACTCTGCATGTTTAAAACCTGGGTTTTCAGATTTTAAAGAATCAGAGAAGTTAATTAACTATTGCTATTCCTATTTAGCYGAAGTAATATTTAAATATTAGACATCAATGTGTACTTCCCAGTTATATTCAGTACAGTCAGATCTCCTAGCTTGCAGTTCCTTATGAGCATTTTATAATGTTGATAAGTGCTTCARTCTCTCAGACAAACAGATAATTGGATAAACTAAACCTGGGTTAGTCATTTTGTGTAGAAGAGCCTATGGACATTTCCTTTACTTATTTAAAATTAAATTTATTTAGATAATTTTAYGGTTATAATGTCAAAGTCACAGAGCAATACCTCAGCAAGTGTTCACATGACTTGCAAGCCTGGGTGTCATTTTGCAAATTGACTTTGTTACTCCTAGGACTCCTTGAAAATCCAGACAATTTTGAAAATATTGGTTATATATATRTGTGTGTGCGCGCGCGTGCATAACTTCTATGAATTGTATATGGAAAACAAACAGTTACAGAATCTCTTTCAGCTGTAAGTTCTCCAAGCAGGTGTAATCCTTTAGGATAGATTGAAAGGACAGTGACAAGCAGTACCAGGTATTTTTTAGCACCGTATGTCATACAGGCTTGAGCAGGACATGCAGACTCAGGCTTGAATATTTAACTCATTTGCTTCTTCTAATGGTATCACTCTAATTCTGTGGACCAGATTAATTGCCACTGGGTCGGGATTGCAGCATTTCATTGCTAAAGGCAGTSATGCCCTGACATTTTTTTACCATTTAGTCTGCCTATAGGAATAAAGAGTTTCTTCAGACATTCCCCATTTTTAGTGTTAGCACTGGTAGCATCTGGAGGCTTTGATCTRCTCAGATACTTTGATAAGATGGGTGCTCTCCTTCAGGTAAAAAACTGTCTTGTTTTGGTCTTTCTGAATAGGAAATATGCTAATTCCCCTGAAGACTGTACAGTGGGACAACATACAGCCATAGGCATGTTCCCGTCCACAGCACTCGGACTTCCCTGGGCAGYTTTTCTCTTGCTTTATCAATGCCTAAAAGACTGTTTGAGTTTTTACGTTTCTTGTACAGGAATGTGAAATCTCAGCCATTGTCTGGCTATTCTGTAAAATATCTTGGGATTTATGTTTGTTTGTTTGTTTTTGAGAAACTGCACTTTTTTCTTCAGTGTTTATTTCCAGAAGAAAATCCTGTCTCATGACTCTGCTGTGATTTGACTTCATGCCCGCACCACATCCGTCTCTTGTAGTGTGCAGTTTGCCGGCTGAAGTCAGCCTTCTTTCTCATTTTGACTTCCGTTTTCCTCCTTTTATTTGCTTGTTCTTGAAATGTGTCAGAGCAGGGGACAGATCGGAAGTTCTGCTTTACAGTTAAAAGCAAAAGCACGCAGTAAAATGCATGTGTTTATTCTTGCTTGTTCTGTTTTACTATTCTGTATTTCAGGAGAATGTACCCTGTCTGATGAAGCTTTAACAGTCTTTTCAAAACAGTTTGGGATTTTTAGCTGAATCTGTAGCTGCAGTTGTTGTCGGGTCTTTCTCTCTTTCCGTAACCACGTACTCCAAAGCAGGCGCCGTGGCTGCGCTCGCCACCCCACCCGCACAGGCGGCAGCAGCCTCTGCACATTCCTGCGTGGCTTTTGTGTGTCCTGATGCTAGTGTTGTATACACATTAGATTAAAAAGAGGAACAGTGTTTATACTTGAGGGACTAAGATCAGCCTTTTGCAAAATGCTCAGCTACCAAAAGACGCTGAATTTATGGTGCTTTTAAATGCATTCCAGTAAACTGGCAAGGCATTTTCCCTTATGCAGCTGAAAATGAGGGTCAGAGGCCCTTCGAAAGTGGCTGGATTCCTCATTCCCATTTCCTTGTGGTGGGAATTAGGTCTTTGGACCCTTTAAAGGTCTGTCCCTCTGAGTGCTGTTTCCTCTTTCGCTGTTTTGTATCTGTATTTTTGGTAGGAGTTTGTGGATAGCTGATATAAGTATCAAGTTAGATCATGATGAATTTTCTGCACTTCTGCTTGTACTGGAAGGAACAGGAGATTSCTTGGATAAAGGAGAGGGACTGGCTGCACGAAAATGGGGGAAAATGAGCCAAGGAGAGAGCGGGTGGCACGCTGAGCCCCCCCAGTGGGCCTGCACCTCCCTAGAGGTGRCCAGTGGCGGTGGAGATGTGACTAGCTTAGTAGAAGTCATGGCGCTGGCATCTCCACCCAAAACCCTGCCACTGGTGGGATCCCCTTTGCCTTGGTCCTTTTGCCTTGTTGTTGTCAGCATTTCTCTGAAACTCTCTGTATACCTCCGCTTATACCTCCATTTAATGTCTGCGTGAAATTTTGTGAATAGCTATGCCTTTATCCAGGCCAGAGAGAAATAACTGTGGTATCTGAGGGAATGGCAAAAATCCTAATGCCCTTTGAAAATGTGGAGTAGGCCCCCAGAAGACAGTGCATCGATGGCTTTGCGGCTTTTTGGATTTCTAATGCTAATTTGACTGAATTTGACTGAAAATGTTGAGGAGCCATCATGTCCCTCAACGGATGTGGTGACAGGAGGACCTAGATCAACGGAGCCGCCGGCTGTACCATCTGAAGCGAACTCAGCTGTGCAAAGCTGTGCAGAGGCTCCGGCTGGCTCGCTGCCGTGCTCCGAGCGGCGCAGGTTGGCGGGGACGTCGCCCTGGTGCTTCGATCGGAGTCGGCTCGCCGCGGCCACGCTCTCGGTGCGGGTTTTACGGCCTCCTTCAGAGGCTCGCCTGCGGCGTTAAAGCGCCCATCGCCTGGCGCCGAGGGAGGGCTAGTAAGGGGAGGGAAGGCTTGGGGGCAGCTCGTCCCGTGCGCGCGTCCTGGCGCAGACCAAGGCTCAGGCCCACGCCTGAGCGCTTGTGTTTGGCCTTCGTTGGCTTTAAAAGGTACGTTTGAAAAGCGCTTGTACAAGCTACCTATTTTGGTGTCTTTGTATATCAGGTCTTATGTTTCTTTGCCAGAAATACAGAAAAAATCAGCTGATGTTTTTAAACTTTCCAAAAGAACTTTTTTTTTTCTATGATCAGAGATCCATTATTTCATGTGGATCTTGTCTGCAGACCCTGTCCCTAATTCAGGAAACATAAATCCTGGTGTGCAATATATATATATATTTTTTAAAGAGAATAACAACTTCTGAAGTTGTTTCCTGAGAGGGACGGAGCTGGAAATGTGGATAATTGCTTTTCTGAACCAGTGCCATGGAGCTTGGTGCAGGGTCCACGTTCAGCATCCCCCTCCCCTTCCCCAGCATATCCCTGCTTCAGCCCTGTCCGGTCTCATCAGCTGCTTCTGTTAGGGTTTTCTAACAGAGAGCTTAAAATAAAAACAGGAAACTATATTTTATCTGCTGGTTTGGGGGAACTGAGGCTCCTTGACTCCTTGCAGCTCTTATTTCAGTGGTGACTCAAGAGCACCATAGCTGGAAAATTGCAGCAGACAAAGTATAATAATATCTATGTSATACTGAAAATGCTGCCCTGCCTGCAGGGTTTATCCGTACATTGCGATGACCATCGTGGTTGTTTCTAGTTTTCAGAAATGCAAGGGCTGATTTTCCGGAGGAATCTCAGTGAGATCGAGGGGTGAGGTGCCTGCAGCCGGCTCTCCTCGGGAGCAGCGGGGAGAGCGCGCAGACATGCTTGGCCTTGGCAAAGTGGGCACCGTGTTGAGAATATGCGCCAGTGCAACTGTTCTCCGCTAGTGTTTACATGTTCGCAGTAAGGTGATCTTTTAAGCAGTTGGAAGRTATTTCACGCAGTAGAGTACACAAAAATGAAATAGCCTCTGCCCCAAGTAGTTTGCCAGGAATTGAAAGAGGATAAAAGTGACAGGTCAGCCTGTAAATTTTTTAGATCACTGAGCAGTCCAATTGAAAATTTCCCTACAGAGAGGCTGTGATACTATAAAATATTTTCTTCTTGTTGGAATAATATGTAACTACATAGAATAAGATACTGTAGTCTCTAAATCAGCATGTGCCTGTATCCTGGAGTGGAAGGAAGAAGGTTGAAATGATGAGCTGTTTCTTCTACGTCTTCTCTCTAATCCCATGATTCAGATAGTCATTCCCTCTTGTGGCAAACAGGCAAAYGAGGAACCATTTCAGTAACCTGAAACATCTCTAATTATCATGTGAGATGCTATGAGCAATTGAGTACAGAGAAAGATGTAGACTTRAGGGGAGAGTTTCCCTTTTAGTGTATGCTTGCTTTGCAACTGTAGTAGTACTCACTTTTAGATTGTAATCCTAGCATTTATTTATACAGATGTTATAATTTTACAAATGTCACATATTATCTTAAGATATTACAGTCACTAATTCTGAAATTGTAATGCTGTTTTCGTGCACTCTGGGACCTGCATCACCCAACTTGCAGGTGCCAGGAAAGACACAGAGAAATGGAAATCCACAAGTGGGACATTTGTGTTTGCACCTTGCCAAATTCCAGAATATTGCATTGATGCTGTATCACCATATCATGAGATATGGAGAAAAATAYCTTTTGCAATGCCCTAAGTGCTACAGTAGAGTGAAGCAAATACTTACATCCCCAAAAGAGCCCTCAATACCCAGCAGAGCATGAAGGACAGATGAGGTGTCACTGGACTTCTCCGTGGGCTGCAGGTACCTCCTGCAACTCCCCACAGTGCAAGCTTTCATTTACAGACAAGTTCTTTCTCTGTGTGATACAACATATTGTCTGTGTGCTGGAGATGTCTGACAGTGCAGGTTGGGTCCAAGCACTGCCTTTATCCAAAAGAAAAAACTACCAGGCTCATGGCCTGAGTTTAGATATAATGCAGTAAAAAGGAATGATAGACGAAAAGCAGAGAAAATGTGAACGAGGACAGGGTTAGTTGAATTGCTCTCCTCTGGCTTTTTGTAACACATCAATCCTGGAAGTCAGAAGGTTTTCTGTTGTAGTTAAGTATAAAGTCATCAGGCTTGTTTTACACTACCCTCTAGTACTTTGCACTTCTTGTACCACTTGGAGCAAATAATCGTAAAGAGTATAGGAGGAATGAGCATTTCAGAGCGGGCTGTCCCAGAGCTCGTCATGAGCGTCAGTGGCATCTTGATTTAGAACAGGATGATGTGTACAGGGAAGGATCAAGAAGGTAAAGAGAGCCAGGAGCAAAATGTTCTGCATCTGTTCATTGGTCCACTCCCCACAAATCTTGCCATCTCAAATCCTCACCAGACCTGAATGAGTATCACCTTATGGGCTGATAGCAAGCAAGTGGCTTTAAAAAAGAATGATAAAAAAAAGTATGTGACGACAGGGAAGTGTTGGTAAAGGGGCATTACACATCAGAGCTGGACTGTACTAGAAATCATCTGCAGTATTTATTTCCTAAGTATGAAGATTATCCCAGTGAAAATGATTTTCCAGTTTGACAATTTCATTTTAGTGTTACTTGATCTACTTTTTAGACACTTGGGAAATCAGTGTAACATTTTACCTCTCCCCATGCCAAAACATGAGCTTTTAGATGACTAATTTGCTCTGCATGCTGTCAAAGCTGGGATGCACTTAGCACTTATTTGGAATAAAATTTCTGCATCGCTCAGTGGCCAAATCCTCTGTAATGCAGGCACTGGGGTAATGCAAAGGAGATGTCTAGCAGAGGTTCCCAGTAATCACTTGCAATCTCTTTTCTATGTTTTCATATCAGTGAGATCTTATCATACCGAATGAGTGTCTGTGATTCCATCTTAAAAGAAATAGAAAAGTGAAATTAGAAAAGTTGTTTTCCAGAATTCAATATTCAGAAAGGCTAGGACACTGCTTATAAAATGACAGCTTTTCACCTAAGTAGAATCAAATGTGTTCAGCTCTAGGGCAAAGTAGTTTCAATAAAGACTTGCACCAAAAGCACAAAGATAGCTAAAACCCCTGCACTTGGAAAGCGCTTTCCCTCTGGAAACATTTTCCAGGCTCATGACCTGAGAAGTGATTAATTAAAGTCTCTAGAGAAAATTAAAAGAAAGGAAATGGTGTTGCAGGTGTATGTGTGCCTTGAAGGACTCTCTGAGAAATACCTTTTATGGGTATTTGTAGGATTGGTTTTTGTGGGGGGAGGAAGGGCTTACTGTAGAGTCTCCGTAGTTTGCAGAGCAGCCTAATTTGCAGTACATAAAGAGGCAAGAAACTTTGAAAGCTGATGAATAGAACCACATTACTAAAGAGTGCATTTCTGGACTTGTGATATTTAGCAGTGTTCCTAATGTGAAAGACTTTTTAAGCTTCTGATGCAAGGATGTGAATGAACAGTCAAACAGCTTTGGTCTGAGGCTGATGCTGACAAGCTCTATAAATGTGTTGGTTGGAGACCTCCTGATTATTGCTAAGCCCCAAAGTGCAGCTTTTCAAAGGATTTACATCTCTACTGACACCTCAGCATTGATCAGAGCTGATCGACCAACACTGTGATGGACTTGGAGGAAAATGAAAATAAATAAATAAAATACATAGCTGTTCACTCGTCAGTGGGAGTGCTTGTGCCTCTACTGTTGGGCAGTCATTTAAGTAACTTGCTGGACTTGGAACGTGAATCAGTGTGTAGCGGTAATAAAAGACTTGTTGAGGATCACATCTGTATTGATACACTAAGCAAATCGTAAGGCAATGCGGCAGTTGTTAACAGCCTTGAGCCCAACGATAAGTTTTGCCTGTGAGAAGGATATCGTTACAAGTCTGCCCCGTGGGGCAATTAGAAAGGAGGTTTTGTAAACATAGGGAGTTGGGTTAAGTGAAATAAATAAGTTGTGGTTGTGCTGCTTTCATCTTTTGAAGTAACACAACTGTTACCTGATTGAGCGTTTCAGATAAGTGGGAAGTTTTGCAGATACTTGCACTGACGGGCACTTCCAAATAAATGATGGGAAAGCTAACAGCTGCAATGTGGGATAGTTAGATAGCTAAAATCACAGATAATAGTGAGCATTCATTGATCTTTATCAAGAGATTAGACTTGCTTTACTACTATTGACTGCTGGCTAGATTGACTGAATAAATTGAAATTTAATGGAACTCTTCTGTTTCTCTCTCAAAATATAAAAAGGCAAATGCTTGAAATGATACATGTACTGTTAATTTGGCCTCATTTAAGTATTGGGATCTATAACTTCAAAGAAAATAGAATTGTTTGACTTCTACTTTGTTAAAAAACCCTGTGAAAAAGTGCTTATATACTAGTTCAAATTTGTTCATTAGAAAACCAGTGAAAAAGTGCTTCTGAGATCGAAAARCTGGCAGTAATGTTCAAAAACTGGAACTTGATTCAAAACCAACATTTTGAAATACATGAAGATCTATGACGCCACAGGTCTTCCCACAAAAGTCACTGGCAAAACTGTCTTTTTGTCAATGGAATGAAGATCCAGCTCTTACCTTCTGACGGCTTATTTAAGCATGGGGCAAAACCGCATTRGTAGCCTTTATGCTTACGGAAGAACATCCTTATGGCACTACTGGACGTTTTTCTGAGCCTTTTCAAACTCTTGTCTCAAGTCTTCCCAGCATCTGTATTAATCCACGCTTGACCTTCCCCTATGTTTGCAAAGGCTTCCTGCCTTGTCTTCTGAAGATCTTTTCATCGAACCTATTTCTTTGAAACCCTTGAATGGGACTTTTACCTCAATCTTGTTTATCTTTTCTTTGGCAGATAATGTATGTTTCTTTGTGGTTTCTAAAGATGTCATGTGTTTAAAGCAGTGGAGCACAATTCAATAGCCATTACCAATCGCACTGTCACTATTTCACTTGCCACTAAATTTTTCCTATTTCTACCTCAGAGTAAGAAAGACTGGTAAGAAAGATTGGGCTTGTGTTTGAATTAAAATAAGGCCTTATATAAGAGCTCGTTGATACATATAAGAATTTTACAATCAGATTGTTGATGTTTTTGCTTAACAAATGAGGAAAAAATTAGATTATAAGGTTTACTTTCAGGTGCTTACACAAGGGTTGTGCCTGACAGTCCAGCCATACAAAATATTAAGCTAATTTAGATGTTTTATAATTCCACTTATTTCTAGAGTTTGGATTGTCATGAGCTTGTTGGATGACAAAGGAAGGTTAGTAATGAAGTTGCAGAGGGAAAAATCAAACCACTATGGAAACTGTGTTCAAAAGCCTCTGGAAGCTAATCAAGCATCCTAGATTTAGTGTAGGCTGTATTTTGCTGCTGCACCTTTGTACAAGGCTAGTGAAAAACTGTACAAAAGCAAGGATCTTAAGGCGTGCCGTATCGGAGCTAGTTAGGGATCTTGATTCACATTTCACCGTGTATTCAGCTGTGAAGGGAGCAGTGATGATAGGAACTGGGAGGGCGACATACCACACATCAAAGGAATTTTGCCATTGGCTGATCTGAACTCCGAGACCTTCCACAAAAGCGTTCAGTTTCTTTTTCATTACATGCTTTTTTACTACTTCTGCTAGGATCTGGAGAACATAGAAAGAGTAATTTAGTAGTATGTTATGTGTCTGATGAGGTGCAAATGTTACAGAAATCTGCACTTCTGCAGATTCTGTCCCTCTATATGGCGTCCCTGGACAACAGGGTTGTGCTCTGTTTGCTTCTTTATTAAATTAAACTTAATCACAAATAAGGGCAGATTATTCCGTTCTCTGTAAATATCTCACTAGATTGTCTCACAGACTCAGTACCTCAAAACCTCATTGTCTTTTTTTACCATTACTCGTGGAGGGATAAATAGATATTATGGAAAAATGATGAGTACAGTACTGTACACAGTGCAGTACGACTGCTTTGTTTTTATTTTTTTTTATGTTGCTGGAATTGGAAGTCACAATCCCTTACATTTTGGTTTCTGATAAGAAAAATATCACGATACTGGTTCATACTTGAGGAGAAGTTCACTACTTCTCACTCCTCAGTATCTCAACGGAGTTTTCTACTACTGTATTTTAACTTTTTTTTTCCTCTGGATCCAGTCCACTATTTTTCCCCCCCAGCTGTGTTGGGTGCACTAGAGTGTTTCTTCTGTTCTGACAGATTGTTAATTTGTGAAAAATTCACCCTGTGTGTAACAGGGATTACAGCTGAACCCAGTTCTGGTTGTCGAACCAAAAAGCAGATTATGTCACTCCATTTCATGAGCAGATTGGTTTTGTTTTGTAGGATAAGAGCTATTTTACTGTCTGCTCTCAGTAACTGAAGGATATGTCCCTGTTTTCTTTATAGGTGCATGTACATTACCTGTACATGTACAAAGCTCAAATCAAAAAACAACAGAACTTTTTCACTCCAAGTTGTGTAGTCTTCACCACTGCAAGCTAGGAGTCTTATAAGCTTTTCTTGTACATCTCCTTTCTACAGTACCTCTACGAAGTGGGAAAGTATTTTTATTCTCATTTTATAGCTATATTTTTGAAATAGTGAGATAGTAAGTGCCACAGCCAAATTCGGTGAGAATGTCTATGGCCAAAAGAGAGAACTGATCTCTGGTCACACAAATTTTATGTAACTCCCTGACATCTACCATGTCACAAATAAGAAATGACAGCAGCACACTGTACCTGACCCTTTTAAAAAAACATAGAGTTTACGAATAGCTTGGAAGTCATTTCCAGTGTAGGACTAGCTGGAATTTTCTAAAGAAAATCAAATTTAAAGTCCCGTATGTCAGTAAGAACACATTCATCCATAACGAAAAATTCAACTGTGACAATGAAAACAATTTCTTGGGAAGTAAGAGGTTTCCATTGACTTGTGGCTAGATCTGGCAGAAAGCTTACTGTGCTCTACTTGCGAAGTATCCAACCACTTCAATAGCCAAAGTTCATTTTCAGTATTCCTTGTGGAACCACTAAAGAGAAAAGTCCTTGCTTTGTACTGAATGCCTGGAATATTCAGTTAAATCTGGGAAGTTTCACTGGGTTTCCATCTTGGAAAAAGATGGGAAAAAGATGTAGCTGAAGGACCATAAAAGCAGTTAAGAACCTTATGTGTCATTTCTGTTGAGTCAATACTCAGGTTTCATCCATAGAATCAGACTGTGATCAAAATACTGAAAATGTTTGCCTGGAGATCTGACATGGAAGGGTCTACACTACTCCTCTTAAATGCATGGGATTACGTCTCTGTTACCTCTGAAGAATGTATTACATGGCAGATGCTTGGTTAAAGCAAAATTAGGAAGAGAAAGTGCAAAAAATGATAGAACTTCATAAATACTTCCAGCTGTTGCCCTCCTGTCTTTCCTTTCCCAGACAAGGATGTCCAACTGCTTTATTTCAGTGCTGTTGGAGCACTGAGCTCTACTAAATGAAGCAGCATGGCACGTTTTGGAATTCAAGGTGTATTTTGGGTTGCTAACGTCTTTGAATACTTACCTGTAAAATGTTCAACCCCACAGTCAAAATAATCTATCAGTTTGTTCCACTTCAGGCAGAAAAACTAAATGGTCCTCAGAACATATGGCCCCTCAGTCTCATCTCTGTATCCATCACCTGATATCATGTGTTATGCTCATGTGGTACCAACCATTTCCCAACTCTTTGTTCCTCCGCCTGTAACTTACTCTTTCTTTTTCTTTGCAACCTATGAGTGGAAATCTCAGCTAGAGACCACATTTCAGAGTCTTTTATGATTTACAAGTTATTGTAATGGATATTAGACACTAGGGCCCCTTTGAATAATTTCTTTCTTAGGGGGACAAAAATCAGGCCTGATACTTCCAACTGTAACTGAAGCCTTGGCTTTGAGTTAAGCGTATTTAGTTGGATATTAGGCAATGAATTTAAAACAGTTTAAGCACATCTGTTCAGAGGTAAACATGATGGACTTGGATAGACAGAGTAGGTAGGTAGGTATTTTATTTCTGTTGTGACATTTCTGAAGAATTCTGTGCTGCAAAGGGAAATTGAACCTGATCTTAGCTACTAACAGTGCCATTGTGGATAACAAAACAGTGGCCATCTCTGTTCAAAGCTCATAGCAGAAAAAGTAACTTGTGCATATTTGAAAAGAAACATTGATTTGATCCCCTCTATTTTCTACTTTGCACCTGTAGCTCCTTACAGATGTTCATTTTTTTTGTTATGCAGCTGAAAAAAAAGGAAAGACAATTACTTTCCTCATCATACCTTTTAATTTTTTACTTCTTTGTATAAAGCCTTTTTGATTTAAAAAAGCTTGTCTGTGCACTTTCATGTCATTTCTTTTGAATCACTCCCTGTAGTGTAAATAGATAATATTTATGTCAGCAGCTAATCTTACAGTAAGCCCATATTGTTATTAACATGTTTATTCAATACTGTTTATTCAAGCCAGCGCTTACATATTTTTGAGTTCTTTTTTTGCGTGTACCCAGTGTCCATCAACTCTGGCAGTCAGTTGGTATTAGAAGGATGAAGGATTACACATGCAAAACATCTATTGATTTGACTGCTGGAGGAGTCGCGTGTCTGAAGGCAGAGAGGGCTAGTGTCTGGGATTACCAGCCAAACCGGAGAGAGGTTCTTCCTCTCACTGTGCTTGGCTGCCTGTCCAGGACTGCTGGACACATTTTCCCTTCTTTCTTATGCAGAAACATACCACAAGTGTCTGTGCTCAGTGCTAACCCTTTATAGAGTGCTTCCAGTCATTGTTCAGGTAGGTAAAAATGCACAAAAATTGATATTAATTTGAAACTGTAAATGCTAGTGGTTTAATGAAAAAATAAATGAATAATTATGCTAATTTCTTCTTTATATTGTCGAGGCTTAGTGAAGCATTTAATCCCAAGGCAATCATTGTTTCATGCCCCAGGGTGGAATTTTATAAGGTCTAAATACAACCGCAAATGCCCCCAGTGCTGTTTCAGAAGTCTCCACAGTGAGTGCTGGACCAGTGGCTCCTGAGCCGTAGATGCAGATGTTGCCCCTGAGCCTGCTAGAGCTGCTGCTTGTTGGTTCCCTTCATGCTGTGGTGCAGCCTCATGGTTTGTGAAAGAAAAAATGGAATTTTTCCTATTAAAAACCTCCATTCAAATTTCAGACAAAGAAACATAATCTCAACCTAACCTCATTATATTAGTCCTACACCAAATTTAAAACTAGATGAGGTTTTGTTTTCCTGATCTTTGTCAGGTAGATTGTGGCCTTGGAGAAGCAACATCATCTCCTGGAGTACCAGCCTGTGATGTCAAAAATGAAACTATGGGATGACTAGCAGTGTTTGCTCCTTCTGTGGTAAAAGGTGGTGGAAACAGTTTATCTTCTAGGGACTTAAATAATTTGTCCAAATGCTTCTTCAGAAGAGCTCATGAGGAGCAGTACTGTTGCTTCTAAACTATATGAGTGACTCAATGCAAACATAATTCAGAACTAGATGTAGAAGTTATGTTGATCATCCTGTTGGTATTATTTTTAGAAAGTTCTCTTAGTTTTTGCATTGTCTAGCTGTCACTGAAGTCAAAGCTATTCATATATCTATCACGTTGCAGAATTTAGCTGTTTAAAAGTTTTACGGCTGCTTTACTACTGAAGGCAGTTACTTCTGGTGTTTGAGGTTTGAAGTATTGCAAAATGGACACCTGAAATTAAAGACTAGTTTTTCAAAAGTGCCTCCTTTAGAATTTCAATTCCAAAATTGCACGTGAACCTTTCCACTGTGTGTCTGCTTTCTAACAGGAAACACTGCTCACTGCAGGCATATGACTATGTGTTTGTTTTAGCACTCTCAATGAAACCTACTTGAGGCATTAAATGTAACAGCATGGATGTCCTCTAAATAAGAATATAAATTGGACAAAAAATAGATTCTAAAATGGAACTTTTCTCCCCCAAGAGCTCTTCGGCCCTTCCTGTGCTAAGGCATCCTGACGCCTACAGAGGTGGAGTAGACTGTGTTATAGGGACAAAACTTAACCGGTCATTCACAACTTACATTTCTTTCCTCTGCTTCCTTCTCTTTCCTTTCATTTGTCTGCTAGCTGTCACGGGCAGAGCTGTTTATTTAAACTCTTGATTGGTACATAACTAAGGTGGTAGGTGGAACAGTAACTTCCTATTTTTAAAAAAGCCATAAAGCTTTAATGAGAACATGGCTTCAGGGCCTTCCCCAGCGCAGGAGTTGGGGAAAGCAAGCCACATGTATGCCCAAGGACCCTGCTGTAAGATAAGAAAATATTTCCAGGCTGCTGTGAAAATAAAATGTGGACTTCTTTTGAAGAGGCAGCTAGCAACAGGAAGAGAAAAGGACTTACAGGCTCAGAAGAATGAGTGTGCTTTGCAAAGAAAATGATTCGGGCAAAGGACGGCTGAAATTAGCCGAGTGCCTTTTGCTGATGGGTGAGGGCTGGACATGTTGGATCTGCTGCTTTCTTTTGTGTCATGTCTGGTCATCTTGCTTTATGTCATCACAACTTTATTGTGGAAGCAGACCTTTACGTTCTCTTTTTGTCTACCTTGTTTTTTTTCTAATTTGTCCATTACTATGGTATTTGTCCCTTGAGCTTTATTCTGGAAATATTCCCCTTTCTTTACCTCTTTGTTCCAGCAGCAGTGTTTTCATATTCCCCCCTCTGTCACCCTTGTAATCTAACTGAGAGGGAAGCAAACTAGTGCATCATCCAACATGTCTGTCCCTGCTACTTGTCAAACTGATAGAGAAATAAATTAAGAGGAACAGAGGGACATATACCTTCCAAAGGCAAAATAAAAAAGTTTGCAATGCAAAAAAAACCTTCCAAGTTTGAACAAAGCCATCTCCTTAGATCCACTGGTTGGAGAATGCAAGTCTTAAGATCTGTTCTTTAGCTGGCCCTTGAACATAAAGTGCCCTTTGTTTCACAATATCCTATAATGTAAAAAATGCCTTTCTGGCAAAGTTGTCTACAGCAGTATTCATCACGATCATGGAAACACTGATTTTTCATTAAGATGCTATGGAAAGAGGAAGCAGTATTTATAGAGCAGATGTTAAATTAGTTGAGTGCATTAACATGAAAGAGAGGACATATTTCCTACATCATTTGGTTTTGTTATATTTATTTATATTTAACCAATATAAAGTACATCTTGAAAGGTGCTATGAATTGTCAGTCCACAGTAGTGGTTGGCTTTCACTTACTTTTCAAAGGAGAGTAAGTCACTTCCCATTTTGTATAAGTGACAGCACAGACGGGTGTCAGACAATTACTGCATGAGTCACCAGAAGAGAGCCAAAATCTCAGAATAAATGTGGGACGTAAACAAAAAAGATATGATGTCACCTTTTGCCCCAAGGCATAAAGTAAGAAAAAAAATAAATAAAACAGCCCTGCACCCTCCAAGGGAATTATATGAAGAAACAGCAGAGTGGCATTGTACATTGTGCTCTCTTTCATGCCATTCCTCTGTGTGTTTTCACATGCCTAGATAAAAACACAACTGGCCTCTAGCTGTCCAAGTCTTGGTAACCGATTCTAGGTTCATTTGATGCAATCCATTTCAGGCTCTTTGAAAGTTCTGAATTTTCTGCAAAGCTAATCCAGTGTTGTTGTAACCAGTGCTACCTTTCCAATATCATGGCTGATTATAGAACTATGTTTTAATAGTTCCACTTGGAAGCCCAGGAAATTCTCCCCAGATTTATTGTATAAACATCCTCCATCCTGTCCTGCTGTCATGTGGATTAATTTACCATATGCGTTTCCACACATTCTTCTACAGATGTTGCTTCCAAGATGGGCTAATGTCCTTTCCAATAAGTAGATCAGATTATTCCTGTGGGATTATATAGCTATAGGAGGGTCTAAAGTATTTTAGAGGCTCAAGTTTTATGCTAAAGTATAAAAATCTGTTATGTGTTTGATGAATATACAAACTAATCTGTAGTTCCATAAGCCTTTCTTTTGCTTCCAAATTTGTTACTCCTTTTGTGTGACTCTCTTCAACCAATTTCCTATTGGTGATCGTGGTAGCTAAAACAATTTCCAGTGTGATTTTTACTGTTGTTCTTGAAAGGTTCTTACCCCTGTGGTAGTGTAAGTCAGCAGCTTCGTTCTTGTGGTGCACTTGTCCATGTAGACGAACAGATGGGTCGATCCATGCATGTACTCCTGCATATGGAATAGATCTGCCATTAGCTATCTTCAGTTTCCTATAGCGGATTCTGCACTGCGAAGGTTCTCTAAAGTGGTCGCTTTAGTGGGTCTGTAGTGCGTGTTCTCAGCTGTGGGATCTCCCTTAGCTCGCAGAAGCCCAAGTGCAATGATTATTTTGACATGTCAAGCTCTAAAGCTCTCTAGGAGTCCAGAAATTTTCCATGAGTGAATATAGGATCTGCAAGGGGTTGGATGTAACTTAGAATAAAAGAGAAGTGCACCAACCTATCTTGGGAAACAAACAAAAGTTTTCTAGCCAGGGAAGTTTGGTGCCGTCAGGATCTAGTTTGACACTAGAATCATTGTTTGATTCAGAGTGGTTAGAATGCCTTGCCTGTGTACTGTGTTAATACCGGTGCTGCAGCTGGATTACTGAGATCTTACCTGTTATTATTACTGTTGTGATTTGGTATTTGATTCGGAGGAGGTGGGATGGCTGCAGTTCGCTATCAGTGTGCTTAGTACGCTAGTCGGCTGGGTCTTGCTTCTCTCTCAGTTACCTCATTAAGTTTACAAAGAACGTAATAGTTGTTGGCCTGCAAAACTAAGGAAGACCGAAGGAGATTCCTGGGATGCTTAGCACTTCCAGCACAGGCGTGCAGAGCTGCTCTGCAGGAAATGCTGTGTGTTTTAGAGCATGTGCAGATGCTCTGTGTCCCCTTTGCCTCCCCTCTCGCCTTTTGTTCTTCTCTATTGCATTCTTCAGTGTTGTATACAGATCCTTGTATGGCAATTTCTGGTTTTCTTTCAAACATAATAACATGGTCACAGGTTCTTGCAGGATAGATCAGCATTTAATTTGTCCTAATCTTGTTGGGGTTGAATCAGTGAAAAAAATATAGTAGAAACTGGATGTGTTTACAGTTTGTTTTTCTTGAGCTTGTCTGGATATAGAAAAGTTAATTGTTTTGGCAAAATTTTAACTGCACAGACTGAGACTTTCCATAGTGGGTGCTGACATGTGCAGTGGAAGGCTCATGAAAGAGTAAGTCTCCTATGTCTACAGAGCAAGGTTTGAATAGGGAGTAGTAAGTAAGATTTAGGCCCTGCATTGAGCAGTGATGAGAAAACAAAACATCAAATAGCTGCTCATTAAGTAAGTGCTGCCCATTGCATTGTGGCAGGGGTCTTGCAGGGAAAATATGGTGAGATCTTGTAATTGGAAAGTGTATCTTTATGCATATGTATGCATATAAGCACAATGGAAGGGTATTCAAGTTGCATGGTAATCTTAATGTCATTTCCTAACTTTGAAGCATTTGATGTTGTAACCTTAATAATGAGCTCTGTGTATATGCTATATTTATATGTATATTATTTCATTCTCTGATCAATTGTAATGAAATTAACTGTGTCATCAAGTCCTGAAAATACATTTCAGTTAATTCCAGCTTTGCTGAGTATGTTTAGAATTAGAGAGGAATGCCAACTTGCTTGGCTTCCAGTGTAAGCCTTTTATGTGACAATTCTAACCAGAAAAATATGCAAAGCTATTAGAATGAATGGCACGATTACAAACTGATCATTGCCTGAGAGAGGACAAAGTTGGTACTTAACGTAATATTGCTTTCCTTTATATTTTGAAAACCTCAATTCTAGGGAATACAGTAGAACTTCAATTTAAGCCTAATTGTTGGGATTTAATGTTGTGCTGAAATGTCAATTTTTATTTCATAGCAAAACTGAAACTTTACAAACAGTGTGGGAATCCAACTTCACTGGAGAAACTGCTGAAAACTTGCGCAAACTTGCTATAATGTAAAAACCTTTAGTTACGGATCATACTCAGAGACAAAGCATACATTATGGCTCCGTCTCATCCAGTGCAGCAAGCGATACCAGTGTTTGGCAGGTCAGCAGAGATAAAACAGCTAAGGCTGGACACTTCACTTGGAGGCAGCTGTAATGGCCTGAGCATCCCTGAAGTAATCGTTTTTCAAATGAATCTGGGAAGCAGAGGAAATTAAGGACTAGCTATAGTCAGATATGTTGAAAATGATTGTGATCGGTGTTGTTGAGGGCTGCTGAATCAGCCATCAAAAATAATCTTTGGCTAGTACAACAGTTCCATTGGAAGAACTGAGTTCCTGTCAAGAACATGTATTGCGGTCAGCTATATCACGCAACTACCAGTCATGAAGCTGGTATTTAATACAGTTAACCAAAGTGGCCCTTATATCCAAAGGAAACTACTTTGTGGCAGTTATAGTCAAGAATAAATAGTGACAAATGCCCAGAGCAGTTCTCTGCATTGCCCCTGTAGTGCTGTCAACATACCTTATGGACCTACTGCCAGCCTTCATGATTTTATTTTTCTCTTGGGTGATTTCTACTGCTTGCAGTGTAAGGTGCACCCTTGGCTGGAGTAGGTCCTACACTGTGTGCGGACAGTTGCACAGTTGCACAGTGGAGCCACTCCTTTCCTTTCTGCACTTGGCTGTTACTGTTTTTACAAGGACTGACTCTGACGTTAGATGGATGCAAAAGCTATGGCAGAGGCTGGTTACATTGTGATTGGAAAGACGTGTGAAATATGGAAGAGGCAGAAGGACAGGATGGTGCTGGGGAGGGCAGAGGATTTCCCTGATCAGGGGAGTTGGGAGCAGCAAGCCCGGAATACACTTGTGCAGGCATAAATAGCATGAGCTGGAGGGACTCTTAGTATTTCTAGGTGGGACACAGATGGTCTAAGAACGGGGAGAAAAAACAACTCTATGTGGTTTGGTGATCAGGAGGAAGTAGGACTGATACTTTTTGGCAGGCAGGAGAAAGAGATCAAGGTTTGAAGGTGGGAGTGAAAATAGAAGAAAAAAGGGGGGAGGAAACAGGATAACATGCATCTTTTGTTGGAAAGAACAGGACTAAAGACACAGAGAAAGCAGGAGACAATCTGAAAGTTTGTAGTTGACGCTGCCATTTTTTTTCAATAAATAATTGGAAGCTTTTTCAAAGGGGTGAAAGAGAAATAGAAAATACAGAGGATTGTCCCACCTCACTTTCTGATTTTACTTATCCAGTGGAGGAGCAGGTCATCTCTGTGCAGCTGGGCCTCTTTTCTCCTTCTGTAATGTGACTTAACCCTAACGTATCCGATTTGTTTGGCAATTATAGCAATATTTACAGGTTGAAAAATGGTTGGAAATTATCAGCATGTTCAGATGCAGAAGGATATAGATATTTTAAGAAGTCAATTTGTTTATGGTTTTGTCTTTATTCTGAGCCTAAAGATACCATGTGGCTTACAGCAGGGATGAAAATCATGGTTAACATTTTGGTAAAACACTGTATAGCCAATTTAAAACAAGATCAATATGAAAATGGGGCCATCAAGTTTCTTGATTGGGATGTGTGGGAATTAACCTTATAATGTAAGACTTTTCTGTCCTTCATTCATAGAAATGTGAGTTAATATTGCAGCTTGATATAAAGCAGAAAAATAAAACTGTTAGGATGAACACAGTGATTTAAAAAATACAGCAGACTCTACTATTGAAGTGCTCTTCCTTGATAACAGGAAAGCTTCTCTTGGCCATCTATGATTTCAGCAATGTTCAAAGATTAGGCTTATTTATTAAAATATTGATTGGATTGTAATATTATGATGTTAGACTGAATATCGTGCACTTGAGTCTGTGTTCTCTTTGGAAAAATATTTGATTCCAAAATAAAGAATGAATGTGCCGAGGGAGTTAACATGCTCGTGTTCAGCTAGCTACTCATAGAGGCACAATACTGAATTTGAAGACCTATTATTTTAGTCATGTTGAAAATTATTTTTTTCGGTGATCTTACTGTTTTGTTTTTAAAGAATTATACCCACTGCTCCTCTGAGTGTTTCTATATGAAGGTCTCCCCTAACAGTTGCTTTTAGCTTGATTTCAGATGAATAAAGCAGTCAGCTCTTGCCAATGCTAAACCCAAGAGACTCCTCTTTCTGAACGTTTCTTAATTACATGGGTTATTAAATGGGGGGGGGGGGCAGAAATGCTGCAAATTGTATGAAAGGGTTGTACACAATGAAACGAAAATCCTGTTAGAGGCTGACCCACATCCACATCATCTCCCCGGGACTCTGAAGGTAAGAATGAGACAAACGCAGATTACTGAAGGGCTTGGTACCTACTTACTAAAATCACAGTCAGATTTCTTAACAGGCTCCCTGGCACAGAAATTACAGAACAGCAGTATGCCTGAAGACTGTAGACTTGATATACTGAGACTTGTAGTTCATACAGGTTATATAGATCGTGAAGAAAAATGTCCACTGTATCTATACCCCCCCCAAATCCCTTCTCCCCTAAACACAACCCTGTCCCCTTACTTCGTGTTTCAAAAATCACTTTCCTCTTTCCCCAGTACAGGCCAAATCCATGAGAAGAATAACTGGTACCCCTATTTATATATTCTGTCTTAAAGTTTTAAGTCTTTTCTGTTAGATTTAATTTGTAGCATTTGGGGAGGCCGGGGAATTGGTGAGCGGTTGGTCTGTTGTGTTGCAGCATTTGCTGTCATTCCCCAGTGCTTGGGAAGAACAGAATTCAACAACAGCTTCATATCTGCTGAAGCGTCTTCGCGCTGCCTGTCCCCAAACACAGGATCTCTCAGCTCAGGAGTGGGTTGGATTAGTATTGCCGTACGGTATCTCCTCCTGGGTTGTGCAGTGGACACTTGTAAACAGTGCTCACGGCGAAGAAAGGAGGAAGCTGCTCTGGCCTTGATTAGAGTAAGAAGAAATGGATATTTATGGCTTGCAGCATGGAAGAATTAGTTCAGGTGTTAGGAAGGACATCAAAATGGCAGAGAGGAATACTCCGTCACCAGTGATCTTCATCCATAAAGGTTTTCAAAACAAGATTAGATAAATGTCTGTCAAGAGTAGTGTAGGTGTTGTTGATCCTGCCTTGGGCAGGGGCATGGACTAGCTGCACTGCTGAGTTCCCTTCAGGCCTTGGTTGTTGTGATTTTATGCTGCAGAGAGAGAGCTGTGCTTGGAGTTTTACCAACAGGGCGGGATCTCTGCCATTTATGCTTGCAGGACCAGAAGGACAGCAAAGCTTTAAGTCCTCAAAAATTCTCATGAAAATAAGTAGGAAATTTCTGCTCTGCAGAGTTTTCTTTCTTTCTTTTATTATCATATTTCCTTTTACTCTAAGAGAGTTTCAGATGTGTAAACCTAATCTGAGTTAGCAAGTAAAGCTAAAAGGCAAAATTATCCACCACGCCTGTTGTTTAGCTGCTGTGCTTGAATCAAAATGAATGCTTTATTCATTAACTGTAGTACTTGCTTCTTGACTTGATGACTGATTCTCTCTACTCTTTCCCCGGACCCAGGCAGTTAATGTTTATGTTGCTCTGTCTTAGAGGGCTCTTTTCAGTAAAAAGTCCAAGTTATCTGAATTGTTGTCTCCCCGTACTCTTTTCCCTTTAACGTCTTGACTCCTGTTACTATCTGTTGTTTTGTGTCATTCAAGAGACCATATCTGATCCCTGCAAGGGTCAGCTCAGTGTTTTTCTTGTCTGAGGGTCTGTGTATTGTATAGCTTAATAGATGTGATAACAATCTGAAAAAATCTGAAGACTGTAAACACTGATGATACACAGGAATGGGCCCAAGGATGTGTGGGAAGAAGCTGACCAGAGAAGCATGTTTATTGAATATGCTGAGTATCTTCACAGCTGGATCTCTGAGAGTGGAATATGCTTTCAAAAGAGGCAGTATGGTGACTTTCAGACCAGTTTTAATAAATGATGAAAACTGTTCTGCAATGTCAGCTGTTGATGGTGCTGTGGCTCTCCTACCATACTGTAAGGGCACATACAGTGACTCTTTTCGCCAGTAAACTGGTTAAGGGACGTGTAAAGACTCTACTGCACCTGGTTCATTTCATAAAGAAAGATTCCTTGGAGTTTTGTGGCTATTTTGAAAATGTCAAAATGTCATTCAGCAGAGCTGAATGTCTGTTAAAAAAAAAAAAAAAAAAAAAGTCAGTCCTCCTGCTCCCCCTGTTTCAGATTTTCATGTGTCTCAGGTAGCAGCTCTTGCTTCCTTCTTTGCAGAATCCATTTGTTATTTCTGCTTCCCAGTATTCCAAACCCAGAATGTTTTAATGAATTCTGTGTACTTTTCTGCTCTTTGTAAGTATTGTTTGCTAATGCAATGGGAAAACGCTAAGGGCAGTCATAAATTTGGTACATTAACCACTTTCTGAAACAAAATCTCACTGGGGTGGGTGATAAGAATGTAAATCTGCAGCTTTATAGGTAGGACTTGCCCACTAAGCGCTGGGAAGCTGGGCAGCTCTGAAGCAGGGTGTCAGAGGCTGGGGACAGCCTCCATTGGAAGTCCAGGTCTGGGATCTAGGAAGCCCCACAGGTCTGTGATTCAGCGAGATCCTCTCACCCTGCCTTTCTTGTGGATGACACAGCCACACGTCTCTTGAGATAGATTTCCTTCTGCTGCTTTCAGGTGGGATCTCAGATGGCAGATGGTCATACATTTGTATTATTTCCTGCGAGACTATATGCAGAAAAACTAGCTTTCAGTGTAAGCGATGCTGTGGACAGTATCTGTTTTCCTTCCCTTCCCTGTGTATTCAGTGCAGATGGAGCCTGTGGAAGAAGTGTTACAGTTTGTGTGCATTCCTAGTGGCTTTTCTGCCAGATACTTCACTCTTGTCCAGAATCTGGGGCCAAATATACCAGTAACAGTGCAACAGAGAATCTGATAAAACTCTCATTTTTTGCCACCTCATTTTAAAACACCACTATTGGTTTTTTGACACTTTACTTCAGGCCTGATTAATATTATGTAAAACTGAAGACTTCTCAGCTATGCTTCAAAAGGATTTAGAGTCTCCTGATTTCCCATAGTGAAGTAAGCAATTGCATTATTTCAAAGTGAAGGAGAGAAAATTGAGATCAATATCCTGTAGTAAACACAATGCTGCAATTCATAATAACAACTGTGATTTAATTTTTTCGAGTGCCAGGGGACCATATATGTGACAGTTACTGTATTTTTCCATAGCTACATATTTATGTGCTAAACTGCTCTGGTTAGTTGACTTGATGTCACAGAGCTCAAGGAGTATATCACCTGAATCTGTTCTGATGAAGATGTTAACTTGTATTCTTTTACAAAACTTGGAGAAAAGTAAACTGTCTGTTCCTTTTCCAGAAGCTGTGGTTATTTAGACTGCCATACGTTCCCAGGCTAAAAACAGCAAAAGGGAGTATACTCTCAGATAGGCTGGAAGTCCTTCATCTGAGAGGCCTGATGAACCTAATAGGTAAAGATATGAAAGGCTGTCACCAGATTCAAAAAAGGTGATGGATGATGAGCTGTGTGGCAGGCAGAGGTTTTCCTGCAGGGATTTCTCATGTTGTGAGGTTCTGCCATAATGTTTCACCTCAGAGGCAGCAGAAGTTTGGAGGTGGTGGGACAAAGATGTGGTGATTGTTTATACTTTTAGAAATGATAAACTTAGAGTACTTCTGATTAAATCACATGCGAGAAGACCCGACACACGATAGATGCGGCCGTGCAGCTAAAGAACAGGCCTTTTACACATGAAGATGTTATTCCAAAGACAGAATCCTAAAAGTTGAACATGGAAACCTGAGAAGTAGGGACAACTGTTAATGTGAAGAAGCAAAGTCTCCTAGGAATTTTTGGAAAATGTAAGCTGCAAAGTAACTGCATATTCAAAATACGAATAGAAACAGAATTAGTTGTCTCCTACAGTTAAATGTGTAAATTAACATATACTGAAACATGGTAAATACCTGTTTCTGCTGTCATGCCCATTGACCTCGACCAGAATTACATGAGCATACAGATGCAGGTCCTGGGTAGTTAGGCAGTGTATATTGCAAGTCTCTTTCTGCGTACCAGTTAATGTTCCTCAGTCATCCATGCCCAGAAGGACTTCTAGTTCAATATGCCCAGGATTTCTTACGATGCTGAGAAATTACTGAAAACTTTCTTTGGAGAAGAATCCGTTCGCTTTCTATATCAGTGCCAAATCGGGGAGGATAATAAACTCTTTGGGGGATGAAGGGATATGGAGGCAGTGAGGCATTGGGTGGAAGTTGGAATTAATTTCAGATCTGAAGAACTTTGCAAGTCGTAGTTTGTGACAGTTCTAGCAGTTTAACTGTGGGGCAAGATTCACCTGAAGAGAATCTGTGCTAAGGGAGTGAAAAAAAGGTTAGATGCCTCTCAAAGGGCTAGGGAAGTGCAGAATTTATGGATCAGCCCTGAGGCTGAGATTAGATAGCCAGCAAGAGTAGCCTGGAGGGAAATGTACTATAATTTGCATGCAGCTTGGTAATTACAATTTCCTCCATTAAATCTTTGCTCCTGCATAAGGATCTATGGTTTAGTTGGGAAAGTCCAATTACCTTCCTGCACTCTACATGGAAATCTACTCAAAGTTCACTTGATGTAAAATAAGGCTGCCAGTGTGTTTGGTGGTATTAGTTTGATGTGAATATACTATACCAGCTGGAGAACTGTGATGTGTTTTCATTTGCTTCCATTTATAATTCAGGATGTTCACAAAGAGCATGAGCATCCTAAGTATCTGAGGGATACTTTGTGGCCATCAGGGGAGTTCAACTGATTAGTTATCAGGGGACCAGTTGCAGAAAACTTCACTCCAGCTAGCGATATAATTTCATGCTTGCAGTTAGTAGGACACTCATCTGTTTCTGTAGCAGAGTGGGAGGAATAGATGCAGATGACAGGACCCTGGATCTTTTTATAGGGGACTTACAGCTACGAATAGTAATAATAGCAAAGCGTCATCAGTTCTGTACATGGGCTGTATTCTTTAGGTTCCTCCAAACTGTCTGCTTCAAATTTGTTTCTTGCTGTCTGCTGCCTTCTACCCGACCTGCTTATCCTTCAAACCAAGGAGACTTTTAAAGTAAACTCCTTCTGCTTATTCTTTCACAAAACCTTTGTTAAGATAGGATAAAAACAAAATTAGTTTTCTATATAACAAGTTTTTTAGAGTTCAGTTTTACCAGGACTATTTCCTCGATGGATCCAAGCTGTGTCCTTGTAACTCTTGTTCCACTGGGACGGGCTAATTCATTTTTCATGTTCTTTCGGTTAAGTGATCCTCAGAGGGAAAGGCGGCGTGATGTCAGGCTGCTGTCCAGAGAGGGCTGTAATGAAATGACTGACCACGTTTCACTCACTCATTTCAGCTTATTCTCCACTCTGATATCTAAAAGATTAAGACTTTGCATTAAACTACAAGATCTTGCTTTCTCTCCATCTCTTCTTCAGTCTCTCCTTGCTGATAAATAATAGATATAGAAGAATGAATAAAGCACTAAACTTGTGCCCCGGAGACTGGAGTTTCTATCTAATCAGTGGTCCAGTCCAGCGTGAAATCTATTTGGTGGTTTAGACCTGGTCCTTCTGGAACAGTATTCTTCCTGCAAAGATATTAAATGTAAAAAAAATGCAGCACAGTGAAGCAATCAGAATGTGTATTTGAGAAAGGCCAAAGATTAAGTTAACATAGAAGCAGATTTACCTCCCACTCATACAGAAGCATGTCTGCAGGTTAGCCTTTACTGGATGCTCCAAGGGAGTCCGTACTGTGCCTGCCTGTGCTCCCTGCCTCGCTTCTCTTCAGTGGAGAACTTCATGTTTCAGTGCTTGTGCTCCTAAAGGAAATTTTATAGATAGATAGATAGATAGACAGATGTCTGTGTGCACATATCTATATATGTATTTATACACATATGTATATGTACACACACATATTTAAAATATATATATTTATAATTCACAATATATATACACACATACACACTCCACTGGCTCACATAGGGAAAAATTCTGCTTGGCTATGATTAGAAAAGCAAATGTCTAATATCACTCTAACATCGTTGTAAGAACTTTCTTTTGTTTTTTGTTTTTAAAGTGGTCTACAGATGATACCTATATATTGTTCACAAATCTGCGTAATTCTAGAGCACAAAATGCCCTTTGGGTTTTTACCATGTTTATCTTTTGTGTCTTGAAGATTGACTACAATTAGCTGTAACTCAGGGTTAGACATTCCAGCACGTAGTCTGTGTCTTTCAGATTCTTACGAAAAGTGCAGTTCAGTATAATCGTTTGTCTTTCTTCAAATGAGTAATGGTAATTTTATGCGAATTATTTTCACGTGCGAGAATGATCTCAGAGTCCTAGCTAAGGTTCATTGGCAGAAAAAATACTGAAATAAGGAGTACTTAAGCACCTAAATGCAGAGAGATTTCAGCAATTTCTGTTGTATTCAAAAGTGTCAGGGTTAGAACTTACTGAATGTAATAATTGGTGCTGCAAGGATTTTGTGGTCTGAAATCAAGTCTGCATTTTGTAGTTTGGACTTGGTCAATGCGGTACTGCCAAAACATTCATGGCAAAGTTTATTCCTCAAAGTTTATTTCTCTTGTGTATTTCAAAAATTCTTTTAGTTTTGCTTTTCATCTGTGTGATCCCAAACGGGCTTGGTAGATGGTGGTAAAAATAAAGTTATTTTTGCATGAGAGTATTATAAAGACTGTTATGAGAAGGCAGATCCCTGTCCCCCAGAATTTTACCATCACAGGCTGGGGGTAAGCACTGCAATTCCTGGGATCCAGTCAGTTAGCATAATACACATTCAGTCATCTGAAAATGTCTGCATGAAGGTAGCTAAAGCTAGGGGAATTAGGGTGAGATATAGAGGTTTGCAATCGTGTTTCTGTTTGTAGATTCCAGACTGCCAAAGAGATTACAAGGTATGCCAAACCTACTAATTATTACTAACACCTCAGTCTTTCCTGGGTCTTCAGATATAGTAATAAAAGAAAGAGATGATATTCTAACATTACATGCAAAACTGTGTGTGTTGCAGAATAAAAAAGAAAAAAAATCAAAGTCTGCTGAGGTCAACAAGAACTTTTGTTGGCTTCAGTGAGTATTGAAGCAGCTGCCAAATGAAATTTCTCTGTGAAGCCACATTGTTTATACTTTCTTATTGTGGGGATAGGGCAGTGGAGGGGAAAGGCAAGATATGCATAAAAGCTATGTATTCTTGTTCTTTGTGAACTAAAGCAGAGTAAAAAGAGTTTAGAAGAAGGGAAACAGTAACCGAATTCTTCACTATTGTTCTTCAAACAAGCTATAGGAGCAGAAAGGGTTTCCATCTTCCAGCAGTATCAGTATGTGTCTATTAACAGAAAAGAAGTCGTCTTGCGACAGGCAGTGCAGGCAGCGGCAGGTCGATTCCCCTGCTGTGCTGTGGAGTCTGAGGAGGTGGGGAAGGCGGTCAACTGGGGGGCTTCTCAGCAGCGTATCTGGGGGATTTCAGGGGCAATCCCCTTAGAAGGGGCGCGGTGATGTGACTTCCAAACCCTCTTCATCTTCACCCTTGAAAAATCCCTTCAGTGACCTACTGGAGTACTAGCAAATAGCAACTGAAAATTCTGACCGAAATATCTATGTGCTAAATAAAAAGCCATCTTATTAGATAGCTTGTATAATATATCCAGGCCACAATTTCAGAGAGTTTCTGCTCATCACTGTCTCTTCTCTCAAAGGAAATAAGTACTGTTGACCTTTGGAAATAATGTGGCTCTATAGTTTATCTTGGCTTTAGTTCTTGCCAGACCTCATGACTATGTCTGAGGGAATTGTTTCAGATATATCCATGTCAATAAGATCTTATATGAGCTGAGAACTAAAATAACCAATTTAAGAATGCAGGACTCAGTCATCCTGTTGACAAGCTGCCTTCACGCTGAATATATTTTTATTATTGATAGTATTTACAGCAGATCCCAAAACAATGCTAGGTGAGTTCTAAAATTAATACCCTTTTCCCTGGTTCATTAGTTTGACTAGGACTGGATAATAAATTGAGTTAAAAAAATTCAAACAAGCAAACAAAACCTCCATTTCCTCTCAGATTCGATTTTTTTTCTTTTTTTTCTTTCTTTCTTTCTTTCTTTTTCTTT
>NW_028186357.1:6682943-6722342 GCF_003343005.1 Rhea americana | reverse complement strand
TTTTTTTTTTTTTGAAAATTGAACCTAGATTGAGAAATCTTTATGGAAATTCTGAAAATGTCATGCTCATGTTTCTTTTCCCTTTCATATGCTTTCTGATTTGCAATCAGAGAGATAATTAAAATGCAATGAAATAAGCTGTCTGTGAAGTGTTTCCAACCAGAAACTTAGATCTCTTGCAAGATTTACAGCTCGATTTTGTAGACTCAGAGGATCTGGCTCTTTCTGATAAAACCCGATAAGCCCCTGAATTTCTGAATGCTCATCAGAATTCAAATTCTGAGCTTGAGGAAGTTCCCCTGTCTCTGGCTTGCATATTGTATTATCATCTGTCATTGTATCCCTTCCTCCCATTTTACCCTTCATAGAATCACAGAGTCAGTAAGGTTGAAGGGACCTCTGGAGATCATCTAGTCCAACCYCCCTGCTCAGCAGGGTCACCTAGAGCATGTTAGACAGGGTTACCCTTCCTCCCRCCTTCTGTCCCACCCTCCCCCTAGAATCTAACCTGGCATTTAAAACCTAAATCTGACTTACTGACTTCCATTAAAAAGTTATTACATCACTATTTTCTGAGYTGTAGTCTGCAGATTCTGGTAGAGATTGACAACTATATTGGACGGTGAAATGTGCAGGGTGTCAGTTCTGTGCTGCTGCTCAGTACCTGTGAGAGCGTTTGGGAGATRGTCACCTCCCAGGTCAGAAGACTGGTTGAGAATCTTGTCTTTATCTGTAAAATTTGGGACCTAGACCTTAAATCCATAAATATTTAGTTGTTAAATATTATTTATAGAAGTCATTCCATTGAAATCAGTGTAGATTTACACATCAGCTTAATTTGTTAAAAACACTAATTTCACACTAAGACCCGAACTGGGAAAAAATATGTTTCCATTACTCCATTAAACGTAATCCTATGTTATTCTTTAGTTTCTACAAGACCTCAAAATATTAGTAATGTTATCAAATATTTTATAACCTTGTTGATTGCATTGCAAGGAAAACCTAGCTGAATAGTTCTAATTATTTTCCAAACATAGTATCTATAATGTTGCTATTGTAATTAGGGACAATTCATTATAATGGTAGGATTTTCATGCTTGCTAATCTGTATTCAACAATGCTCATCACTATAAATTTAGAAATGTTTAAAGGTAATTATACATATCTTGAGCTGTACTGAAGAAACATACAATTACAAGTTTGCTTAAGGGCTGTTCAACATTTGTGTTTTCTCTTTAAACTCTTCACGCTTCAAGATTTATAATTGTCCAGGACACTCAAGTGACTTGCCTAACTGCCTTTGTTACTGGAGTGATGCTTGGTGGTACATAAGCATGGCTGGGAAAAATACATCCAGGGTTCTATTACTGGAGCCTAGTCCAGACTCCTGGAGTTCAAGGGAGTGCCTCGTACACTAGTGATATTTGGAACATCTGATTCTGTAATAGATTTGATATTTCATTGTTGATATTGGATTTCATAATTGCTTGGCATTTGGACTCTGATCGCGTTTGGGGAGGGGCTGAAAAATGATGACTTTCTATGAACAGAACTTCTGAATTCCAATGAGTTTGATGTTAAGTTGTTGCATTTTCAGATATGCGATAATTCAGATTAATTATTTTATCATTTAAGCTGCCCTTTCACTTCATTGCTATGTCATTTCCTCTCCCTATGGAGTTCCTGGGAGCTTTTAATGTTCTGCTTCTACTCACCGCTGGAAACGAAAGTCATGTCAGGAGAGAAGAACTTGCATATTTCTTGCAAGCAATGTGCATATGTAATCTCTTGCATCCTTAATTCAAATTAAATGGGAACGTAAAATTTATGTGAACAAACATAAAAAGCTGACCTTTTAAGAGGCAACATCAGGTGCTGGAGAAAATATAAAAGTAGTAAGGTTATATAACATTGCAAATGCAAGATTTAGTGTGAGGAAGCGTGCCTTGTCTAACCTGTATTAGAAGGATAAGGTCACACCTATTCCAAATGCTTCTGCGCCCTGGACCAGTGACAGTAGCGTAATGGGGCTATTCCGTGTCCGTCTGTCTAAGAGGACAGAATAACTGCTCCYGTTTGTGAGAAAAAAATTGCAGAAATTGATAACTAAGAGCAGTTCTGGTAAATACTGTAAGACAAAGCAGTTTCTATTCTGAAAAGTGACAGAGTGAAGCTTCTGGTTTGCTTTGTATCTCATGTTTGAAAGTAGAGGTGACTCTCCTGTGTACACAGACAGCTCGCAGAGCTGCATTTTTCCCCCTCAAGCTGTGTATTTAAAGGTCCCTGGGAGATTATATAAAAGATGTTGGCAGTTTCTAAAAGACAGGAGTGCTGTAGATTCATCTGCCATGTAGATGAATCTTTGTTTCTATCAATTATGAAGTAATTATAGTCAGGCAGGTTTAGAAAGCTGCAGAGCTCTCGCTTGTGCCGGTTCAGCTGAACTTGTTAGCTAAGAAGGGGAGTTTGTCCCGCTCCCAGATCGGAAGACTTGGAGCAGCTGTCGGACTCGTTGGTGAAGGCATTGCTTTAGATACAGACTGAAAATAGTAATATTGTAATAGTTGTAATATTATTGATTCCTTATTGGAGATATTCATCTTTTCTTTCAGCAGCAGATAACAGATGTAGGGAGCTAAGGGTGAAATAAGCTCTACTCTACTCTCCCAATGCAATATTAAGTGATTAAACTTTGAACTATAGATGTTGGATGTGAATATTTCATAGGAGGACTCTATTTTTAATACATTGTTTTCTGAAAGAGCGTTATATTTGCATTTTAGGTAGAAAAAATGCCAAGTTTGTGCAGTATGAATTTACTGAACTTCATGACTTTGGGAAGCTGACTTGTATTTAATTCCTGCTATACAGAGATTGGAGAAGAGCAGGCTAGAGAACAGAAAAGGAATACTCTTTCTCGTGTGTGTGTGTGTGTGAGTGAGTGAAAGCAGAAGGGAAGTAAAAAAACAAATATTGTAAGGGGCAAAGTCACGGCTTGAGAAAATAGGGCAGTAGGATTTTCAGAGAACTGCAGCCTCAGGTTAGATTCTGATTCATATTTAGGCTGAAAAAAAATGATTTGTCCTCATTTTCAGAATTATTCAGCGCATTATAAATTCAGCAGGAGTGATTTGAGCTCTGYGCTTTTTAAAAACTAGACACTTATTTTACCTTAAATATGGACRTGAGACTGATTACAACGCTTTTAGTTTAAGTCACATCTAAGTGTACTGTATACCATCATAGCATATTCACAGAAYATCTAGCTAGTTAAGAATATTTTTCTATCCCTTAAGACATTTATGGAACCAGTACAAAACCAATATAAAATATTTACCTCAGCCTGGTAAAATGGTTTGAGTTACCCAGAGGCAGAGCTTGCAAAGGCGGTTGAGTTTTGTCAGCYTAATGTAGCCCTTGAAAGGTATGCACGTTACCCAGCCGCATGCCATTTAGCTGCTCCTCGGGTAGGTGACCGTCGGGATGGCAATCGGCCCGGTTGGGCAAGGTGTGCTGCGCTTGGGACTCGCTCCTTGGATTTTTCATGGGATGCGCCTGTCCTTTTTGGGGTTGGATGCAAACTGCAAGGGTCTGCCGTAATTGAGGTTGGGACTCTTACGCCTCTGCATTAGGTAGGTATCTTCCACAAGCTAAAATACTTCATGTGTAAGACAGAGACTGGCAAGTTATTAAGAACAGCAGCTGGAAATTTTTTTTTAATTGTAATTGCTAGATTAACGATGGCTCTGCCTTATTGATGTTGCTCTAACGAACACTTCCAGCTGGTGACAGGATCAGTGCCAGCGGTAACAGATAGTTGCACACCTGTCTTCTGCGAGGTCTTGTGGTAGCCTACAAAAGGCTAAATGCTGAGGGTGTCCAGCCTTCTCCAAAGCAATCCGGGCTTCACTAGTTCTCCTCATAGCTGTGAAAGCAGAGTCTTCTTGAAAATGTTCAGGTGAGATGTTGTATTTCATGCTGGTTTTCAGACTGAAAATTGGTTTTTTGGACTATTTCCTGGGGAAAACTTTAATTTGGTCTGCTGCATGCATGTTTTTGTTTGTGTTCTTTGTTTTCTTTCATTTCTACGGGCTGACGCTTTCCTCCCTGGCAGCCAAGCCAGAAGACTATGCTGCATTCTGGTGAAAGCAATCTGATCGTATTGATCACCTGAGCAGGTCAGGAATGAAAGGTGTATATGTAGATAATATAGGTAATAAGAAAGCAGATAGCGTAGAAGTATTCTGGAATCAAATGTTTTTCTCATCATCCYATATCCCAACATCTTCCACTAGAAAAAACAGCATACAAATTCATGGTTCCAGCATGAATAATCTTATTTATTTGATGAATCCAGTATGACACAGAAGTTCACTTTTGACATATTTAATTTGAGAACAGAATAGACATATATATGAGAGAGAAAGGGATGCAACCTCCTAATCGTGTGTTTAAAGATTAAAACAAAAGGCAGGTTGCTCAGAGGACCGTCACAGAGAAACTAAAAGATGAGTTTAGGACAAAGTTGTGGGCAATACCAACGCAACAGTCATCTGCATTTTAAAAACTGCATTTACAAAATGTAGTCAATTTGTGCTTTCTGAGGCATGCCACCATTCAACACCATTTTCCGTGGCCCCTTACGGAGGAAATAAAAGCAGTATTTAGGAATACAGAAGGTATTGGAAAAGCRCATTCCACATTCCTGTCCAGCTGACTTTTAATTCCTAAGTCAAGAACTGTTCAACAGAATGCCAGCCCTGCATGCGAGACAAATCAGGAAATTCTATGTTTTAAGCTTTTTGTACAGACCAAGCACAATCATATGGACTCTGCTAGTAGAACACATCATTTATTTTGCATATTACGCAGCATGTTAATGTTCACTGCAGCTAGTATTGACAAACGCAGTCCGAATAAATGTACCATTTGCTGGATCAGATTCAGCGATTGTGCAACCCATCCCCTCGAGAAATAGTTCATGCTAATTGTGCTAGWACAGGACAAGGGATCCCCCTGAACGTGCTGCCCTGAGTGATGASTCCTGGCTCTGTGCCCTGCCTAGGTCCCACAAGGTATTTTCAGGAATCACGTATGTTTGCAGGCAGTGTTTCAAAGCTTGGCATACAGTAACATATAATATCAGTTAAATTAATGGAAACTTCGCCAATCTATGTATTTTTATTCTGGTTTTCTTTCTCTTCATGTTTTCCCTTTTCAGGCTAAAAATCTGCAGTGTGCATCAGTATGTAGGAGTGCCTCTAAAAATGCTTCTTAATGGAAGACTTGATTATTAAATCAGAGATTGGGAGCTAAATGCAGGGTAAATTGTGTCTAAGAACAAGGACAGAGTATGGCTATAAGGCACTGGCGCTTGTTCAGTACAGCAACTCGCACCTGGTTTTTCATCTCATGTCAAGTAAATATCCTCAGAACTGACTTTTTGACTGATGTGTTGGGAATGGACAGAATGGGGATTCAGACCTGAGCTGTGCTGACCTGTAATGTTATTCACCTAACTGTAAGTCTAAAAAGCSCCCAAGAATTTTTTAACTTTAACTGTTTTTTTTCCAAAATAAAATTTGATTATTTAGGAACAAACAAATCCCCAAATTAAAACAAAAAACAGATACAATGGTAACTAAAAAGTTCCTATACCAAGCAGAAGTAGTGAATGGCTCTCWCAGTTGCCACTGTACATACAAGAAATTTTAAATGTAGATTTGTTGTGGGTCAAGCTATAGCTGGTATCTACATCAGTGTGTTTTATTGTTTAAGCCAATGGTCATTTTTGTTATCATCTCTGCTCATTAGTTGGGAAAAAAAAAGAACAGAATTGTTGTAAAAAAAACACTTAATACTTATTTAAGTAACTGGGTGCTGGTATGTAGTTAAGTCTATGCAAATAAAAATGTAGCTATATTTGTGCAGAAATGCAATCAAAATACTTTCTTCAAACTATTTTATCTTCCATTTAATTGAATATAATGTGTGAGATACTGGAGGCTTAAGGTTGCTTCCTCCTGGTAGCAGTGGCCCTTGTTTACCTCTTGTGGCTTTCCGTAGGACTGGTCAACCTGAATTTTTTTCTGTCCTTTTAGGACATACATTGTATTCCCATTTCTCTGAGATTGGTTGAGCGTAAGGTAATTGTGCCAAACTTGATTCTCTTATTCAGCAGAAGATGTTATTGCCACGGTGTAGATAAAAAGGAGCAGAAACAGGAAATTGTTCTATTTTTAAAATAGGCATTTTATGAGTGCCTTCCAGGAGTGTATTAAGAAACATGACTTACATCTGTCTCGTCTGTTTTGTTCCCTGATTCTCTCCCTGAGGGAGAATTGTGTGTGCAGTGGTGCATTTTGTTTTGGTAGGGTTTTTGTCATTTGTTTTGTTGTTTTATATATATATATATATATATATATATATATCAGTCTGTGTTGATGTTGGAGCGGAGCGTGCCTTGCATTTGGAGTCCAGGTGGTGAAACTGGTGAAGGCTCCCAAGTCCTGCAGGAGCCATTCGTGGAAATGCCACCAGGCTGACCCAGATGCATCCCTTTAAGGAGGATCTCTAAGTTGGCACAATACTCAACGAGGCAATTCCTATTTAACATTTTGAAATCACATTTATTCAAAGCATTTTGTGGGGCCTTTCATTGGTTTTGATTTGAGGGCTTCATTTTCATAGTTRCATCAGTAATTCCTGCATCTAATTGGAAAACCTCTGTATCCAGAGGTGAAACTGGGTCTTATTATCGCCCAGCTCTCATAAAATGAGGGAATTTTAATTCAGGAAGTGTCAACCAGAGTTCCCTTTCTAAAGACCAACAATAAAACCCAAACCTTTGATTTCCTAACAAAAAACATTTTCGATCTTTTTCATTGAAGGGCACAAGAAATAAATGATGGGAAGAAAAGCTGATGGGAACAAGTACAGTTTGCTATTACTACTATTCTCTGTTTRGTTTTAGATAGTGTCCAAAAAGACCAATTAGAATTAGTCCTCTTGTGTTAGACCCTATATGCACTGGAATAAATTATACAGCTTTTTCTCAGCTGTATATCCTTTAGATAAATAACTCTCATGGCACAGACAGGCTCAATACCAAGCAACACGGAGATGCAGGAAAACATGGGGCCTCCTTTATGAAATCCATACATACGTAATGTGTATTTGTTTCTGCCGGTGTGTTCCCTGCTGTGCAACAGAGAGGTGTGTGAGTGTCTGTGCTGCAGTTTTCCTGTGAAATACATCATCTACTAGGTATCAACAGCTAAACTGAGGATGTAGAGTACTGAATTTAATTTTTAGAATCAAACTTAYGCTAGAGCTGTGCATACAAGAATGCCTTAAGTTAAGTATTGAAAGACAAAAGAAATGGACTGAATCATTTTTAATTTATCTGAGAAAAAATGTGTAAAATATGTCCAAGGATACAACAGTCAGGGAAGTGTCATTGTAAATGGGGATTCAGCCCTGCTGGCATTTCTTTGGCCAGCTGTAAAACGAAGGAAAACAGAAGCCTTCCCAAATGGATGTGATCCCAACGGTGTCACTGTGGCGCTGGTGCCACAACGAGATCATTGCATTTTGTTGTCGAGCAGATGCAGGAAGGATGTGTATCCTGCTACAAAGAATCAAACATAATTTTCTGTAATTTATGGAAATACAGCATTGCTCACGTAAATGGTATGAATATTTGAAAGTAAAGCTAAGTGCAGCCTGAACTAAAGATGTGTCCTAGAAGAGACACTCAGTTTTTGTTTTGTTTTTATTTTATTTATTCTAGGGGCTCAATAGATAAAAATGTAAACGACGAAATTTCTTATCAGTGGAATTTTTATGTTGTTTGTACTTTTGCCACTTCATTATATGATAAGTTGGGCCAGACATTTAAATGTAACAGAATATCTAGTGTACTCCAATGCAATTTAATCTTGTAAGCATTAAGAAATTTAAGGAAAACACACACACTTTATTAAAGATGCTTTAACTTGTAATTGGATATGTATATAAGGCCCATCTTTTTACAGAACACATAACTAAAAAGCTACACAGAATCTGTACATCTGCATATACATCTGTATACATTTTTTAACATTTGAAAATATAAATTAGAATAATGACCAAGTCATTAAGAAATCTACTAAAACTAATAAAAACGTCTTATATCATTATGGGTATATAAATATTTTGAAGTTCTTCTATCACTGTTAGTGTTGAATTCAGAAGAAGCAATGCCCTCACATTTCCTGCAGCAGCGGCAGCGGGGAGCCTGGCTCGGCCCCCGCGGGCGCTGCGGCTCCGGTCGGGGCAGCTCTGCCGGGGCTGCAGCCCGCTCGCAGGAGCGGCAGCTCCATCCTCCTCTCGGGGGCAATCCTCTGCTATTTTCCATTTTGAAAGATACCAAATAGTCTGTATTTTGCTAACTGCACTTATTTGCAAGTCATAAATTGCCCTATTCTGAGTAATTAAGGGTAGTTTCCAATAATGGGGAGCTAAATTATTTATCCTTTTATTCTACTTTCCATGTTGGAGACAAATGGAAGCCATATTTTTACCTTTTTTAGAGAAATAGAACTTATGCCACTTGGGGAGCTGGGATTGTAAGAAAAACATGCAGTATCTCGAAATTTGCAGTGAAGTAATGAGCTCTCATTAACACTGCATTCCACCCAAAAGTCTCTTACTCTTCCTAAGAACTTTACATAGCAACACAGTTTTTCCCAGTACAATTAGAGACTATGTATACTACCTAACTTTAAAATGACAAATACTTTCAAAGACAYGTTATTGGCATTTTTACTTAATGTTTAGCTAAAATAAATACACATTTCTTTATAATTTCCAYGAGCAGGAAAACAACTACCCACAGTTGCATCTTGCTAAAATGGTTATGTTTGTCAGCTCTTTTGGAACTCTTTCTAATACATCGATTCCTCAGAAGTTATATTATACTTGAAGGTAATAATGTTAACYGAATTCTTGTAACAGGTTTCAGCAGTATTTCTATAGAAAAAGCTAAAAAGCGGACATTGAGGATTTTTTTTAATTTARTTTTTAGCKTGAGTCATTCTAGCTATTTTGATGCAAAATATCACCAAAAACACACACAATTGAGGATTTCAAGTGATATTAATATAAGAATGGATACAGTAACTTGGTGCACACATACACTGCATTGGTCTGTTTATTCATGCCTTAGAAACTAAACAAAATCGAGCTTGCACTGGGGTAGGCAGAGCATGTGGGCGGAGGGTGGATGTGGAGAGAAAAAGAAAGTGGGTGAGAGCTGGTTGCCTTATAAATGTTTCAGCAGGAGGTACTTGGAATGGCTCCCTCCCTCCCATGTTGCGAAATCATGAGGGAGTTATGCTGCATCCCAAATGAGTGCTAATGAAACCTTCGAACCAAGCACCATCATGTATTCTGCATATGCTACATACGACGTGGGAAAACACGAACTAAAATTAAGGGGGAGAGAGAGAATATGTGATTGAGTGGCATAAAGGTTTTATCAGCATGAGGTTGGGAGGGGGTGCCTCGTGCACAAAAGCAAAGCTGAATTTATTAGTCGGATTTTTTTCTTCTGATCCCTCAATCTTGGCACTTGCTGTGGAGCTGGGGCTTATGGGCATAGGCTACAGAAATAGTTCTAATAATATATTTTAAAACTCCATTTAATCTTTCAATAATCACTTACTTGACAGAATACATGAGCTGGTTCTGGGTACAAAAGTCTTACCAGCAGTTGTTGGGAATGTTCTTCATTTCTCAATTCATAGTTTTGCAACCTGGAAACATGTATGTGTTTGCATTTTGAGTGCTTTTAAGCTCCTTCCTCTGAGCTTCATCCATTAATCTGTCCAACTGAAATAAAAACTACTTTTTAAGAAGGAACTTCCTTCCGTCCTTCCGTCCTTCCGTCCTTCCTTCCGTCCTTCCTTCCTTCCGTCCTTCCTTCCTTCCGTCCTTCCTTCCTTCCGTCCTTCCTTCCCTCCCTTTCTCCTTTCCGTCTTCTCTTTTCTGCTGCAGAAATGCTTTGTTTCTTCATCCTAAATCTTCCAAGTGGTCATCACCTGGCCACTGTGCGGCTTTGGGCTGGTAAGTATAATGTTGTGCTCCATCACTAATCAAAAGTTAGAAATGTGTTAAGTGTATTGCACAGACTCTGCCAATGAATTTAACTTCGGTGTTACAATGCTCTGCTCATTATAGCTTTTGGAGATAATCTTGTTGAAATGTGAATCCAACTACCTTGTGGCTCTTGACAAGTTCAGGACAGTTAGGAGTCATCTCATATTTAGAAATCAATAACCATTCCAAAAGTCTTGGAGAAGACTGAGGACTGACATTTACAGACATGTATATCCGTTGGCTTGTAATAACAACAGAGCATCTTAGGTGCAGAATTTAAGCTTTTCTAGGAGAATAACCACTGTGATGTATTTGTGCCATTAGGAAGTCAGCTCCTACCTTCACCAGTGACTACGGCAGTAATCTTCATATTTTCACCATCCCTTTCCCTGCCATTTTGATTCACCTGTGTCTGTAGTCCCAGGAAAACCAGTAGTCCTGAATTTTTTTGTACGTATGTTAGCTGAATTGAGATTTTAAAATAATAAAAGACAAAAGCAGTCTTTATTAAAGATAACCTTTATGCTACTTGTACTTTAGTTGCACTATAGAAAAAAGTGGAAGAGTGACTAGAAGTATGCTAAAAGATGAGGATTTTGTGGTACTTGTTAGTGATGAGGAAAAGCAGTGCAGGTCTTTTATTACTCGTTAATGTCAAATGGTCAATATGGTCTTGCATCTATTGACTTTGAATCATAGAGGAAAAAAATCTCTCCAGATTTTACAAGAAGCTAAGGTAGCTTGGATGAGGATTGCTCCACCCATGCTTTGTTTTCTTTCTCTCAGCAGCTGCAGTTTCTCACCTGACTTTTGTGTGCTTGTCCAAAATGAATGCTGCAATAACCAGAAAAAATATATAGTATCTACAGAGGAAAAAATTAATTTGGGGGTGCAAAAAATTTTGTTCCTACATCTGATAAAGTTTAAACTTTCTTCCTGTTGTTTCTATTCTTAAACATATTCTGTTTGATATGTGGACAACAGGGAGAAAAATCAAGTCACAGAAAAGGAAATGGAAACTATTCTTATTAGAAATCTTCCCTTTTACACCATTTATGAAAATGGAAAATTATCTCAGAGCTGAAATACAGAGTGTGTGTGTGTGCATACATGCATGCTTCTGAGCCTTCCTTACCAATGTAAGAAGTGGCATTTTCCTAATTTCAATTTATACAAAAAAAGGCTTTGCATGACTTTGATTTTCAAAACGTGAAGGTCAGAATTCAGAATAGAAGCAATAATACTCTCCAGAAATTGACCCATGAAAATGTATTTAAGTTTTTTTCTGGAAAACTGCCCTTCAAAGCTCCTTCCTAAGTAAACTTGTAATGACATTTCAAAAATGGAGCATGGATGCCAATAACTATGGGGAATTTTTGGATTCTTTCTTCTAATTTGCTAACCACACACAAAATACCTGTTACACGAATCAAACTCCAGTAATTTACTATCCAGGTGCCTAATCTTGTGACAGCCAACACGCTGAGAAAACGTTTGAGGATATTCAGCTTGGTTTATATATGTTCCATATTGCTTTTTGTATTACTCTGATTGCTGGTCTAACTTCCCAAGGCCTTTAACATTGAGGAATATAAAGCTGCTACCCTGYTAAGGCCCAAGTAATTGAAATATCTGAGTAATTTCTGTCAAATGGGTCATTCAGTTAATTAAGATTTCATCATGGTTTTAATATCATTTTTTGTACTTTTTCATAAAGAAATGAAATGTGGTACTGCTTAGGGGGGGCTCAGTGTTTGTATGAGTAGGGTAAATGTACTGTGTAGATAAAACACCTCCATGCCTCTAGCAGTAATGTGGAGAGGAAGGATTGCCGGGCTGGAAGATCACGGGTTCAGAGCACAGGGATCTTCGTTATCTTCAAGTCAGACTTCATTAATGAAGCTTTGTGGCAGCCTTCAGAGGTAAGCATGGATATCCTCATTTTACAGGATACTTACTGATCATTACATTTGATCATCAAAAGTGAACAACAGAATGATTCACAAGAACAAAAACGCAGGGTGTGAATTTTCGCTGAAAACATGAAAGAAGCCTGACAGAGCTGGGGAGCTAGCTCAGAGCTCCTTACAAAGTTTGGTAGAGAACATTTGTGTGGCAAGTTCATCCTCAATTTTCTTCTAATGTAGAGGTCAAGCTAAGGTTATTTGCTCTTATCAGGGACATTGCAAAAGAGCATGAAGGGGAAGATTTTTTTGATACACGACATGCTGGGGAAGTGTCTTTATTTACCTTCTATTGATATTCTTTGACCTCTGTCTTGAGCTCTCTGGCCATCTTTGTTGCATAAAAATACTATTGTTTGCTTAAGTATATTCATTTACACAATATATTACGAATGCATGAAATAATGCATTGAATGTGAGTCAAACACTCAATAATGATGATCTATCTGGTAAAGGATAAAAAAATCTGCAGTCAACTAGTTGTATACCTGGAGGGAGAGGACTTCCACATCCTGTGACCATGCAGAGCYCCCCAGCCTGACTAACCCCTGAGCTGAGAGGGACAGTGCTTTTAACATTTAAGAGCCTGATTCCTAGAGGAAATCTTGCTTAAGCTTAAGCAACTTTTGCCTTCCCAAGTAGCACAGAACTGGCTTAGTGGTTCTGTGCAGTACCTGAATCCCAGAAGTGAATTACTCAACACTACTCTCATTAATATTAGTCTTGTTACTATGTTTTCAATAGAAGCTGGAGAGGCTCTGCAGAGTATCTGGAGCATTGCTACTTAAAATATATCTTTCCTCTTAAAGACTAATGGTAACTTCGGGTGAGTATGTGGGTGCATTCACCCTGAAGAGACGGACCAATGTTACGCGTTGTCCGTGTCTCATTTTTATCATGTTCGGAGTGATAGCCCCATGAGWCTCTTCTACTTGTTCCCTCTGCTTTTAATTCTTTAAACTTAGAYCTGACCAAATTTTGTTTTTCTCTCTGCAATTGTAAAGCAGGAAAAAATATTTCCAGCCTGAAAACCCTATGTCATTATTGCTAAAGGAAACGCCACTTATTGATCCATAGTCATATGGTCTTTTGGGGTTGGCACTGTTTTATTGCCTAGATTTAATAGTTTTTATTGGTTAAAGCTTTTAGTCTTGAGTCGCAGCAGTTACAAAGGAGCATTGTGGATGTAAGCAGGGTATTAACCTGTCTCGTTTAACTGCTGGTTCGTTCCTCCAGAGGCATCATGTTTGTCAGATCGTTTTTCAGCTGTGCCACACAGGCCTGTGTGTGATATTTATTCTGCCTGTAATATGTTCTTTAATTAATCTATAGATGGGGTACCTAGGAGCTCCATTTTGTTACTACTATTGTTATCATTACTTTTGAAGTAAGTTTTGGATAAGTCTTCATTTTRTCAGGGTGGCTTTGGAGTTTTTTTTTTTTTGTTGTTGTTGTTTTTAATTGGAAGGCTGTATTCTGCCCTCAGTAGTCTTGGCATAATCTTGCAGTAACCACTGAGAGGTGTATGGCTCTGCTCAGGTGTAAGTGTGAGCAGAACTTGGCCAGATGGACTGGTAGGTGGCAGATTTTTTCTTTTATTTTTTTACTGAATTTGTCCTTATATTCTTGAAGAGATCCAGGTACTTTCAAGGGCTTCTCAAAGGGTGCGAGAATTAGACTTCTGAAGAAGGACCACAAGAAGATTACTGTTTGCCCCAAATCTTTCAAGATCAATTAATTTTACATCTACTTCAGAACTGAAGTTCCTCACTCTTGGCTCTGAACCTTGAATCTGCATACTCATTACACAGGAACAAACAAGTGGAAAACACAGCTGTTAAAAAAAAAAAAAATCTGATATACAAGGTAAGCAAGTGCTGGCAGAAGCAAAGGGCAATTTCCGTGTCTGAACTGTGTGTTCYGTAGGTGAAGAACAAGGAAACATTTCCCATCGTGAAGTTTGCTGCTTCCTCTTAGCTGCTGTCAGTCACCTTTATCTTCTGCAGGTATTTATAAGGCACCTATCGCTATAGAATCTAAATGGTATGGGCCTCCCATGAAATGCAGTTTCGATAAAATAACTACATGGCATAACTAACTGACAGACTGTATAAGCTCTTCAGAKGTGAATTCACTTGGAAGAATGAATACAGCCCACACATTTAACATGTTTATATGCCAAAACTGTAAACTCAATTGTGAATATTCATACTCTATGGTATAACATGCAGTTTTGGCAYATTGTCCATAAGATCTTTGTATTTTGAGACTGGTAGAATTAATTTTCATATATTTTATACAACYTTATTCTTGCTTGATTTTCCACAGACTTATATGTTGAACTATGGCGGGAGTAAAGTAACTGTTACTGAAAATACATTTCAAATAATCATTTAATAATGAAGATACATTGCATAAGGCTAGAGCATTACATGTTTTACCATATACAAAAATATCCTTGGTTAAATTCTGAAGTATACTGAGAGATGAGTTTTCAGGACTTCAATTAGCAGCTGACAAATGGAGGGATGATAGATTTGGGGCAGTATATTGTTTTCCTGTAGGCTTTGACAGAAGCATTTTGCAGAATGTTGCTTGAGTATCACTGAAATGATACTTCCTGCAGAAGTAAAATTCAGCATCAGAAATCTATTGCTCTTTTACACTAGTTTGACTTTACAGGGAGAAATARTTCAATTTATCTCTGATAAAATACCCAAAATCATTTAAGTGTGAAGTAGAAGTATTCATAAGGTAGAGGTTACTTTAAAAGTGGTGCCCTGTGGTATAGACATAAGGAAATTAAAGAACTCTTAACATATTCTAGTAAAAATGCTTAAATACAATCTTAAATATGTGTAGGTTTTAACCAGAGGTCTTGGCTTGCAGTCATTAATTATACTTGAAACTGTTGTTCCCAGTAATGCTGAACTCTGGATTGATTAACTGTAGTGAATATACAATGAAGAAATTCTATAATTTATTCAGTTAAAATTCTAATTTCCTGAAAATTTTGGAAATATATTTCTATGCAGGTCCTAGACTTGCTCTCCTCCTATCCTCTTATCTGGAATAATAAAGTGGCTTTTGAAAAACCTACTTAGGCATTTTATCATGGCAATGATTCTTCTACGAAAGTGTCAGCAAAGCACTAGTCATCCCTCAGTAAAGGAAGTCTTTTTGGAACTAAGCTGAGTGCCTCACAGTGGATATATTTTATCCTAATGGAAAGAGGAGGAAGACGATTATCATTCTGATGTTCAGTCCAGTCTAAGTTGTAACCGAGGCTGGTCACAGCCCTSCTGCAGAGATGCCTGGGGGAAGCCATCAGTCCTCTCTGGGTCCTAGATGTTCCTTTTTTTTCTGGTCATGAGTTCCCAATTTTTGGTGGACTTTTTTTTAAGCTTTAAGTTCCTGGGGGTGCCACAGTGACAAGACCCAGTGTTTATGTCAGTGTCAGGGGTGCACATAGGTCACTGCCGTAATGAGATTATAGTATTGGTCAGATACTATACACGCTTTTGTGTGTGTTTAGCAGGTAGGATACTGGTAAATCTTTTGCACAGACTCACCCAGCGTTGGTCTATATAACTGGGTCCATGCTAAGACAGTCCATACTTAGGTAAGAAGTTCATGTGCTCCCATTCTGCTCTTGCTCAAGACCAGGGGAAGGATGGTTCATCTTTGTGCTTTACAACACAGTCATGGTTAATGCCATCTATGAGAAATCAGGGGAAGGAAAAACACATAAAAAAGTTAGAAAAAATTAAAAAGTTAGAAAAAAGCAGCTATTTTGATATTATTAGAAAAGCTAAAGTTGTGGGGTTTGGTGGAGTTCTTTGTAGTTTGCACTAAGTATTTCCTATGTTGAAATGCTGCGTAGGTAGCAAAAATACTTCCGTGAACTGAGACGCAAAGCATACCTTCCTGTACTGTGAGAGTTTCAATTTATCCTGTTCTTAGGAGCTCTAAATCTGAAAAAGTGACAAAAATGGCTGTTTCAGTGAGTTCTTCCACAGTGTCACACTAGACCTAAAACCCAGAGCATCTATAAAACATGTGCCATACTTTGAGCAAGTAAAATACATTTCCTTTCCCTAAACAAAGTTTAGTATTTTTCATCTGGAGTTGGTTTTCTACTGTCAGCAAAAAAAGACCATGTATGCAGTTGTGTATTTATGAGCAAGTTTTATCTCTAAACAGATTTGTAACTAAAAACAGAAATATCTTTTTATGGGAGACAGCTGGTTGGGAGATTAAAGAAACACAGCAAGGGAGGGGAGTTCAAATTAACAAACATTCCTAGACAAGGAATGCCTGTAAGCTTTAGCAAGCTTTTAGCTTGCGACCTAAAAACATATCTAATCTCATCCATGGGTCTGTACTGATGGGTTTCACTTTGTTATTTGATGATAAAGAAATCTTTGAAAAGCCCAGTGTGGAGCCATAACTCTTGTCCATCTTGAAGTATGAGACGGAGCCTATAAATACATGTCAGCGTGAAAATTTCCAATTAGGCTATGAATTGGGGCTCAAACAGTGACAAGCAGTTAAATCTAAGGGATTTTGCACTGGTGGAGTTTTTGCTGGAACAAACTGTACTGACTCTTCAGTGGCTTCCCCAGAAGCTTCAAGGTCTTTGAGCACTGGTGGGGAAGGTTCAACAGAGCAGACGGCGCATTCTAGGGAAAGCGAAATTTGCTCCCTGAAGAGCAGAATATCTGAAGATGGGCAAACCAGAGGCAGCTTGTGCACAGCCCCTCAGAGTCTAAGTCAGGTCATAACAGTCCATTGCATTAGTCATTTTAAAAGCAGTTTCTGTCACGAGAAACTGTGTAGGAAAATCTGCATATTGTTCTTGCTGGTACACAAGATGGTAGCTCTCTTAGCTAGGAGCTTCGAAGGAGATTTTTACTAACTATACAGAAACTGAACTTTTGGAAAAAAAACTAGACATTTTTATGTGCCGTGAGCATCTACTAAGCTAGACTTTAAGTTATTTGACAAGTCTAGTTGAAATTTTCTCATAAAGTATACAGCAATATATCATTTAAAAATAGTTAGAGAATGCCTGTGCATATTGTATTCTGTCTCTCCTTGTTTAAATATTATTATTGGGAATGCTGCCAGTTTGTAACAGAACTATTGTTTGTTTTTAGATCAGTGAAGTTCCATTTGGAATTGTGTACGTCCTTCATAGCGGGTTCATTTTTATGATTTTTGAAGTTTGTTTTACAAGGGCATGTGTTTTGCTGGAACAAACTAGCTCAGATTTACTAACTTCCAATTGCACCATCACAGAATTGTATACGTGTTCAGAAAATTTCCAGAAACAGTTGGTCCAAAGGGAGAAACACAGTATCAGCACTCTTACCAGCAACTGCTTCATAGCCAAATTTCTTCTTAAGTTCTACCTATTGTGTTCTTATACTGCATCTCTTACATTTCTCCTCCAAAATAGTGTGGTTAGTTAAATTCAAGTTTCCTGATATCACATGTTCCTCTCATCTGCTCTACTTGGCAAAAAGAGAAGAAAATTTGCTCCGAAAGAATGAAGAGAAGAAAGGAGGCTAAACCTATTTATTCCAGTGGCTAATAAATGCATTAAGGACAGAGAAGATTGTTTAGTATGTGGCTTTCTTTATGTTACAGCTCCGAGCTTGGAGAAAAGTTTTGAGGAATATATGTGTTAGACTGCATGTGCCCATGCAGATCTCCGTGCTCTGCCCCGACTCCCCCAGAGGCTTCTCRAGCCTGGGATTTAGCCATACCATATGGCTTACTTAGTGCATGTAGGCGACTGTGAGTGGCAGTAGGTTGAGATACGTTAGCTCTACGCTGCTTGCATGGCATCATTTCCCCTGCCCCGCTCAGGATTTTGATGCTATGTGGAAGAAGATTTATCCTAACTGTAGGTGACATCTATGCTAAGTCAATACAGATTTTTTGGGAAACTCACAAAACCAGACTTTCCAAGCAAAATATCAGGGATTATTTGAATGTTGTGCCCAACACAAAGACTGGGTCTGTGCGCCCTGGGAGATTTCTCATCACTGTCTTCTAAGTAAAACAATAAAATGGATGGTTTGTAGAAAAACATTCAAATTAAAATTTAAAACTGAAGTATTTTAAGATCCCTGCGTAATGTCTCTGTCAAATGTCAAATCATTGATCTGATGTAGAATTTTTTCCTGTTTTTTAAGCTTTTAGATCTCTAGCCACTTGCATAGGTATAGTTTGGTTTATTTTTTCTCTGCTGGATTGTGACTTAAGTATATTGGGGGCTAAATATGAAATTTTAGAATTATTCTATTTACTTTTTAAAGTGGATTGGCTGCAGGTGTTTGTGGCAATTTATGCTTTCTCCTTCGTAGCTGTAATTATGTATATACATTACAAAATCAGAATCCTATCTCTGAAAATCTATTTCTTTCATTCCTTACTGAGAGACTATCTTCAGTTTAGATCTTTCTGGTGCATGTTTATGATTATATTCTAAATAGGGAACATTTTTCAAATTCATAAATTAAGAAAAAAGGGAAACAATATATCTGATGCTTCAACCCAGGAAAATAATGTGGTTTTTGGCTTTATTTTGACTAGAATTCTGTCTTCATTATGTACAATTCTAAGCTGAAACTAATTTTAATTTCCCTCAAATTGACAAGCTTAGTTTCAACAAGTGCTTGAATAGACATCTGCCTCTCTGAAAAGACTGAAATGCATTGTAACAGCACAAGTTTTTGTTATGTGAAGATAGTATTGGTGGAGAGCTACTCTGTATATTTACGCAGGAAAAAATGCTTTTTTCATAGTACTCTCTTTAGGTTTTCCAATCATAGAAATTGAGATTACAATTGAACTTGTAAATCATTTGCTGTTTCTGTGTGCCATACAGATTTCACTGCATATTTCAAAATTAACCTTGTTTATTTCAAAATTATATAATTTGGCTCCTCCATTTACAGTTGTGCCATATTAGCTAACCTTGTTTAGCCTCTTCAAAGACATTTCTGTAGATAGCACTTGTTTCCTAGTTTTATTCAGTCCGAACATGTGTTGAATGCATCCTTGTACATTATTTTGCCCAGAAGAAAGACAAATATTTATGATTACAAAAGTCAAAGTCAATGTGAAACGTGAACATTAGATAAACATGGAAAAGCTAAACTAACATTTTCATTTGAGCAACATTCATTATTTTAGTATGAAAGAGTATTTTCAGTATGAAGAGCTGAATTATATAACTTTGAAAAAATAATGCTAATTTTGAAATATGAAGTGAAAACTGTAGGGCACACAAATATATAAAATTATTATTTCAGCCTTTGACTGCCTGGTACATACTTTCGAGCACCCATACTCTTTGCTGGTAAGGAATTTTAGTGCTGAAAAAGTAAGACATATGGGGGCTAGTTATATAATCGGTATTAAAAAGATACTAGACTTTTGCCATCCTGTCCCTTCTCCATAAAAAAATGAGCGTGGAGAGCAGTAGCAGTTGCAAGCAAAGGGGCAGGATGAAGGAAATTCTTTCACTGCTCCTTTGGCAGCACAGGCACTTAAAAGACGTGCGCTTGTAGGGAGCCTAGAGAGCAAGTCTTCAGAAAGTGCTTTTAAATTCAGGATTGGGTGGAGCCATTAAATTAACCGGTTTGACCTTTTATGTGCAGTAAATCTTGTCCTTTTACTTCACTGTACTGGACCCCATGATGTGAATGTGGCAATAGCATTTGAACAAGAAAAGCATCTGGACAGGAAGCGCTGAAGCCTCCGTCCTTGCTCGTGTTTACCGCTATGCCCAGTTCCCTGTTGCAGGTACGTGCCAGTTTGAATTGGTCTCTTTTCAGCAGGTTGTGTGTCACATATGTTTAGGGTTTCCCCAGCTAAGTTTGCTGTCTATTAACTGTATTCATCAAAGAGTGTAAGTAATACTGTTCTTCTGTAAAAAGTAACATTTGTTCTCGCATGCCCTCCATTTGTCACTGAAGGTTTCACGCTGACATTACTGAGCCAAAGTAATTATATGCCAGGGCAGTCYTAGTGGCAAACGGAGCTGTTAAATTCTAGCCTTGCTTGGGTGTTTCAGCGCTTCTGTGCGGGGGGGCTGGCAAAAGTCCTGTTTTTTAAGCCATCTCTTTTCTTTTCCAAGGATTATGTCATCTTGTGGAGTCCGCAGCGTTTTCGGTGTGCGTAGTCAGGTGCACAAAGGAAACACTCAATGAATTTGCTAACAGCATTTCTGAGAGTAAGGCTCAAGTATTTCCTTAAAGTGGAGTGCCTCCAGGAAGATTTTTATTTAATTTCACAGTTTCATATATAAACATTGTTTGTTTTAAACATTAATGTTAATATTTTTATGCTTTACAACACTTTTGCTAGTACTTTCTTAGTAGCCATAATACTTGTAGCTATTAATTCTGTTAAGAAGACATTTATACTCTGCATAATTGAAATCATAAAAATCTCTGGTAGTATAATAGGATATCCAGAATTACAACAAAACTGAGAAGTAGGTATGCTGCTTTTTTTCTTTAAGGTTGTACTTCCCATTATTGCCAGGGATATATCACCACTAGTATTCTAGTACTAACCTATCACCTTATTAATGAGGCTTTTCAGAAATTTTAAATAATTCTGATCTGAATTTTGGAAGATGCTGTGGACTGAACTGTTGCTGTGATGTGGGGAAGTCTAGAGAAAGGTTCCGGTCTGAAATAAGTCAGGATGAAGAAATTAAGCCGAGGATCTTAATTTTGGTCACTGGTGCATTTTTCAAATTTTGGAAATTAGTAAGTGTAGATGTAGTAACAATTGAAAGCACTGAAAACATAGAAAATACATTCTTATCGCACTAGGACCATAAAGAATGTGATGCTAAAAATGGATAAAGCACCCTGTCATTAATGCAAATGCAAGGAGATTATATACCGCACTATTGATTTAATACAATTATTACTGCTGTTCAGCGGTTTCTTAACAGGGTAGCTGAAGTTTAAATAAGAGTAGTTGTAAGGTAGAAAGAAAGAAGAAAAAAGAAGTAGAAAAAGAAATAGAAAGATAGGAATGAAATTATCTTATCAATAGCCTGGATCAATTATATTTTCTCCTGGGAGATTTTATGAGCTATGTTATCATCATCCCTAATTATCTCCTACCAACTCAATAGCTGTTTCTCTGTTCTAGCAGCTAGACAGTTTGGCATCTACAATGTAGCATCCAATTTATTTTTATGAAGTAGTCTTCATTCAAGGAATAACAAAATGCTTTTCAAATAGAGGCAGTGCTACATTTTTTCATAAAATTTCCATTACTGTTTTCCCCACGGGGGTTTTCCTGATGGAAGCACAGCTCGCCATAGCAGCAGTGTAGGACATGTAACCTCTAGACTCTCTTTGGACTGGATTAGGAGATACTGCTCTATTGCATTGAGCTATTCAATAGGAACAGGTCACAGGTGGAGCTTCATTAATAGAAGATTTTAATWAAAATGTCTAAAACATTTCTTCACTGAGTGTTTTGGTATATTTGGGTGGATGTATTAGTATGTATAAACCCCTTAGCACCGTCAAAGTTTGAGGGTTTCTTTTAGCTTCCCCAAGAGAATGTGTAAATGCTAAGACCTGTATGACTAAAGCTCTCAAGAGGATACAGGATCATGACCTGTGTGACATGTTCTATTTAGTCTCATACCAGAAATTCATTCTTATACAAGAAAATTCAGAGGGAGAAATTAGTTATCGTGCAGTTATAGGGCATCTTACCACATTTAAACTATCAGTGGCAGAAAACAGAGGTACTGCTCCTGTCAGAAAACATGTACAAACACTTCCAGAAAATGATACTGGGTATAGGCACTCCTAATCCGTAGCGATAGGACTGCAGTGTAGAGTCTGACTTGTTCCCAAAAGGTTCCTCCGGGAGTTACTAAACTCTAATAAGCTTTTTTGGAGACTAAGAAGTGATTTCAGCCACCAAATTAGGGCTGTAAATGTATGGGAAGAGCTCCAAAGATTCCACGTGCTCCGTATCTCCTTGCCTGGAACCTGAACAGCTGAGGGTATATTTTCCTGCGATTTTCTGTTGACTAAGGGAACATGATGTCTAAAACTCGAGAAGAAAATGCATTTTTATGTGTTTATTTTAACAGTAAATATAAGAGTTAGTTAGAAAGCAAGCATTTTCATTTTTAAAGTGATAGTTTAAGCAAAACTATGACTAGCATTATAAAGGAATAAGCCCTGAGACTCCTAAAAACATTTTATTTGTCTCCAGATGGTTGTGCTAAATGATACAAATAATCATGTTAGCCTACTCACTAAGATATTGCTTACAAAGGATGGTGTGATGATTAAAGACAGTGTATTAGTATCTCATGCTTTGTTTTTCTAAAACTGGTCAGATGAGTTCAATTTATTTAGAATATTCTATGTTTTTTATTGGGCTTTTATTTTATTTAGCTCTATATTTGAAGTCTTCTACCTGAAATGTTGTTCTTCTGTACTAATGTGAATAATATAGCTAGTTAGAATGTTTTAGAAAATTGCATACTTTTAAGCAGAATGGCAATTAACACCTTTTTATTTTAGGATTCTTGTAATATCTCTTTTCTTTCACCTTTGTATATTGCCTTGTAGCTATTATCCTCACTGTTTTATACTGCATTTGATGTCTTGCCTAGTTTTCTTCTATCTTGTGGCTCAAACATCAGGTGTTTATGACTTTTGTAGGTCACCTCAATGTTACCACATTCATACTGGATTCTTTCAGGCAGTCTATGCTTTGAACAGAAACAGTAATGTATAGTTTTCTTCCATACTTTTTCACTTCCTTCATTTTGTGTTGTTTTAGTGAGCTTCTTGGACAGTTTTTCATGTCTTTTTAAGTTTTCTCAGAGGAAGCAGCACTTCATTTTTTATAATTACATTTTGAAGTACAGAGAGACAAAGATCAGCATAAAGAAACAACTACTCTTTGCCAATGACATAAATGTAAGTGGATGTGGTGATGACCTGAGGAACAATAGTATCAAAAAAAAAATAATAAATTGTATTCTAAGTCAGAGGAATGATCCAAAGAAGAAGTTGTAGAGAGAGCACTGTACTTTTTAGCAACATTAATTTCTTTGTGTACTTCATGACCTTCCCCTAAAGACTCTAAGACATGAAGTAGTGGTGGGCTGCTGGTTCTTCTCCACTGCTAGGGCAGACAGGAGCTGCAGGTGTTCGTGGAGTTCGCTAACCAGTCAGAGCCCCCTGAGATGTCTGTGCTTTGGTCTCCTCTGACCTCTGAGCTGTGGAGTATTTCCTATGTATTCCACATTGCTCTTCTACAATGAAGATTGTATGGCTATGCAGTATGGATAATAATTTGTCCTGGTATGAGGAAGGGAGAGAGTATATTGTTATTTATTAGTTTTTTTTTAATTTAGTCTTTTGGAAGTCATGTTTTAGGAAGCATTAGGCAGATACTGTTCTGTGAAGACAGACTTAGGCAAGAAAGCATCAGTCAAGGCCAGGCTGTGGTAGGTAGGTCTGTGGTATGGGGATGTCATACTGAACTGCCCCAGGAACAAAATCCTCGACTTCCTCACTGTGCACCTTAGCACTATGCTAATCACTTAGTAAATGGGGTTAGCACTGTGCTAGAATGATGAGTATGTATGTCCGGTTTGCTCTGATGCCTGGTTGGGGTCAGAGAGAATAGSATGGTATCTGGTCTTCAGCTTTGTACATGGATTGTATGTTCTTTAACTAATTACCCAAACCATTTTGTGCAAAGAGCTGAGAATGCTGATAATTATGTCCCAAGCCATCAGTAGAAGGAAGGAAAACAAAGAAACTGCTCCAAAACTAGATATTAGGCTATTAAAAGTAACTCACATGTTAGTGTCCAGTGTATTTTAATGGAAACCTTTTCTGTACATCTGATACGATGTTTCCACAAAGAATTACAGTTATCTAGAGCATTATGAAGGCAAAAGGAACCCATCATTCCTTAGAGGAATTTACATAAAAATGAAGCTATTCCACCCTCATATTGTAAGTAATACAGTAATCTACTCTTTATACTCCCTTGGCTTTTTAAACCTTTTCTAAAATGTTGCACAATACAATACACTTGATTTAAATAAACTGTTTCTTGATAAAAACAAGGAGTYGGGCAGAGCTGTTCTATAGTTGTGTGATGCCAGGAATAATGGGCAGAATATTGTGCAGATGAAAACTGGCACAATTCCATTGATTCAATACAKTTTTGTGAATTAATATCAGAATTTAATAGCCATAGGTGTAAGTTGTCACAGGCCTGATAGGTGAAGACTGGACAGCGCTATTGAAGTTAGTAAGGTTATTTAGGCTTACCTAGAGAAAAAACAACGGGAGCTCCATCTCCCCCGGCAGGAACAAATGACTTCAGTTGCAATCAATGGAAGTTGCTTTTATCCTGGAGAGGGAATAATTAGGTCCAAAATCTTTAATGTTCACATTTACTCTCTGCCCCTAAACAGTGACAAACAAATGCAAAACAGTTCAGGAGTGGAACAAAACCAAAAGGAGTAGTTAATTATGATTTATAAATGTATTAACTTGCTGAATATTCTAATGAAGCAAAGCAAGAATTGAATTTCAATGTTACTCAACTGAGGAATGTTGCCAAAACCAACACCTAGGAAAATAACGCCTGTCACATCCTGTTTTTAAGATCAATAAAAAATGTAGCCTTTTAAACCTGGATTTCATTTGCTTACTTTTAGAAAAGTGAATAGAAGTGACAGATTACCAGAGTGGTACAGTTGCAGCTGGTGGGTGGTGGCAGCCCTCGGGTTGCCACGGCCCAGGAGCCCGTGGCCGCCCCACGCGCGGGGCTGCGGGCGGGAGCGCCAGGGCACCGCTGGGATGCACTCCTCAACGCGAGGCCTTGCCTCTGGCTAGAACTGGGGGGGGGAAACAAAAATAAAAATAAAAAACAGGTTTTGGCTAATAATGAAGGAATTCTGGGGAGATTCAAGCTATTTGTGAAATTCTCTTACATACAGAAAATGATTGATTTGGATGGAGAAGCAGGAGAAATGCCTATTTTACCTGCCAAAGTTTAGCAGCAAAGGGCCATTTACTTTTTAATTATGCTTTTATTATTTCATTTATCTGTATATATTTTTGCTTGGGACACTGTGCTCTAGAATAACGCTTACATGAAGTCAGAAGAGACTATTAATATGCAGAGCGTCCTGCAGGAGAGGTGCTCCTGCAGCTGCCACTTGCCTGGTAGATGCTGCGTTGGCAGACAGAGACTAAATATGACCGTGCCTTGCTGAGCTATAATTCAGATGCAATTCTCTGTCTAGCAATGACATCTGGGGGCTGGGAATGCACAAATATAGTCACGATAGTTTCACTCGCTGGATCCAGGTTTGAGTCTAATAGTAAGAGCAGCTCTACACTGGAACGTGAGCTGTTAAAATCACAAATTAATTCATGTGTAAAAGTGTCCTTTCCTCCAGCACTTTGTTTGATGATGATGATAATACTTTGCATTTCTTGGGCACCTTTCATCTCAGGATTTCAAAGTGCTTTACAAACACAAAAAAGCGGCATAAAAAAGCAGTATATAAGTTTTTAAGATGCAGCTCTTCAAATCTAGAGATTCTTTAGACAGCTTTTCATTTTGACCTAGGTTATGAGTTACTCTCTCCTTTTTGTGATCTCTAGATCATCCTTCTGCAGGTTAGTGTGGTTTGGAACGTGATTAGGTCTGTGTTAGTTCTTGTTTTGTTTCCACTTGGTGCGGTGCATATTTCAGCCTATTTCCAAAAAATACAGTTTCAGACACGAGGCCTTTTCTTTTGCAAAGTAACCGTGTTTAATTATTCAATGTATTGAAGTGAAATTTCTTCACAGACTTTAGTCACCACCAAAGTCTCCTTTATTTTTCCCTTTTCCCAGGTTTRAGCTGGCACAGGCCACCATGGTATTTAGTAGCTTTCTTGTGTTTTGCCTGTCTGTTTCTTCACTCAGGGCAAACGTTTATTTCTAACGTGGATCTCTGTTTTTTTCTGAGTGCATTGTATCAAGACTACAAAGCAATATAATGCTTTTGTTTTCCGTGGAAGAACTCCATTATGTAATTATGAGCAAAGCTTAATATGTATATTTTCCTTTTTTATTTTTACACATTTCTGTAATTTTCTAGTTATGCAACAATATCTGATAATGGATTCTCTAGTCCTGTCTCTCTCTGTCATTTAGATACACAGGTTTTCAGATATCTGCCTTCAAGGACTTTGATTACAATATAGTATTTTGATGGTCAATGAGGCTTACCTGCTATTCCATCCAGAAAATGCATAATAGTGTGGTAACCTTGTTATCTTGAACATCACACTGCTTTTAATAGAACTTCACTTAAGCATCTTCATCAATCATTGAATGTCATGTAGTCTGCACCACGAATAAGTCAAAATTTGTGCTCAGACTCGATTGTATCATTATAAATGTTTGTTTTCACACATTTCAGCTGCTGCCTTTTCACATTTCATTGCATGTTACATACCTAATATGTGTGAAGATCGATAAAGATCGGCAGTGTTTTTTCCAGGAATATAAAAAGATATTTCTACTGGATACATTATCATGAGAAGCAATCCATGAGTTCATGAAGAACAAAGTCATAAAAATACTTTGTTATCAAATCAGTGAGCTTCATAATGTGAAAGTTCAGCAGAATATTTTTGTACGTCATTAAACAATTTAAGCATTTAATTTTTCTCATAGAAATGAAACTCTCTAAATATTTTTACAGTTGAATTAAATGCTGTATTTTATCCCAAGAGGGCATTACAACTAGATTTTAATCTTGTAGAATTGAAATACAATTTAACTAAATTTCACCTTCTGTTTTTCATTTATAAATAGCATTTTCATGCTTTTTGTGTAAAATACATGAAAACAATGCTTTGACTTCTCTAAAATGCTTTCCTTCTCCATCTCCTCTCAGTTAAACTGGCTCGCTAGATTTAATGTCAATTTACTAATAGTTTTTTGTTAAACCTTAAATTTAATATTTTGATATATATTCAAATGAAACTTCAAGTAAATCTATTCTGGAAAGGAACATCCCAAACCACAGCTAATAAAAAAGATAGATGTACAAAYTAATATCCAAAGTAGACAAAGTACTGAATATTTAGTGCTGAAAGAAAATATTCTTTTCATTAATTGGAATTTTAATTGGAGTTTTACAAAAGCTAAAGCGCTAAATCCTTTGAAAGGTGTGTGCAAGGAGGGAATCTGCACAGACTGAATGACAGGAGGGCTGTTTGATTTAGGACAGAGATGTGAAATGCATTATAGGCCGTGGATGTAGCTTCAGGCTACACAAACTAAGCATATTCTGCTGCAAAAATAAATTTTATTTAATGGATTTCTTAGGGAGATCATATGGGAGATACTTCAGTGCRTGGTATATACTTTAGGGGATTTTTACTGTAATTAATAAAAAATATCAGTATTATGTTTCCCAGTGACAACTTTGCATCTAGAAAATGAAGTTGTGTTAAGATTTTACTACTCTCTGTTGTCTTTTATATCAGCCTCTGCAGCCTTTATATCTGATTCAAGCCTTAATTGTTCTGGGTGATAGTAATAAACTATTTTACTTTGTATTAAAAAATATATATTTCATTATCTTTCAGAAAAACTGATAGATAATTACAGGAAATGGGGACTAGAGCTCTGTTGGATCATGTAGTCCAAATATTGAAGTGTTACTTCTGGAATAGACAAAATGATCACCCTAAGGGTTTTTTCTCAACCAAATTTAAGGGCAATAGAACCTGGAGACATCTTCAAATTAGCCTTATGCACACCTATTTATATATAGTTTAGATTATTTAAAATTGTTCTCTTGATATCTTTAAAAACTGAATACGTCAGTTACTGCAGCACGTCCCTGAAGTGGATGATTTACAGGGCTTGCTTTTCAAGATTAAAGATGAAAAAATCTATATGTCTATTTTGTAGGGGTTTTATTCAATACTTCTGCATACACAAGCATCATCATTGTACTCAGAAAGCATGTATGTATCTAGTCAGCTTCATGGCTGGTCATTGAGTACATCAATGCGTAGACAAATTAAATGGATGCACAATATGCAAAAATTGCACGCATGGCTAGGGAATATAGCGTTCAACTTTTGAACTTTACTCTCTCCATCAAAATCTGTTATCTGTAGTTCAGTACCAGAATACAGTTCAGTATTTGTTAATCAGTTCTTTGGGATTCTCATTTATTCAGGAATATTTATCAACTGAGTCTACGACTTTCAGAGTATCAGAAAGATGGATATTGTATGTCGTCTTATTCCAGATGAGAAATTAATTTGAATGAATGAAAATCATCCTCTGTCTCAAGAATTACAGATTAGATAGTTGAACTCGTCTAACTGATGCTGTTGAGTATCCTGCAAATAGCAGTTAGAATAATTCAAGAACCCAAACTTGCAGGAAAAAAATCCATTAAGTTCTACAGGAATATTGTTTAATGAATAGAAGAAAGCAAGATGAGGGACCTTCTGTATGTCCTTGAATCAATATTCAGATGTGGAAGTGCTGAATACCAGTCTTGTCCAAGCAAGAAGCAAAATAATTTAGGTCAAGATATTGAAATATCTGCTGAGTTGATTTCAACGTGAGTGATTCATGTAAGCAGGAATTAGGTAACTAAACACTTTCAAGAACCGGGGCCTTAGATGTCAGAATACATGCAGCTGTGCTTTAAACCTGAGCTCAAAATTTTACTGGATGAGTGCATAAAAGAATAGCATAAATCTTTCCAATAACTGAGGTCAAATGAATCTACTCACATACGTGTGCTCTCAGAAATACTCCTGGAGTTCCCTTCTCCCTGCTTGCAGGCTCAGTCGCTCTGCTACCCTCCTCTCTGATGCTCAGCTTGTCTGCCAACTCTCAGGTCCTTAAAACAGGTTCTTTTGGCAGCTGCAAATGCTCTTATCAGCAACTGCATTTGAAATTTATCCAACTCTCAGACAGTTGTAAAATCTTGCAAATTGAAAATCCTTGGATCTCCTGGGATATCACTGTTTAAGATCATGTTTAATCTCCTTTTAATATCCTCTCAGCAGTTTGATCCTGATCTCACAGCGATGTAAATTCRGAGTAACTCTTCTGAAGGCAGTGTAAAATCTGAGCAAGCCAATGGTGTTATTTTGGATTTATGGCATAAGAACAGAATCTGGCATATCATCTTTATGTTTTAGCTCATTGAAATAGCAAGTGTAAAAGCTTCTGAATTGTATAGTCTTGCTGCTGCTTCTTCAGTGGCCAAAATGTTTGTTAAATTCATTTGAGCCTGATCCGAAGGGTAATTACATAAATAATTAAATGGATACATTCTCTAGCTTCTATACTTCTTTTGTCGTTCTGTCATTCTCCTATGTTGTTTATTTGTGTGTAAAATTTTGAACAGAACCTATACAAAAGGATAAGGAGGAGTAATAATTTAATAGCCTGAATCACTGTAATGAAAGAAAAAAAAATATGTCTCCTTTCTCCGTATGATCAGGAACTTAGACCCTTCGGGCATATTTTTTGATCTTTGTTTTGTTGGACATTTGCAGCCATCAGTACTATCAGTTTTAGTATTAAAATTAAGAGGGTATCATGGTCCATGGGTCCAGTCTTTTTGCATGTGTGTCTTGGGGACATAAGGGTATCACTTATCAACACTGTTCTTTAATTCTCTGTTTTTGGTATTCTTGAATCAGAATTTGCAAATACTATTATCTATCACAACCAGTGAAATTTAATTAAAACTTTAAAACAATGCCAAAATATACTGTCAAAATAAGAAAAAAAAAAGTGCATGGGGGTGTGAGATACCTTATGTGTAACGTACCATGTATTTTATATATGGCATTATAAAAATCAAGKTGTTGGGAGCAGGGCCAGGACTTTGCTTACAGGAGGCTAAATGAGACTTCACTGAAATCATGGAACTTTAAAATCTGAGGAATCTACTAATTGGCTAATTTTACCATCTTGTGCATATGCTCTTGAAACTTTAGACGAGTATCTTGGTCTGTTCAGGACACATCTCTGGGCCTGCTGTGCAATGTAGAGTATCTAGCAATGGGAGAGAACACTTGCTTCTTCCTGAATTGCCAGGAAAGCAAYTGCTTTCCAAGAAGATGCTTAGAAAAGCTGAGAAGAGTCAGAATAAAGGGAAGGCAAGAAAGCAACTACAGAATACCTCTTAAAGGTAGCTACATGGAAGAGGGTTGCAGACTGCTGGTTTCCATAGAAATGAGTTCATCTAGATGCTAAATAGTTAAGTGAGGACCACTTTCACATTCCTAGACTATAGCAGTGGAAAACTGAGGAAGATGAGGCTTTCTGTGAATAGGTCTTATGGAAATTAAAGCTTTTTCTGTGGGTTAAGAGACTTACAGAAGTTCAGAACATCTATAATTTTCTCGGGTGCTCCTAAGACTGAGCCACTTGGATGTGTTAAATTGTATGACATGCTTACGTGAAGTATTTTTTGTGTTGTGTAACCTGAACACAGGCTGAAGAGGCCTAGTTCAAGTAGAAATTTGAATTAGTTTCTCTTTTAATTATCGTTAATTATCGTTTAATTCTCTTTTAATTTTCTTCTGCCATTGTTTAAATTAATGGGATGGAGTGTTGAATTTTAAGGTGGAATATGTTTTTCTTCTAGTGGTATTTGGCAGAGTAGCAGCATAGTCTGAGCATGTTTCCTACGGTTTGCTGGCACCCACAATATTTCACTAGGAAAAAACTGACGTTGTTTGATGTTCTAAGCGTCTATGTTAATCTGCCTTCTGATTTTGAAAAATGGACAGCAAACTAGCACATCTCAGCTATTGAATCAACAGAAGATTTAGGTTCTTTCTCAAATATACCACCAAATAAATAATCAGAACTAATAACCAGAAGCAACTAATGGCCAAGAAACAGCAAGTGCATTATGAAAAGTGGTGTTTCTCACTGGTGTCATTATAGATACAAAGGAGGCAGAAATCTCCCTGCTGTTCAGTGCACAGCCTCAACCAGCACGATGCTTGGGCTGCAGCAAAGCCCCAGAGCTTGTTGAAGTTGACACAAACCCTTCCCTGGCTCCCGGCGTTGCTGGCCATCCCCTGTCTGAATGCCCACCTCATCTTCCCTCAATGTACAGCCTTAATGTTGGTATTAATTTCTAATAGGGGCCTAAATGTTGTTCTTAGAGGTCTGCTAGCTTATCTATCCAGACACCAATTAAAGATACATGTATATTTGAGCTTCCTCAAGTGAAACCTAAYGTTTTAAGGCATGCCTCCTCTCACCTGTTGGGGTATGGTTTATACACCTTGTCCTATTTGTACATCAAACTAAAAATGCTGTGCAGATGGTTTTTAAGTTATCAGGAAATGTAGGAAAAAATATCAYGAGACTCTTTAAAGAATCATCTAGACTCAAATAAAATGATACCTTATTATACATGGGATTTTTGGAAAAAAAGAGGGGGAAAAAAAAAAAAACAAATGATATTGTACCCAGAGATCGATGAACTTTTAAACTACATGGTGGGTTTATACTAAAGTGGCATAGTTTCATTTTTCAACAAGTTAACTGAGATTGTTTTCCTGTTTTGTGATTGATTATTATGTGAATCATCTAATATTTTTAGTTATGACTCATCTGACAAATTGGAAAGTCTAGTTATATTTTTATCTTATGATAAAAGCAATATTAAAGAATTATAACCCAATGGACTTTAAATAGTCAAGCAAATCTATATTTCTTTTTATAACATTTTTACTCACTTCAGCTCATTAGACAAAAGTGACTTTGTATTTTTTTTCAGCATCAGATGGATGTTAATGCAGTGATAGCAGCTCACTTGGTTCACTGTTATATGTGGTTTACAGTAGAATTCATGGCTAAAGGTTTATCATTTTGTCATTGTTTTGCTAGCCTATATACAACAGCTCCATTTTTAATTTTTCACCAAACTCTTACAGCCATGATAATGTTTGAGCTCCTGGATCTGTGCTACATGGTCATTCATATACTGGTATAAAAAAGCCTTTGGTTATGGTCTTATATGGGTAGGTTAAGTTGCTACTGGTTCACAGTAGCTAGAATAGCATGGGGACATACACAAAAATCACAAATAAAAATCTGAAATACTTAAGGCGCATGCTGGGCAAGATTGACTATCTCAAGCCGCGGGCATTAAATGAAGAAAGATCATTGTGCTAGATAAGCATGACTGCCTGGTGTTCATCAGTACAGAAGGGTTAGCAGCTGAGATTACAGGAACATCATTCTCCCTTAAATCTTCTTGGACACAGTTCGGACTATTTGCAAACTGATGTTAGATATACCTAATATACACGTAAAAAGTATTGCTAGCAGACTAGAAATATATTCTAACAAATCAAATATGTATTCTTTAAACAGAACATGGGAAAACAGAAAAAAGTAAAATTATGAAGACTTTAAGTATCCTTTTCTCATGTTTTGGAAGAAGCATAATCATTMATTGTACAACACATCTTGCACAAAACCAGGTGTGTGGTTGTGCAACACTCAAACAGAATTAAAAGGTGTAATTGTTACTAAGTATTTAGCGCTATCAAATGATGTGTGCTCAATCTATACATGCTCTCTGGTAGGATTCAGTGATATTTTTCAAGCTTGTTTTCTGATAAAAATCAATTATGGAAGATATTTTCTCCATTAACAACAGAAATCAGCTACATTAGAGGAATTTATTTTGAAGCCTCATCCTGTTTGCCAGCCCATGCAGRCAATGCCATACACAATGTGTGTGCATACACACATGTATAAAAATGCATTTATTTCTTTTTAATGTACAGTGTCAGGAATAGATGAGTCTCAAGTTCCTAACTAAATAATACCTTGTCTAAATGAGAAATCACTTTTCTGATCTGTATTTCTAAAAACCCATTAGCAAAAGACATTGATACATTAAAAAGTTTATGATATCTGTCTGACTTATCATTTAGGCCTTTTTTCTTTTCTTCTGAATTCTTTCATACTGTAATTTTTTGGATACTAGAAATATAAAAAGAGTTTATAGCTGCAAATCTGTATTGGTCAGCAGACTCCTTGTTTACAGTATTTTTCAGTTAAGGTCCTTATGGATGCTATTCTCTGTTAATGTATTTGAGTAYTGTAAAAAACAAAACAAAACAAAAAAAAAATTGGACATGGTCCTTGATTACATCAAATCTGTAACTCAAGGCTACTAAAAGGTGACTTGACTCAGGTGCCTCTAGAGATTTCCCAGACTTGAGCTGCACTGAAGTCAAGTAGGTACTCTAGTCCTGTCTAGTCCTCAGTCTGTCACAGGAGAGCTGAGGAAATGGGATGATGGCCAGATCGCTGCTGCATCCTTACTTATCATAGATGTTTTTAAAACTGAATAAAATAGTCCCAAAACATCCTGAGCAGTGTATCAGGGTAAAAATGGTCTCAAAGCTCAGAGAGTAGCAAAAGCATCTCATCATCTATGTGCAGTACATACCAAACCAGGTAGATTTTATAGAACAAGGTAGCTCTCATCCTTAAAGTCATAATAAAACTGACCTAACTTGAAAAGGTCTCTGCAAACTGGAGAGAGAAAACTTTTCTTCTATTGCAGCCTAAGTGAAATCGGACTCAGTTCTGTGGTATTTTATATGGGCAGGTTCTTATTCTGTGACTTATGTGTGGCCAGCGGGTTTGGTTGAAGATTGAGGACCTGAAGTTAAAATGTGGAGTGTCATCAATGAGACTACATCAGCAGATCAGTGAGCAGTGCTTTGCTTTGCTCTGGTGTAGGAATGAGACCTTTTTGCAGTGGATGGGGAGAGAAGATGAGCAAACCCAAAATCTAGGTGCCTCCTTGATAGACCACACATATCAGTCCTACATTTGACAGGAGAACCACCCTGGGCACCACTTGATGGAAGTTGAAGGTTTATCAGTGTAGCTTGTGTGTTTACAGGAAGTTGCAGGTGCATATCTAAAAATGAAAAAAAAAAAAAAATCTCTGAAAAGCACTGTTCTTAAGACTGCAGCATTTCCATAGTTCACAATCGGTTCTTTACTGTAATCCTCTTCCCACTTCAGAATTCCCTTTTTCTCTTCAGACTTCAAGTAACACACTGGTATAGCCAYGGAAAAACTTTTACATTGCTAACTTTGTGGAGGTAGCATCAATATCAGTTGTGTTTTATGTTTTTTTTTAACCTCAATATTTTTGTCTGTCTTTTAGCTTTTCTTAAGTAAACACCTGTTATATTTTTATCTTTCCACAAAGAAGACATTTGCTATTGGGAGGGAAAAAAAAACAGTTTTAGGTACAAGCTGCTTGGAGTTGTCCATTCTCCATTCTACAGAAGCCTTGTTTCCTCCCCAGGAGATGCATACCTTTGTTAAGTTAYACTCTTCATACACTCTAGTCTTCTTATTGTGCTGGTCCTGCGGCTTTTGTTAGCCATCCTTCTTTTGGGGTCATTAAGAACAGATTTTTTTCTCTCAGCCCCATTCTTTGCTTTCCACATAAGAAACAAACTCTAATTTCTCTGATTAGCAAAAATCGCACTGAAATTGTAGGTTGTTTGAGAGGAAAACTTTGTTCAGGAGTAGCCTTTATTAACTCTCTTCCATCCTTCTCTTTTACTGTATGTCTTGCTCTTTCCTAAACTCCCAGCTCCTGCTGCTAGCAATATGCTGTTTGGTGTGGCTTTTAAATCTCTAATACTTTCCAAGAGAGAAGAAAAGTGTAGGAAATTGCATGTCTGTTAAAGGTAGCTGAGAAGGACAAAATTCTGTGGGAAGCCATATGGGAAATATGGCTATAGGCCTATAGGCCCTGCAGAAAGCAGGGTCAAGCATGGAAAGAAGATTCTTCTTTCATATTGATAGTGTAGATGTGTCCAAGTTACTGAGAAGACAACATATTGATAATTTTTAAATTTCGAAAGGCTTACTGGAGTTCAGTTTCCAAGCTTCACAATTCAAGCTTTTTATGTACACTAATACAAATGTCCAGCTTAAACTTACGAGGCACCTGCCTATGAGTTTAGCTCAGTCATAAAGATTGTTCGGAAGTGTGGCTTTCTCTTCGTGTATTTGAGGAAAAATTCATGAACTCAAACCCAGTACTACATTTCTGAGAACAACGATTCAATTAGCAGAATGGCATGTACCTCTTCAGATGCTTGGAAAACAATTCCACTAGCTTATTTTCAAATGATAAATGTGTTAACTTACCAAGCAATGAGCAGAGTTTTAACAAACTTCAGATTCTGTAAACCCACAGTAGATGAAGTAACCTTTTTTTAGATTTCACAGATTTGCTATCACAGATGTTCTTAACCTAAATATATGGATATGCATAAATAAACACTGTTTAAAATATGTATAAACTTCCTTTATTTATATCTGATTTCATTCTAATACCAGGTTTCAAGCAGCTGGAAGTGCTGACTAGAGGCCTTGCTCTCACTGCTGCTGAACCACGACTTCCTTGTCAGCAGGCTAGCTAAGGCCTGCATTTTTATTTCATGTCTAGCTTTTTTGTGAAGAGAGATGGCAACTGTATTTGGAAAGATTTTCTACTAATTAGTATTGTCCACAYTGAATGTATATTGACTGCAATGTGCCATTCTTAAAGGCAGTAGCTGGCCTAAGACTTCATTTGTGAAGAGGCACCAAGTGGCAGAAATAGTCTATGATACCACAGTGTATCCTGTTTTCCATCAATCCATATGTAGCAGGAATGGCAAGGTATGATTTGGGTAGCCTATGAGTATCTCCCATCTAATGTCCTGCGAACATGAATGCTGAGCTGGCATAAATTCAGCTGAGTAGTTCTGCAGATGTTTGGTACTATCCTTCCTCCTTGTGCATTTCTCTTTTATTATTTTCTTTGTGCAAGGACTGTGTGCAATAATTTTCCAGAAATGATGTCAGAGTASTTTGTAACTGTTTGTACGTAATCTGTAATGGCTGAAGAGAATGTACCAAATGTCCTCATTTATCAGCACCTTGTACTATTCTTGATTTGACCACTTCTTTTTTTGTTGTTTGTTTTTAACACACACACAAGAAAAGTAGGACTCTTCTCCTCTGACTATTAGATGGTCAAAGGTAGGTTTCTAGTCCAAGCTAGTTGTTTAGAACCCTTTCGGGGATACAGAGAGGTATCTGCAGACAGCAGGCCATCCAAGAGATCTTTTTCACTGATACTGAAGGAGACTTCACTACTGCAGACAGCCTAATAAATACTCAACTTTAAAATGGCTCGAGTTAGGTGAAATGAATTCCACACTGATTATTAATGTAATCAGACCGGTGCTTGCACAGAGATGCAAGCGTATAGATCACAGTAGGAGTTTTACTTTGATTTTGTTTGCAGATAGGACCTTCCATCCATAGATGCTACAGGAAGAGGAACAATGAGAGAGAAGTCATAGCAGAATATGATTAGTTTTACTCTGAGATTTCAGTGCAGAAGGAAGGGAGCAAACTCAAGCCAATCATCAGATCAGATGATCAGATGTTGCTACACTCATCTGTTAACATGCCTTTTTGAATGGAATTAATGAAACCTTTCATTATAGATCAATATGCTCTTTGACTAGAGAATTTTATGGGTACCTATTGTATATACTTAATTAGATTGAAATTGCTTTCACATTTCCTTTATATCAAAATAAAAAAAGCTCTCAGCAGTAAAAATGGAATTACAAAAGTCATCCCTCCACTGTGCTGCCAAAGGTAGCAAGAGAAGGGGAAAAGCAAAAAAAAACTCTTCAGCCAACTGCTCAGCTCTGGATTTTAGTTTACTGGCAATTTTAGCAGCCACAATAGCAGAACTGCACCAAGTAGTACTCACGACTGTATCCATAAAGAAAACGCATGGTAATTCTCATTATCACAGGAGACTAATGGTATCCATTAAAGTCAGTCASTCAAAGAGTTGGAATGGGACTATGTTGAACTATTCTGAAGTTCCCATTCCTCTCATATTTTCTCTCCTAAAAAAAATCTCATAATAAAAAGTTGTTCCCGAACGAATGTGCACCACCTTCCTTCCTGAACTTCCACTCCTCCAAAAAAAATATGAAGTGTTCCTTTTTCATGTTTTATTTCTTGGTAATCACTTAGTACTCCTCAAATTTCCTATCAAAACCACTTCTTCCCTAAAATAAGTTTTCCTGTCACCACAGGCTTCTTCCTGTTGAAGTAAAGCCTTCAGTATTTTAATATCAATTAATTGGCTGCTTTGCTACCTGGTTCTTTCAGCTCAGGCCAAGGTGGGTTTGTCCAGTTTTTTCTCCTGTCTCACCTGAGCTCTGAGTTTTTCTGCCTGCCTGCCTTGTTCTCTGCCAGCTGGGCCGGTGGGGTAGGTTTGGGGTGCGCTGCGGGCACGCCAGCCCACCCCTCCCTGCGCTTCCTCAGGGCCCTTCTGCGTGTGCCCTCCCACCTCACGGAGAAAGCAGGCCTTTCCCTTGGGTACTTGGGAATCGGATTGTGAACTCCCGATCTGAAGCAAATTTTAAGCTTTAAGCTCGTTGAATTYTTGTTCCCGGTTCCCCAACCCGGGAGGCTCCTGCTCCTTCCCAGGGACTGGCATGGGTCAGGAGGAGTTACTGCGCTGCGTTAAAGCGTTCGGTGTCCTGCGGCCTCCCCAGGACGCGTTGTTTATCAGCTTCCCTCCTTCCAAATTCTTCTGTTTGTATAGCAGCAGCTTTTGTGCCATTTTTTTTTMTCTGCCTGGAGTTATTGGCAGAGCTAATTAACCACAGAAAACAAAAGCCTTGTTCTTGGGGGCCTAGTGGTGTGGTGGCAGCACAGCGGGAGTGCTGCCCGGTGGGCCGGGAGAGGAATTGTGGGACGGGTAGCCTGAGGACGGGCAGAGTGTCTCCGCAGAGATGCACCTCGTTATTTCCAGCACTGAATGCAATCCGTCGTCTTGAGGGGCTGCGTACTGCATCCTTCCCTGCTCTGCTCCCCTCCACCGCCTCGCAGATGGCGCTTACTGGGCCAGCAGCAACCTCGGAGAGCACGTAGGTCCTGGCCACTGCRATGAAGGCCGGTGGATGGGAGAGTGGACATGCAGGCGCGTGTGTGAACAGGACGGGAAGGGGTTTGGGTGGGTTCATCTACCCGCTGCGCTTCCCCAGAGGTTCTCAGAGCCGAGCCCCTCGGCCCCACCTGAGGACCATGGCCCTGGCTATCGGCTGAGGCAACCAAAACCAGTGAGAGTGAGGGAGAAGCAGCCCCTCGGTGGGCTGCGTTCGGAGGGCAGGATCGCTCCTTTCGCCTCCAGGAGAGGAGGAGGGAGCCTGGCAGGGGAAGAGGCCTGGCCCGGGGCTCGAACCGTGAGCTAGAACAGGCCAGCATTTTCCAAATCTAGAAATGCTCAGGAAACTTTTTTTTTCCTGGAGAAATGTTTTAATTATGACAGGAAACACGACTGGACTCAGCACGGAGCGCTCCTGCTGCTCGTCCCACTCGGGCGGTTGCCGTGCCCGGGCCGCGAGGCGGCGGCGGGGGAGCCCCCCAGGCAGGAGAGCCCCGGCTGCCGCGGCCGTGCSGGGGGCTCGGCGCACCCGCGGGGCTGCGGCCCTGCGCCAGCAAGCAGGGTGGTGGCGGGCTGCTCGCAGGGGAGTGCCGGCGGGGCTCCCTCCCGGCGCAGCGGCCCGCAGCGTGGGCGTCCCCGTCCCCCCGTTGCGGCGTCGGCGGGTGCGTGGGGCGCAGGGCCAAGCCGTGGGGCAGCAGGGCACCCTGGGGGCGGGCTGCACCGAGGCAGAAAGTGCCCGGGCTCCTCACCCATCCTCGCTTTGCCCTTCCGAACCCAACTTCTCCCCCGGCTCCTCGTCAGAGGGCACTCGGGACGCGGGGGCCCGGCAGGAGAGCCGGCTCCAGTCCCCGCTCCCGGGGGCTCGCGCTTCTCCTGGGGGTGGGGGGAAGGGAGAAGAAATAGGGAAGAAGCAACAGCCTCCAGCTTTTCCCTTCCTCTAATCTTGCTTCACTCCACCTCTCCCTCCCTCTCCCCTCTCCTCTCCCCTTTTCCCCTCCCTCCCTCTTTCTAATTCCTGCCGCTAGCTCGGAGCCTCATTCAGCAGCCGCTGCCCGTGGAGTGTAATAGGCTGAAGATGCTGCCGCGCCTGCCCGGCGTCGACTTGTGAATGGGACTCGGCTCCTCGCCCTCCTCCGGCGGCGGCCGCGGGAAGCAGCCCGCCCGGCCG